>NC_035448.2:176919157-177278211 GCF_002127325.2 Helianthus annuus | reverse complement strand
CAGTAAGTCTCAGGACTTGCCGGAGCTCCCAGGTTGGTAAGCGTGGGGCATGAATCGGCATCTTTCTTGAATTTTATTCGGTAACGTCAATCATACAATCGGTAAAGAGGTTTGTTTATGTTTGTTGGTTATAATTACAAGTGGTTAGATGATTTGATTGCATATGGTAAATCAAGGACATTAAGTTGTACTTGTATTTTCCTACTTTTGGTTGGAAGACAAGATGATGAACCACATCCCCGAACATTTGTTTGATAAATCTACAAATGATAAAATCAATCAAACTTTATTTTCCGGAAAAACCATTTTGATTAAAACAAACTTAAGTGTTTTGAAATCTAAATGGGAAAATAGTTTGCTGATAGGGGGAGTTCTGATTGTTTATGCCAAGCGAATGGCGAATTGAGGCGATTTGATATCGGTTGTCATGTTTCTGTACAGTTTGTTTTCAATTTTCGTTATTGTGTTTGCATTTTAGGAGGAGTAGAAAATTTCAGAAAATACAAAAACATTAGAAAATTTGAAAAAGCCAAAAACATGATAAAATCAAAAATGAGTTTTGTTGTGAAAAAGAGGAAATGATAGTACATCAGTGGACTATCACAACATGCTAAAGAATTGGAAAGTTTAAAAGTGATAAACAATCTTACTGCGGATGTGTCAGTAGGTTTTTGCACATTTAGTAAATTGAAACGAGATATAAACCTAATTCAAACTTGCTTGATTCGTGGGTAACTATTCTTGAATATATGTGTAACCCCCGAAATCTTGTTTGAAAGGTCCTGTATTCTGAGATACTAGGTCTTTATACTCAGTGATATCTGGGGTATTATCCCGGGACTTCTGCTGTATGGAAGTACTGACCTAGTCCCCGGATAATGCTTTTCGCAAAATGCTTGAAACATAGCATCGCCCTCAGCAAGCTGATGAAACAATAAAATTGATAGTCGCTGCTGTTGTAATAAAAAGATCCTCTAAAGGGGACCCACCTAAAGTCGAAGCCGTCATCTCTCTGCGTATACGGAAGTATCGACCTGAGCTCTCACGGCCCTCGCACATAACCCCTTTAAAGATATCAGCTGTGGTATACTCACCTGTAAGACTGAATATTGGGATCTGGATACAGGAGTATATTCGAGTGGAGTGATACACAATTAAGTTTAAGTTTCTAAAACACTAATATCGTATCTCGAATCGATTGAAATTTGTGTGAAAATTTAAAGTGGACCAATATACTGACAATCTAGGTAAATTGTTTAGAACTGAGTATGTTTAAAGCTTAATGGTGTTAGTGATTTGTCACAAAACTGATATGATCCTCTTACACAAACTCACAAAAATATTGTTTGTAAATATTTTGTTTTCTCTGCATTTCATTTCATTACATTAAATATTCCAAAAAGATTTTTAGTGTGTTTTAGCATAAATTTTTGAAAAATTCAAAAAGATTTTCGACAACTGATATTGAAGAACTAATTTTCAAAATTCCGAGTGCTAAACATGATGAACAGATGGTTTGGGTGAATATGTTGTTTTGAAAAATTAAAAATATATCTTCAAGTAGTTTATCAAAGATTAACATTGTAAAATCATTCTTTGATTGTATTATTCCTGCAAGTGGTTCATTAGCTGGTAAGATTGTTTTTACAAGTTATCATCAGAAAATTTATTTTTGGGTAGAGAATGTGCAGGTTATCAGAAGATAGAGTGCCAGGTTCCGATACCTGAAGATTGTGTGATTTCAACAAGCCAGGCCGCGATCTCAGCATATCGAAAGGGGGAGTCTGAAGATATCCGAGTAGAGATTGTTCGTGAGGAGTCTGTTGATGATGATGAAAAGACTGATAAAGACTGAAGTCGTTGAAGACTCGACACTTAAGACTCGTCAACATCTGAGGGGGAGTCTGTTGGTGCAGTCATCTGTCGTCTTCGTCTTAATATCGAGTCTCGGGTTCGTTGCAGTTTTGGATCAAACATTATGTCATCATCTTTGATGATGACATCACAATGATGACACCGTCCATTACATCATCTCATATAAGACAAAATTATGATGGTCCAATGAGAAACTCCCATTTGATGGTCCAATGAGAAAAGTCAAAAATGTTGGTCCTATAAGAGGTTTCCATGTGAGAAGATTTGACCGTTTGAATATTGTAACATTCATGTTGATCGTTTGAGTTAATGTTGGCCGTTTGAAATAGGTGGCCGTTTGAGGCCTTTAGTTTGAAAGGTAGTGTGTCCGTTTGAGGAGTTTCAAACGGATAGGCTGTTACTATAAATAGGTTGTTGTCAATGTCATTTGTAACGGTCAGGCAAAGTGATACCGAAGTGCTGCCGGTATTTCCTCTCATTGTAAACACTGTTAATTGAATATACAAGAGGTTTAAAGTGTAGTTCAAGTTGTTTTCTAGTGCGTTTCTTAGTTTCCGCCTCTAAAACGTACGAGAGCTCTTCCGAACGACTCATTCAGGTCGAAACCGATCCTACAAAAAGGATGATTTGGTAGATCAAACTTTATATAGAAGCATGATTGGGTCTTTATTGTACCTAACTGCATCTAGGCCAGACATCATGTTTGCAACATGTGTTTGTGCAAGATCCCAATCAGCCCCTAGAAAGTCAAACCTTATTGCTGTAAAAAGGATATTCAGATACCTAAAAGGTGCTCCCACACTTGGTATCTGATATCCAGCTGATGGTAAAATTGAGCTTTCAGGTTACTCAGATAGTGACTTTGCTGGATGTGACAAGACAAGGAAGTCCACTTCAGGAGGGTGCCAATTCCTATGCAATTGTTTAGTATCTTGGCAAAGCAAAAAGCAAGCAGCTGTTTCCACATCCACTGCTGAAGCAGAATATATAGTTGCTGCAAGCTGTACAGCCCAACTGCTTTGGCTTCAAAATCAGTTGCTGGATTTTGGTATCACTGCCCTAAAGACTCCTCTCATGTTGGACAGCCAGGCAGCAGAAAATATCATCAAAAATCTAGTTTCCCATTCAACCACCAAACACATTGATATCAGACATCACTTTGTGAGGGATTGCTACGAAAAAGGTTTGATTTCTCTGCACCATGTTCCAACTAAACATCAGCTGGCAGACGTGCTAACCAAAGCATTAGACACATCCACCTTTGAAAGCTTGATCTCTAGGATTGGCATGCTAAACATGGAATAACAGGCAAAATCCTGTTTTTCTATGAATAAAAGCATTAAAATATTTTCAGAAAATCAAAAATCCATCCTTAAAAATAGCTAAAAGTGAATTTTTCATTAAATCCTTAAAAGACTGCCATAACCACTGTTTTGTTTAAACATCTGTTCTGCTCAAAATGTTGTCCACTGCTGAAAGTCAACCCCTGTTCTATCCTTTCCTTGATAAGCACTTTTGTTCAAAATCAGTGTTTTTATCCACTGCTATGCTCTCTATTGATCATAAAAATTACCCACTGCTTTCATTATTACCGTTGCAACCAATGCTTTCATAAAAACACTTGTCCTTCATTTCATCTAGGGTTGGCACGTGGACAGTACATAGCGGTCAGATCTTTTGTAACAGCTGCCACGTCAGCATTCACTTTTTCACTATAAAACCCTGAGCAAAACCCCCAAACAGGGTTTTACTGTCGAATCGAATTCACAAAAATTCCTTTCTCAAAACAGTTTCCATCTCTTTCTCTCAAATCCTTCATCGATTGCCTTCTTCAAAATGACAAAATCAAAGTCATCTGTGAAATCCACTTCAAAATCATCTTCTAAAAAGGCCACTCAAATGGCTACCACACCCATCGAAATACCATACAAAGCTCCTGACAATTATCTGGGTCTCCTCACAAAACCCGGTACCATCGATATCTACGATTCCGTCATTGACACTATGTCATCTTCAAAGTACAAAATTTTGTTGACAGCAGATGCTCCGATTTACCTGAAAACCCAGAGAGAATTTTGGAAAAATGCTACTCTTGAAACACAAGGAGAAGACATCACAGCCATCAATTCCTCCCTAATGGGTAAAACAGTCAAAATCACACCACAGTCCATTTCAGAGATATTCGAACTTGATGATCAATGTCACGACCCCCGACCCCACCATGGACGAAATCGAGAGCCGCGAACCAGTTCAGTGGTACCGGTGGTTATTTAGAAAAACATTGCAGCAGAAATTTCATCAGGACCGTGAGTTAGGAAAAATATCAGAGTTTTAGAAAACACCGGATTTTATTTATTAGATGGGATAAAACCCAAGTTTTACAAAGGTAGCTTTAATAAGGGATAAACCCGAATATTTGAAACCAGGTTTTCTTAATTTAATTTAATTGATAAAATAAGCCACTTCTTTAAGCCTTCCGGTGCCGTATCATCATTCTTGTTCCAATCTACTGTAATTACCTGAAACGCGTTTTAAAAAGATTTGGTCAGCAGGAAATACTGGTGAGTTCATTCAGTTTGTACAAAAAGACACATTGTTATGAATTACAGCATAAGAGCGATTACAATGGCTTCTATCTTATTTTTATCTGGCGTCGTGTCACACCCTGGTGACGATTGTCATACCACTATTCGGTCCTTTCATCCAAGTAGTGACGATTATCACAGTTAGGTTTGTTTACCTAACCGTGAGAAATTAGTAATGTGCACAATACCCCACTTGCCAGTGATTCAAGATAACCAATACTTAATCCCTGTAATTATACCTTTTGAAAATAAATAGGGTTTTGAAAACAAGTTGGTAAAAAGAGAATGACTCACATTATAAGCATGCAGTATTGATTTAACAAGCTTCTTGATTCTACTCCTTCTGATAATTAAGCATATACTTTATTATTCTGAACCTTCTGATGATTAAACAGCTTGTTTGATTGTAAGGGTATAGTTGGGAGTATTCTGATAGTTAAATATATAGTTTAACAGAATGGAATACGTATTCGTGTAAAACCATATCAAACTTGACGATGGTCACGAGATCAGAACCTTAACAAAATTCACAAAGTATAGTCTTATTCAGACAGCACTTTGGCATTCGTTTAACGGAATTCACAAAGTACAGCACTTTGGCATTCGTTAGTTGGTTCCCGAATCGATCGGATAGAATATCGCCTCGGTGATTATTGGTTAGAACACCGACGTATAGAGAGAAGAATAGAATGAATGAGCAAAGAAAAATGAAATCCTAGGCTCTTATTTATAGGTGGGAATTATGAAATTTCCAGGAAGTTTCCTATATACTTTCCTAGTAAGTTACCTATACATTTTCTAGGAAGCTTCTTGCCCCTATATATATCCTTTTGCACCTTCCTTGCACCTTCCTCATATATATCTATCTCATATATATTTATTTTCATGAACAAACCCTTCATGAAAAATTAGTGATCAAGTGCTATAATATAAGTGTTTGAATGATTAACAATGCTTATGTTAAATGGGTTTTGATTATATGATGAAATTGATGATATATAAGTGCTCATGATCATCACACTTATATGTATGTATAACATACTCGAACAAATTTTCGATTCGATTATAAGTGTTAATACATGACTTGAAATGGTTTTTGTATGATATGAAGAAATTGATGTTGTGTCAATGTTAATAGGTGCTTGAAATCATGTTGTCTACTAGTTTGTATGTATAACTTGATTAGGTTAGGTATTTGGATGTAAGTCTAGTATTAACATGAAATGGGTTTTTACATATAGATAAAAAAAAACCCTTAGTTCTAGCATAGTGAATGGGTAGATTAGCATATGATGGTGGAAACTATGTTAACTTGATGTTAACAATTTCATGAAGTTGGTTGGGGAACGTAGTAATAATGGTGGCCTAAAATAGTGCCTACCGGGTAATTAACGAAATGCATAAATGAGTTGTTTAACTTATTTGTGGGTTTGTATGTGTTAATAGGCAGTTGACTTTTAAAAGTCAAACTGACCTATACTAAGATCGAATGACAATTTTGATATAAAATCCGTAAGGTGGAATAGTCGTGATAAATGATGACAAATCTAATCATCTTTCGAATGAATAAATGATAGTTTGACGCTTGACAAGCTAGGTGGAAGCTTGGGAAAGAAGCGGGTCAAATGGATCGAGTACGCAGGAAAAGCATAATTGGATGCAAGGTAAGTGAAGTTTACATTTTTAAAGATAGTACATCTATTTATAAATTGGACTAAGAATAAGCGATTTGATATTTGGAATGAGATTTAGAAAGTGACGTCCCGACACGAACCGATACGGTCGGAATAAGTGAAAACGGTAATAACCATATTTGTTGGTAAAAGGGGTAAAATGGTAATTTAGTCATATAATGACGAATAAACAAGGATTTTTGAAAAGTTGCTTTATGGTGTAAACCGAAACGGACTAAATAGTGAGATGATAAATATATACCATCTCATAATGATAAAAATGGTCATTTAGGCCAAACAGGTCAAATGGTGATGTTATCACCATTTGACAATAATGACTAATGGTCAATTTTCTAGTTTTGTGCTCACAAGAAATAGCATATGGTTTTGTGTTGCTATTAATTAGGAAGTAAAAATGCAAGGTATTTAAACGGGTTAATGCTTTGACCCGAGCCAGGTATGTGAAATGGGTCAAACTCTCATTGAGAACATATGGTTCGACGAGAGTTAGTCTAGTTATGGGTGGGTTTTGGATTACCTAAAGTAAGGTATATCTAGTAAATCAAAATGGTTGATACTATATCCTTAGTGACATAATGAATCATTACATAGATTATGGTTAAAAGTGCCCTTTTGGTCAAAACGAGCCTTTAGATTTTGTAGTTAGAAAGGACTAAAATTGACCAAAACGCCCTCGAAAGGAAAATTAGATAAACGAACCTTAAGGGTAGTTTGAATATGAGTTTTATAACTTGAACAATCTTTTCAGTAATATAAAGTGCAAGGTTGACCAAAACGCCCTCGAAAGGAAAATTAGATAAACGAACCTTAAGGGTAGTTTAAATATGAGTTTTATACTTAATGGGTCCTTTTTTTAAAAGTGCCAAACCTTAGGGTGGAATGGAAATATAATAATTTGCCCATCATAATCCATCACAATTCGATATGCGATGATGGATAAATAAAGATTATAAAGTGGAAACGCAAGTTATGAATGGTAAAGCTAAGATATGGGTCAAAATAAATCTTTGTTTGATTTGAATGATCAAACGGGTCAAAATAAATGTGAAGACGCATATTGGATAACGGATGCGTAAAAACATAATAATAGTAACCCGACAAATGGAAATAATCATAGATATGACGTTCATGTGAAAGAAATGTATTTATGTGAGCTCGTTTGTTAAAAATGCAAATGGGTCGAATAATTTCGTAAATAAATAATAAGCCGTAAGCTTATAAGATAAGAATTTTCATGATCCGGATAGTGGACGTTGAGTCCATGATGAAAAGGATCAAATTACGACCGCGTAGGAAGAAATGGAAGGTTAAACAGATAAGTGAGTAAAAAGTTATGGCCGATTTCGTGTTAAAACAAAATCAGGAAAGCTGAATTCAGCAAAGCTGAACCGTAGCTTACGGTGCAACGGTTGGCTACGGTGGTGACCAAAAATCAAAGAAATAATGACTGTAACCTATGGTTCAGTACCGTAGGCTACGGTCTAGACTGTCTGTTTGTCTTTTATATCTGAACCTTAAGCTACAATGTGTGTACCGTAGCTTACGGCGGGAATCATAAAGAATTTATTTTTTTGTTTCTTTGAGTTAGACATATTACCAAACTTCATTTAAACCCTTTATAACTAACGTATGAGTTGTTAATGGTGTCACACCCCCAAAATACCCCCTAGGGAAAGTCCCTGTTAGACATGTGACGTGCTAACAACGAGCCACTAATTACGTTGAACTCTTACAAGTTTCAAAATAAGGTTCTCCATTATTAATAAAAATATCATCAACCAGTTTAAATGAAAACCAACACGTTCAGCGGAAGCAAATAAAAGAAATCCTAGTTTAACTATTTCAAATCAAATGTATGTAATAAGCCCATCATTCGTATCCAATCAGCGCGACCCATGACCACTCCAGCTACTTCAGACAGCAAGTTCCACATCCAAGTAATCTAACGACCTGCGAGCATGCAACAAGTGTATCAGACGACGCTGGTGAGTTCATAGTTTTACAAAAACGTTGGTTACCAAGTGATTAGTTAATCCATTGAATATACTTCCGAAAGTAATGTTGAAAACAATGTTGATAATACCCCAATACAAGATGGCTTCTGATTATTTTGCCCTTTCTCCAATGCTCCTATCAAAGCATTGGTCATGACTAGGTCATTAGTTCAACACCCGTCCTCCCAGGAATGGGGTGAGGTTGCCAAACCTAAGTATCGCTACTAACTAATACCATGTTACCTCCCAGGTAACCAAACAACACGGAGGGACTTTAAAGGTGATAGGATGAGTATATTATCCAACATTCCCGTTTTTACCCAAAAGACTTATCCCTCCTCGGGATACCCACTGATTGTCCCAACCACCGGGACGCATGCTCAAGAGAGATGAACTCACCTTAGGTTTGCTCGGTAAGACTAGTTACGTGTTCAAGTTGCTCAAACCAAACCCTAACATAGTTACTATCGACAGTCAGTTTCCTTAAACACTTAACGTAAGTCTCAACACATATCACGCAAGTACCATTTTCATATTATTGTTCATATTGCAGTAACTCATCATACAACCTAACAGTATTGTAGTAATTCCTCATATCGCACATAACCAGTTTATTAATCCAAATTTCTTAATTTATAACCCACGAATTCAAAACTAATTTGGCCCAATCATCACTTATAATTATGACAACCTATTTTCTTGTTTAGTTCGGCCCAAAATTTCCCCAACCCACTTGTTACTTTTAATACTCCTCCCGACCCATTTACATGTGCGGGTAACAGGCCGGACCCGAGGCCCAACCTGACCGGCCTAGCCATTACACATAATATCCATTACCCGGTCCATTAGCAATCGTGCACTTCCCATGTTATTTGAGTCCAATTATACTACACATCGAAATCTTGCGCCCCTTACCCAATCCTGGTGGCCGGCCCATCAACAACTAAAATCTCAATTCATGAATTTAATGAACATACAGTGATGAACAACAATTAAGAGCATGCAATCAAAGGAGCAAATAAGTCATGCAATTCCTATAGCCATAAACAATCAGACTATTTACACTGTATCCAATTACTATAACAAGCTCCCTATCCAAATCATATTAACTAACATGCCTCACCATTCCTGTTCGATTCATACTCACTTATTACTTGATGACACCCTATATTAGTTAGGATCACACGCCAAATCGGATTCGACAATCATAAGCACTTAATCAAGATTAACGACTACCTAATTAACACCCTACATCAAACACAATATAACCGATTTCATACAATATCATCAGGTAAACATCCTACGTCCATATATACCGACTCGTTACGCCAGCTTCACGTACACATGATCATCAAATAGGGACTATTATAAACAAGAATCATCAGGCACATATAAAACATACAACCCACATATCCACATATAATTCAATTAAAGACTTGCAAGATTATTTAACTATTACTGAATGATCATCTATCTCAAATAACTAAAGTATTCATATAAGATAACTAACCAAGATACAAGATGAGAGCTGGATTGTTGCAATCAGAGGACAACGACTTCGAGGGAGGGGAGGGGTTTTCTTCCGTCGAGTATGCAAAGGGTTGGAGAGATCTAAGGTTGTTATGATTATTCTAAAACAAAGTATAGTTACGTGTCTATCTTAAAAAAAGCATGCGGGACCTATGGGGGTTGGGCTCGAAGAGCACTTCAGGCCTGGAATGTGTGTGGGCCGATGTGGGCTGGGAATAGGGTGAAAGATGTGGACCAACTACATGTGCAGTGGTCCAATAATTTGCATACAACACAATAGTTTGTTGATCATATTAATTCAAAAATCAACGTGTTTTGTTATCAGTCCATGTGATTGTTGGAGGTCCAATCAAAAGCATTTACATTTTAAAAGTGATATGGGCGCATGGCTTCATCACGAGATAGTCTGAATTAAAAGAGAGTTGGGTTTGCGTGGCTCAATTAAATGGCGGTCCAATAAAGATCATCAACATTCAATTAGAAAATATCAGTCCAATTCAAAAGGAGTGTTGGCTCATACATCTCTTGACCCAATAAAGTGTGTTCAGTTCGTTAATATATCACGTGGATATTGTCAACTCACTAAGAATACATAAGTGTTGGTCCTATCATATTTTGGTTGCATCAGTTCATTTGAACTTTATTAAATTACGAAGACAAGACTACAAACAACTAACGTGTTGGGGAAAGACATGTGAAAACTCGAGTTTTCACATCATCCCCAACTTGAAAGAAATTTCGTCCCGAAATTTGACAAGTAATCTAAAGCGGCAAGGTGTTTAATCAGGATGACTGTGGATGTTAAATCAGAATGACTGTGGATTTTCCGCAGGTACCACATCATCTGCAACTTGAAAGGGAATTTCGTCCCGAAATTCGTCAATGACATCCAAGTTTGAAACAACCGCTTGAACAATTGAGGATACTAGAACTTCATCCGATCATTGTGTTTCCGTGTGAACTCCGGTCCACATCTTGAGTTTCAACGAACACTCACGATTGGAATTCGGCTATGCCAACGAATCTTGACTTCCTGGTCCATGTTTTCAATGGGTTATTCAACAAAATGTAACTTGTCGTTAATCTTAGGCTCTAATAAGGGTATCACAAGCGTTCCACCAGACAAACACTGCCCTAGATTCAAGACACAATTGACATCGAGCGCGTTACCCAACTCGCCAGGTAACTCGAGTTTGCAGGCCACGTGACCGATTCTTTCCAGAATTCTGAATGACTCAACGTAACGTAAATTAAGCTTGCCACGCTTCCCACACGTACCACACCCTCCCAGGGTGAGACTTTCAACCTAATACGATCGCCTACAGCGAACTCCCAGAGTTTCCTAAGCTTATCAACTTTCCTGATGGTCACGCGTTGTCGCCAAACAACTTCTGCTTCAAACAATCTTCCCAAGAATTTCGAGTAAAGGTTGTCACCCACCTTAGTCTAAGAAGGAGGTTGGCATTATCGTCCACGCAATGCCTCATCAGGGCTGTCTGAATACCAGAATGGTATCTAATGCAGTAGGACTCATCCCAAGGTAAGTGTCCTTCCAATCTTTACTAAAGCCAATCGCACACACATGCCCGCAGCATGTCTTCGAGTGTCAAGATAGTTCGTTTGTTCTGACCATCTGTCCAACGGTGATAAACCAGGTATAGATCAAAATCAGAGGTAACAGGAATTGGCACCTCATGCCTAAACACCGCCTCTCCCAGAGGAATATCCACAAGCTGCGAAAACTCGTCAGTTTCCGTGATTGCAAGGTGTGCTGGTTACATGAGACAATCAACGATCATCCGGTTTTTACTGTTTCCGTTTCGAGTTGTAAGCAGACTAGCGACAAAATCCATGGCAGTTTGTTCTCATTTCCATATATGTGCTTCTGGTTGCTAATATTCCACCTTGATTTTCCCACATGTCAAACTTCGTTCCCATGCGTGGCTATGTGGGCCTTCAGGCCCAGTCACCCGTTCATGGTCTTCAGGTTTAATACATCCAATCAAAACTCAGATGAATAGGATATCGAGGCCCGTGTGCTTCGCCTGCACCAGTTCCCTAAGGTTGCTGCATAGTGGGGTCCATATTCGTTCCATGAAGTAGCAAATATCGTCCGACCTGCCAAAGGTTGCTTCCCCATGCCCCGCATGGGTTAATCTTGAGAACTCTCTTCCTTCAGTTCTTCAGTTTGAGCAAGGCGAATCTGATCAGGTATGTTAGAGTGGATAGTGAGCTGTAAAGCTCGTGCACGTCCAGGTTTCACGGTCGTATTCATTCAAAAGTTCCATCCAGCGATGCCATTAACTGATTTGACTCTCTCGTAACCAGGGTACACGGGAGGCCCTTGTGATCGGTCTAAGTGATGCATTCGGTACCGTCCAAGTAATGCCTCCAATTTTAAATCCAAAGACTACGTCCTCCACCGCAGGTCGTGACTCGTGCAGTTCTTCCTGTAAGTCCACCACATAAGCCATCATCTTGTCATGTTGCATCGGCGTGTAACTGGGACTCTGATTCGAACCATCATGGTATACCGCCAGATCATCAGTACCCTCGGATAGAAGTGATGCTCAGTGCGTTGCAGGGTTGGGTTTCAAAAGTTGAAAAGACGTCCCCCTGTTTTATTTCCCATGAGTTCACAGCTCCCCGCTGTGCTAAGGAGGTTGATGTTACGCAATCTTCGAAAATCCCATGATGAATCTGCAATGGTGTCCAGCGAACCCAAGGGATTGCTGTATCCCTGAAGGAATCTGAAATTGCATAAGGTCAATCTGAAACTCCTCTTGACGATGTGGAGGTAAACTAGGCAACTCTTCAGAAAACACGTCAGAAAATTCACGAACAACTGGAAGATCCTCGACCTTCCTTTCTTCAGGTTGCGAGTCAGTGACGAGAGCTAGAATAGCAGGGTAGCCCTCTCGTAGACACTTCTAGGCTTTGATGGCTGAGATGATGCCAACCATGGCACCACTACGATGACCTTGAACTGATAAAGATTCCCCCCTAGGGAGAGGGATATGCACGATTTTCTCGTTACAGAGAATTTCCGCTTGATGCATAGATAAGTAAATCCATACCAATGACCACGTCAAAACTTACAAGAGTATCGGGAAGTAGGTCAATGTTGAACACTTGACCCATGAGATCAAGTTTACAACCAAAAAGGAACATGAGAAGCTTCTATCGTCTTACTATCAGCTAATTCTACTACATGCTTATTTACAAGAGGGGTGGGAGTCAGTCCTATCTGACGACTGAACCCTAAAGGCACATAACTCCACTCGAAACAAGAGTCAAATAAAACAGAAGCAAAAAGATCATTCAAAGAAGACGTACCGGTCTCAACATTGCCATCATTGCGAGCTTCCCCAGCGCCAATAGTAAATACTCTTCCACGTGCCCCGTTCCCACCGTTGTTCCCGTTGTTGATATTCCCAGTATTATTGTTGTTGCCAGCATTCTGATATCACCACACTGAAAGCACCCCTTTTGATTTCCCCGATTCTGTTGAGGCTGTTGCCTCTCCTGTTGCTGTGGCTGCGGCTGCTTAGGAAGCCAGACCCTACAATCTTTAGCCATATGACCCACCTTGTTGCACCTATGACATACCCGGGGGCACGGTTCGCGATGGTGGAACATACACTTATTACACTTTGGTAGCTTTCCCTCATAAGAACCCTGATTTAAATTGTTGCTCTGATTCTGGTTCACAGAAGACGACTGGCTGAAACTACGGTGGATGCTGTTGTCTGCCCTTTTCTGAGATTGGCTAGCACTGGTTGCTTTGTCAGTATCGTTCCATTTGCGCTTGTTATCACTAGCAGGTGTGGTAGCTGTAGCAGTCGAGGTAGTAGCAGATACACGTGGCGGCAAGTTGCCACGTTCGACCTCTTGGTCAGTAATCTTATGTGCCAAACGGACGATATGGGGCAGATTGTCTAGGTTTGCAGCAGTAACGTACCCCTTAACAGCTGGTGCTAAGCCCTTGAGATACAACTCAATTCGCCGATGTGGGGGTCGAGACATGTTAGGGCACAAAGTTGCTAAATCATTAGACCTCCTAGTGAATGCTTCAATCTCAGATCCCTCCATTTTCAGATTGTAGTACTCGTTCTCCAGTTTCTGAACCTCATCACGAGGACAATACTCCTCTCGCATCAACTCCTTGAAATCATCCCAAGTAGTGGCATTCGCCATCTCAATACCCAACATCTGAACCTGGGCATTCCACCATGTCAGGGCACCATCATCGAGGGTACCCGTAGCATACTTCACTCTGTCCCCAGCAGGACAGTTACACATTGCAAATACCGATTCCGCCTTCTCAAACCATCGCAGGAGTCCTACAGCCCCTTCAGTCCCACTGAAAGTCTGTGGCTTACAATCCATGAACATCTTGTACGTACATGCAGGTGGAGCAGGTAGATTGTTTTAATTCGCAGGTTGACCTAAAACGAAAGAACGTACAACGCACAGGTAAGATTCGAGTATACGACACTAGGATAGAAAGTAATTGGCACATATCGTACCAGCCTAGTAAGCCGCTAGGGCTTCAGCTACACGAGTTTTGATCAAGTTGGTTCATTCGGCCTGCGTCATAGCAATGTGGCCACGTCCATGGCCTCGTCCGCTCATGTTTCTATACAAGAAAAGGGAGGATTTAAGATGCAAGTTCAAGTAGTAGTCAAGCGTTACTATGACTTCCATAAACTACTGAGTTCTAACATAACACCAATTAACAGAGTGGAACCCCTTTTTTTGCACTCGACAAGTTTCACTGGGATCCGCATGCACCCCAAATTATTATTATGTGTGCACCCATAATAATAATCCGATTTGCATGTTTATCTCAGCTTCTCTCAATTCGTGTTAAAAAGGTTCCCCAAATTTGAGCAATAAGGCACACGACATCACAATATAGATCATGAAAGTTCAAGGAGTGTCACACGTAACATGAGTTGTTAACATATAAGTTCATACTGTAGTGTCAAGTGTGTATTCACGTGTGATGTTGTCAATAAGCAAACTCTAAAGATACTATGCAATAGTAAACAAGAGACGAACCTTGCAGTCTGGAGCTGAGTGTCATGGTCGATTTCGGATCTGTTCGGTTATAGTCTGGTTTTATTAAAATGTTTTAAAACCAAGTTCACTATAACCAGTGGCTCTGATACCAAACTGTCACACCCCCAAAATACCCCCTAGGGAAAGTCCCTGTTAGACGTGTGACGTGCTAACAACGAGCCACTAATTACGTTGAACTCTTACAAGTTTCAAAATAAGGTTCTCCATTATTAATAAAAATATCATCAACCAGTTTAAATGAAAACCAACACGTTCAGCTGAAGCAAATAAAAGAAATCCTAGTTTAACTATTTCAAATCAAATGTATGTAATAAGCCCAACATTCGTATCCAATCAGCGCGACCCATGACCACTCCAGCTACTTCAGACAGCAAGTTCCACATCCAAGTAATCTAACGACCTGCAAGCATGCAACAAGTGTATCAGACGGCGCTGGTGAGTTCATAGTTTTACAAAAACGTTGGTTACCAAGTGTTTAGTTAATCCATTGAATATACCTCCGAAAGTAATGTTGAAAACAATGTTGATAATACCCCAATACAAGACGGCTTCTGATTATTTTGCCCTTTCTCCAATGCTCCTATCAAAGCATTGGTCATGACTAGGTCATTAGTTCAACACCCGTCCTCCCAGGAACGGGGTGAGGTTGCCAAACCTAAGTAGTGCTACTAACTAATACCATGTTACCTCCCAGGTAACCAAACAACACGGAGGGACTTTAAAGGTGATAGGATGAGTATATTATCCAACATTCCCATTTTTACCCAAAAGACTTATCCCTCCTCGGGATACCCACTGATTGTCCCAACCACCGGGACGGATGCTCAAGAGAGATGAACTCACCTTAGGTTTGCTCGGTAAGACTAGTTACGTGTTCAAGTTGCTCAAACCAAACCCTAACATAGTTACTATCGACAGTCAGTTTCCTTAAACACTTAACGTAAGTCTCAACACATATCACGCAAGTACCATTTTCATATTATTGTTCATATTGCAGTAACTCATCATACAACCTAACAGTATTGTAGTAATTCCTCATATCGCACATAACCAGTTTATTAATCCAAATTTCTTAATTTATAACCCACGAATTCAAAACTAATTTGGCCCAATCATCACTTATAATTATGACAACCTATTTTCTTGTTTAGTTCGGCCCAAAATTTCCCCAACCCACTTGTTACTTTTAATACTGCTCCCGACCCATTTACATGTGCGGGTAACAGGCCGGACCCGAGGCCCAACCTGACCGGCCTAGCCGTTACACATAATATCCATTACCCGATCCATTAGCAATCATGCACTTCCCATGTTATTTGAGTCCAATTATAATACACATCGAAATCTTGGGCCCCTTACCCAATCCTGGTGGCCGGCCCATCAACAACTAAAATCTCAATTCATGAATTTAATGTACATACAGTGATCAACAACAATTAAGAGCATGCAATCAAAGGAGCAAATAAGTCATGCAATTCCTATAGCCATAAACAATCAGACTATTTACACTGTATCCAATTACTATAACAAGCTCCCTATCCAAATCATATTAACTAACATGCCTCACCATTCCTGTTCGATTCATACTCACTTATTACTTGATGACACCCTATATTAGTTAGGATCACACGCCAAATCGGATTCGACAATCATAAGCACTTAATCAAGATTAACGACTACCTAATTAACACCCTACATCAAACACAATATAACCGATTTCATACAATCTCATCAGGCAAACATCCTACGTCCATATATACCTACTCGTTACGCCAGCTTCACGTACACATGATCATCAAATAGGGACTATTATAAACAAGAATCATCAGGCACATATAAAACATACAACCCACATATCCACATATAATTTAATTAAAGACTTGCAAGATTATTTAACTATTACTGAATGATCATCTATCTCAAATAACTAAAATATTCATATAAGATAACTAACCAAGATACAAGATGAGAGCTGGATTGTTGCAATCAGAGGACAACGACTTCGAGGGAGGGGAGGGGTTTTCTGTCGTCGAGTATGCAAAGGGTTGGAGAGATCTAAGGTTGTTATGATTATTCTAAAACAAAGTATAGTTACGTGTCTATCTTAAAAAAAGCATGCGGGACCTATGGGGGTTGGGCTCGAAGAGCACTTCAGGCCTGGAATGTGTGTGGGCTGATGTGGGCTGGGAATAGGGTGAAAGATGTGGACCAACTACATGTGCAGTGGTCCAATAATTTGCATACAACACAATAGTTTGTCGATCATATTAATTCAAAAATCAACGTGTTTTGTTATCACTCCATGTGATTGGTGGAGGTCCAATCAAAAGCATTTATTTCTTCATCAAATTGAACAGGTAAATACGGTCCGTTTCGTCTGATTTTTGGATATGTTGTGCGCATAGACCCGATCTACAACCCTACCAAGTTTCAGCTCGAAATTCCAAGCCGTTTAGGAGTAATCGTGGTTTTCCGGGTCCAATTCGCGTCAAAGTTTCAGGACCGCTCGTAATGCAGTGTTATGAATCGCTCATGTGTCACTCTTTGAACCGCTCATAGGTCAACTGTTGAACCACTTATTTGGTCAGAAGGTTGGTTCGCTCATAGGGGGCAACTGATATGAACCGCTTTTAAGTCAATGTTATGAACCGCTTTTGTGAACAACTCATGGATCGCTCTTTGTGTTTGATGTGGTCCGCTCCAAGTATCAGTATGGATCGCTCATTAGTCATCTTCTTCACGTGATTCTCTGATCATTAAAGGTAGTCGGCTGTAATAGAGTTGATCTGCTGTTGTTGTGTAATTGGAAGTGCCGCCCATTTGTAAGCTTAGTGGCATATGAGGTCCAATCAAGAGGCTTTGTGTAACAAACAACTTTGCATGTGATTATTCTGTTCGAAGTGTCTTGCCGCCCATTATTACACCGACCCACTTTGAAAAAGGTTCAATCATCATTCAACAGTGCCGGTTTTTAGGTCAAATCATCATTCAACAATAAAAGATCTGATTATACACAGTTGTTGTTATTAATATCATGTGAAGAGTTACACCGGCCCGTTAAACTTGGCCCTATCAGCATACTTATCACCGCCCCACTTGTATAGATCGGCCCAATCCCAGAGCCAGTACACCGCCATATGCCAGCCAATTCATGTGCAGCCCATGTGCAGCCCATGTGTAATATATGTTGTGCGTCTATGGCCTATTATAGGTGAACGGATTTTTGGTGTTTGATTTATTACACCGACCCATGATGAAGTGTTGGCCCAATCCCAGTTTTTAGTGTTAGATCCAATCACTTTCTTGTTTACCGCCCATTCAAGAGATAGTTTAGTCACATTGTTTGGCCCAATCATTGAGATCCACTAAACAAGATCCACTAAACTATAAGGTCAAATCAAAGTGTTTCACATTTGAAACTTGTCAGTCATTTGTTTTAAAAAGGTCATTGCATGTGAAGATCATTGCTTGTCCCAATCATTTGATATTTTCACTAATCGTTTGTTTGTGTGTTTGAAGGTGATCCGAGGTGATTTGTCAATTGGATATACGCCCGAGCGAATTCACACTCGATCCGTTGTCGCCTAATCTTTGATAGTTATTTGATTGTGTGAATTTCAGAATTATTTGAAAATCCGTTTTTGTGAATCTTTTCATTACCGAATCATGGATACAAATTTCTTTAATATGAATCAAGAGACATTTGATAGAATAAATGTATTAAAGAAAGAATTTGATTCATTTTCAGGTTATCCAGGAGAAAACACTAAGGATATCATTGGGAGATATAGACTTCTTGTTCGTTCAATGTCTAAAATTGGTATAACTAAAGAACCAGCAGAATGGGTTGAAAAATTTGTCAGTGCTTTACCGAAAGAAGAATGGGAAGATTACATCTTGAACCTGAAGAGTTCTGGAGAATTTTCTCAACTGACGATTTGTCCACTCGTTGAAAGAATTGAAGAACAGATGAGAATTAATGATGAAAAGAAGAAAAACCAAAATGGTGATCAAAGGGCAAAGGAAGAAAAGGCTTCAAAAGTTGGAGAATCTGTGAAGAATGCATCAGTGTGTTTCAAATGTGACAACTTTAAGACTAATAATGACAAACTCGTAAAAGTTGCAAAAAGTTTGGCATTGGAGATCAAGAAGTTGAAAGACGAGAAGCAGAATGATGATAAGCAGATTCTTATATTAAAGGAAATGTGTGAGAAGATGAAAATTGAAAAATCAAAAATTGAAAAAGATTTTCAAAATCAAATGAAAATTCTTGAAGATGGGAGAGATGTGTTTAGCAAAAACAACATTGAAAAACAAAAAATGATAAATTCCCATCTTCAGAAAATTATTAAATTTGAGAAAGAATGTGAATGTGCTAGAAAGAAAGTTGAAGAGTTGAAAAAAGAGCTTGAAAGCAAACAGAAATCATCAGGAAAGAATTGAAGAACAGATGAGAATTAATGATGAAAAGAAGAAAAACCAAAATGGTGATCAAAGGGCAAAGGAAGAAAAGGCTTCAAAAGTTGGAGAATCTGTGAAGAATGCATCAGTGTGTTTCAAATGTGACAACTTTAAGACTAATAATGACAAACTCGTAAAAGTTGCAAAAAGTTTGGCATTGGAGATCAAGAAGTTGAAAGACGAGAAGCAGAATGATGATAAGCAGATTCTTATATTAAAGGAAATGTGTGAGAAGATGAAAATTGAAAAATCAAAAATTGAAAAAGATTTTCAAAATCAAATGAAAATTCTTGAAGATGGGAGAGATGTGTTTAGCAAAAACAACATTGAAAAACAAAAAATGATAAATTCCCATCTTCAGAAAATTATTAAATTTGAGAAAGAATGTGAATGTGCTAGAAAGAAAGTTGAAGAGTTGAAAAAAGAGCTTGAAAGCAAACAGAAATCATCAGGAAAGAATTGAAGAACAGATGAGAATTAATGATGAAAAGAAGAAAAACCAAAATGGTGATCAAAGGGCAAAGGAAGAAAAGGCTTCAAAAGTTGGAGAATCTGTGAAGAATGCATCAGTGTGTTTCAAATGTGACAACTTTAAGACTAATAATGACAAACTCGTAAAAGTTGCAAAAAGTTTGGCATTGGAGATCAAGAAGTTGAAAGACGAGAAGCAGAATGATGATAAGCAGATTCTTATATTAAAGGAAATGTGTGAGAAGATGAAAATTGAAAAATCAAAAATTGAAAAAGATTTTCAAAATCAAATGAAAATTCTTGAAGATGGGAGAGATGTGTTTAGCAAAAACAACATTGAAAAACAAAAAATGATAAATTCCCATCTTCAGAAAATTATTAAACTTGAGAAAGAATGTGAATGTGCTAGAAAGAAAGTTGAAGAGTTGAAAAAAGAGCTTGAAAGCAAACAGAAATCATCAGAAGATGAAGATTTCTGGATTAAGCTTGAAAACAAGAATCTGAAAGCGAATGAATCAAAATTTCAGGAACAGATAAAAGTTTTGATGAATGAAAAATCTGTTCTTGAAAATTTGAAGAATGATAATGAGAAAACAATCAGGTCTCATTTTGGGAGAATATCTCAGCTTGAAAGTGAAGCTGAGAATTCGAGGAACAAAATTGATGAACTTGGGAAGAAATTGATAGGTTTTGTGACTAAATCTGACAGTTTGAATTTTCCCTGTCCAAAACCAATCAATTCAGTTCTGATAAGTGAAAATGTTACAAACTTTGACAAAGTCAAAGTTGAAGATTGTGATGAGAAAACTGATGATGAAAATGAGAAATTTTATTCAGCAGATGAGTCTGAGATAGAGTCTGATGCTGAAATTAAGAAAAAGAAAACAATTTCAAAATTAAGAGGAAAATTTCAGAAAACTGTTTTGCAATCTACTGAATTAGGTGAATGCTCAAAGCAGGAACCTGTTAAGAAGATTGTAGAACAAAAACAAATTGTTAAAAAGTCGAAAATTGTTCAAAAAGAAAATAAAAGCTCATCAGATCGATCATCCAATTGCATTCAAAAAGCACAAAAATTGAAAAACGAAAACTCAAAAATTGTTGGTAATAGGTGGTGCAGGTTTGACCACAGTGCTCAAAAGCCAAATCCAACAATCAAGAAGAGGAAAGAGTATCACCAAGCCAAACAGTGCTTTGATCTGAGCGTTTGGTATGAAAATGGTGATTGGTATGATAACAGAGTGTGTTACAAGTGCGGCTATCAAGGACACATTGCTGTTAACTGCCAGAGACAGAGATTTGAGGCGAGGAGATGCTATAACTGCCAAATCAAAGGTCATATTGCCAGAGATTGCCCAAGGAAATCGCATGAAAGATTGAGGGCAAATTCTCAGAAAATGGCAAAGAAGATACCAGTCGTTGTCAAGCCCAAAGAATTGAAAGCTTCGGGTCAAAACGTCAAAGAACAGAAGGTCAAAGAATCTAAAGTTCAAGAAACAAAAGTGAAGCTTTCTCAGGGGCAAAAAGACAGACTGAGGAAAAAGAGAAAGAAGGCAAGAGAGTATTTAGAGAGAATTTTGTCCTCGGGTTCATCCGACAGATCGATTAAGAGTGCTGATGAATCGATTCACTCGACAACAAAGTCAAGTAAAGCGAATTCTTCAGATACAAATCTGGGGACAAAAGAGGAGAAGAAGAAGGAAAAGGTCGGCGATGAATCTGACGTGCCGAAGTCAGACAAGCCACCTTCAGGCGATGAATCTGACTCATCAAAGTCAGACAAGCCATCTGCAGGCAATGATTCTGATTCGTCAAAGCCAGAGGAGCCATTGGTTGAGGTAAAATTGTCGAAAACACCCAAGGCTGGTCGGGCTTGGGTGGATCTTTTTAAATGAAAAACCTGACTTGCCGGAGTTCCCAGGTTGGTAAGCGTGGAACATGAATCGGCATATTTCTTGAGAAATTTCACTCTGGTGATTTTTCGTCTTTCAAAAGATAAATTAAGGACATTAAGTTGTACTTGATTCATCTTTCCTACAAGTGATAATTTGAAAAACAAGGTGATGAAACCCCGAGTTTATGAAATGACACACAAAACTAATTTTCCGGAAAAACCATTTTGATTAAAACAAACTTAAGTGTTTTGAAATCATAATGGGAAAATAGTTTGTTGTGAGGGGGAGTTCTGATTGTTTATGCCAAGTGGATGGAGAATTGAAGTGATTCTCATCGTGTTGTCATGTTTGTACAGTTTGTTTCAAATTTTTCCAGAAAATCAAAATTGAAACATATTTTGATTTTAGGGGGAGAAATTTTAAAAAATTAGAAAATTTGAAAATGTCAAAAACATTAAAAATTTAAAAATGAGTTTTGTTGTGAAAAAGAGGAAATGGTAGTAAATCAGTGGACTATCACAGCACGCTAAAGAAATGTAATGTCAAATGTAATAAACGGTCTCACTGATGATGTGACGATAGGTTTTTGTACATTTAGTAGATTTATTCGGGATATAAACCTAAAATTTCAAACTTGTAAAATTCGTGGGGAACACTACTTGGATATATAGGTAACCCCTGAAATCTCGTTTGAAAGGTCTCGTATTCTGATATACTAGGTGTTTATACTCTATGATGTCTGGGGTATTATTCCGGGACTTCTGCTGAACGGTAGTTCTGACCTAGTCCTTGGCTAATACTTTCCGCAAAATGCTTGAAACATAGCATAAAGCCCTCAGCTCATTAGACAATAAAATTGATAATCATCTATTGTAGCTGAAAAGATCCTCTAAAGGGGACACATTGCTAAGTCGAAGCTGATATCTCTCTGCTGAACGGAAGTTCTGACCTGAGATCCCTCAGTTCTCGCATTTAACCCCTAATTTATGTACAGATATCATTGTAGTATTCTTGCCTGTAAGACTGAATATTGGGATTCTGGATACGGGAGTATATTCAAGAGGTGGGACACATGAATCGAACTAAGTTCATAAAACACTTAAATAGTATCCTGAATAGATTGAAAATTGTATGAAAACTTAAGTGGACAACAATATCGTCAATCAATGTGAATCGTTTAGAACTTAAAACGATTAGAAGCTTAACGGTGCTTGTGATGTGTCTCAAAAACTGATATGATCCTCTTGCACAAACTCACAAAAAATATGTTTGTACATATTTCTTTTCTGCATTTAATTTCTGTCTTTGCATTCATGTTTCTCATTTTGAAAAATACAAAAAGATTTTCGACAACTGATGTTGGAGAGCTGATTTTCAAAATCTCAAAGGCTAAACATGATGAACAGACAGGTTGGTTAATGGTTAGAAATGTTTAAGATAATTCATTAATTTGAATTAGAAATTGGAATGTTTCAAATTTTATCAGTTTTAAATGTGAAAATTCTCAAATGTTTAGTTGATTCATTTAGTTGAATCACAATATTGTTTGTTATAATTGTGTATTTGAGATGTGCAGGTTTCTGTTTGTTGATACGGAAAGCCAGGTGTCGATCCCAAAAGCACGGAAGCTTGACGAAAGGGGGAGCCTGAAGAATCTGAAAAAAGAGCAACGGAAGCTGAAGACAGATCCACCGGGATTCTGTTCGAGCTAGAGTAGTTGAAGACTCTCACTAAAGATTCCGTCAACATTCAAGGGGGAGTTTGTTAGTGCAGTTGTCTGTCGACTACATCTTTGTTCGAGTTTTAGAGAGAGAGAAAGACAAGTTGCTACGAATTTCACTACGGCAATATCCAAGGGGGAGATTGTTGATGCATTTATTGTCTATCGCCTTCGTAAATCCGAGTCGTAGTGAAAAGCCGGAAGGAATCAAGCGCATAATGTCTTATTTAGTTAGAAATGGCAAGGTGGCAAACTTGTAATTAATGATAACTATCATTAAGTTGCCTTGACCATATAAATAGGGTGTTATGTCACTAGTTTAGTTAGTGAAAAGTTGAAGACTTTCCTCCACATTTGTACTTTTGGAGATCCAAGTTTAGAGAGAGAAAGTTTAGAGAGAGAAAGTCTAGAGAGAGAAAGTGGTGTAATCGTGATTCTTGTATCATACACGTCAAATCTATCAATGGAATCACATTAGTAGTACGTTATCGTGTGTTCGGTCACGTACGTTCACGGATTCCGCACGTGAAACGTCCGTTACGCAATCGAACGGTCGCAAAACCGGTCCTACAAAAAGTGATATGGGCGCATGGCTTCATCACGAGATAGTCTGAATTAAAAGAGAGTTGGGTTTGCGTGGCTCAATTAAATGGCGGTCCAATAAAGATCGTCAACAATCAATTAGAAAATATCAGTCCAATTCAAAAGGAGTGTTGGCTCATACATCTCTTGGCCCAATAAAGTGTGTTCAGTTCATTAATATATCACGTGGATATTGTCAACTCACTAAGAATACATATGTGTTGGTCCTATCATATTTTGGTTGCATCAGTTCATTTGAACTTTATTAAATTACGAAGACAAGACTACAAACAACTAACGTGTCGGGGAAAGACATGTGAAAACTCGAGTTATCACAAATGGGGTACCGGTGATAGCTAGGACCCCCGACCCCACCCTGGACGAAATCGGGAGCCACGAACCAGTTCAGTGGTACCGGTGGTTATTTAGAAAAACATTGCAGCAGAAATTTCATCAGGACCGTGAGTTAGGAAAATATCAGAGTTTTAGAAAACACCGGATTTTATTTATTAGATGGGATAAAACCCAAGTTTTACAAAGGTAGCTTTAATAAGGGATAAACCCGAATATATGAAACCATGTTTTCTTAATTTAATTTAATTGATAAAATAAGCCACTTCTTTAAGCCTTTCGGTGTCGTATCATCATTCTTGTTCCAATCTACTGTAATTACCTGAAACGCGTTTTAAAAAGATTTGGTCAGCAGGAAATACTGGTGAGTTCATTCAGTTTGTACAAAAAGACACATTGTTATGAATTACAGCATAAGAGCGATTACAATGGCTTCTATCTTATTTTTATCTGGCGCCGTGTCACACCCTGGTGACGATGGTCATACCACTATTGGGTCCTTTCACCCAAGTAGTGATGATTATCACAGTTAGGTTTGTTTACCTAACCGTGAGAAATTAGTAATGTGCACAATACCCCACTTGCCAGTGATTCAAGATAACCAATACTTAATCCCTGTAATTATAACTTTTGAAAATAAATAGGGTTTTGAAAACAAGTTGGTAAAAAGAGAGTGACTCACATTATAAGCATGCAGTATTGATTTAACAAGCTTCTTGATTCTACTCCTTCTGATAATTAAGCATATACTTTATTATTCTGAACCTTCTGATGATTAAACAGCTTGTTTGATTGTAAGGGTATAGTTGGGAGTATTCTGATAGTTAAATATATAGTTTAACATAATGGAATACGTATTTGTGTAAAACCATATCAAACCTGACGATGGTCACGAGATCAGAACCTTAACAAAATTCACAAAGTATAGTCTTATTCAGACAGCACTTTGGCATTCGTTTAACAAAATTCACAAAGTACAGCACTTTGGCATTCGTTAGTTGGTTCCCGAATCGATCGGATAGAATATCGCCTCGGTGATTATTGGTTAGAACACCGACGTATAGAGAGAAGAATAGAATGAATGAGCAAAGGAAAATGAAATCCTAGGCTCTTATTTATAGGTGGGAATTATGAAATTTCCAGGAAGTTTCCTATATACTTTCCTAGTAAGTTACCTATACATTTTCTAGGAAGCTTCTTGCCCCTATATATATATCCTTTTGCACCTTCCTTGCACCTTCCTCATATATATCTATCTCATATATATCTATCTCATATATATTTATTTTCATGTATATCTATTTAGGTGTTTAATTTACTTACTTAATTAATCTCGCTTAGTTTAATTGATCTCGCTTAGCTTAATTAATCTCGCTTAGCTTAATTAATCTTGCTTAACTGATTAATTAATCATACTTAACTGATTAATTAATCTTACTTAACTTTAATTAATCTTACTTAACTGATTAAGTTTAACTTATCTTGATTAATCTTAATTAATCTTTCTTAATTAATCAATTAATTACTTAACTAATTAATTTATCTTAACTCTTATAATTTGCTTAGTCGATTACTTAACTTAATTAGCAGATTAATTAATCTACTCAGCTAGCTTAACTGCTAAGTTTCCTTAACAACTAAGTGTACGTAATTAGTAAGTTTAATAAGTTTATTTAACTACTAAGTTTAGTTAACTATTAAGTTTACTTAGCTAATAAGTATTCTAGCACCTCCTTGATTACGAGTTCTAATTTCTAGATACAAAGGAACTCATATTAGTGTATTACTCAATTCAACTTTAACGATAATCACGAGATCGAAACCCTCACAACGAATGACAAAGCATAGCCAAATATTGGCAGCACTTAAACATCCATTGGATCGGTTTTAATCGATCGGATAAAGTATCGTCCCAGTGATTAGAATTATTACCCTAATACGGGCAGAGTTTCGGGATTTAGAAGTTCTGACATTAGAATGACAGAACAAGAGAACAAGAGAAAGAAAAGAATTGAACGATTTGAAATGAAACTATCGTCCTCTATTTATAGGCTGAAACTGGGGCGCGTCGCGGCCCGCGTAAACTCGAAGGAACACCTACGCGGCCCGTGTAGGCGTCTGGTCGACGCCTGTCATGCTACGTGGCCTTCATGCTTATCCGGTGATTTTCGATCTGTCGGGGCCCGCGTAGACTACCCTTATGTCTTACGCGGCCTGTTGGTGCATCCGTCTGTCGCCTACGTCTTGTATCGAGTCTTGTGTAGAATAGGATGGAACGGGACACGGAATTCGAGATCTTGTATTTGGAGGTGATTCCGCTCCAAATGACAAGATGTCATTTGGAGCGAAACCCCATTGTTCTGATTCCGCCCGAGGGTTCTTATGTTGCTGATTTCGCTCATAGTTGTAAGTTGGTGATTTTGCTCCTGCATGTTGGAGCGAAATCAGGTCATCTATATATAGGCATGTGTCTGGAGCGAAATAAAAAAAATAATAGTTCTAGGTCATTGTCATTCCGGTTACCACGAAGTACAGCCGAAGTATTGTCAGAGCTTGTGATCGATTAAGTGATCAATAAAACAACAGTTAAAAGTGAATACGGCTGAGATTGCACCAAAACATTAGTTTCCGCCTCTTGTTTTGGATAAGAAATCTTCTGATCGACTCATTCAGGGCCGAAAACGTTCCTACAAGTGGTATCAGAGCTCATGAGGAAGAGTTCTTGCCTTTTCAGCTGTGTTTTCTGATTTTCTACTCATTCTTCTTAAAATTTAAAAATTTTTCACGGTAAAACCAGCTCAATTTCACATACATCACGCGTAATCATGTTTTGATAAACCCTTGAAATTTTCAAAGCTAAAATCGATCTAAAATCTGAGTTTTACTTGATTTCGCTTGAAAACATGTTCGAGATGATGACGTCATACTTGATTTCGCTCGAGAGTGCAACCTGATTTCGCTCAGAATCTTGATTTCGCTCCAAAGTTCAAAGCTGATTTCGCTCCTGTTGACCATCAAGTCTAATTTCGCTCCAAAATAGTCTCTGATTTCGCTCCAAAATCAGAATTGTGATTTCGCTCTAAGCTACGTGTTAATTCCGCTCCAAATTACAAAGCTGATTTCGCTCCAAGATCACAAAAGTGATTTCGCTCGAGACTTAACTGATTGATTCCGCTCCAAACCTGATTTCGCCTGAACTTGAAAATTGTGAACTTTTGGACAATTGAACAACGGACAACGAATTTTACAATGCCTTTGCTAGTCCAATTACGATCACTCAGAATGCTTTGCTTGAAAATGAAACTGGGACATCTCAGATACTGCCTAAACTCATGGATATTAATGATTACAATGCATAGTCTGAAAAGTTTGGAAATTGGGTTGAAGCTTATCACTTGGATGCGTGGGAACACACTGAAGAACCATATGTTAGACCCACAACGAATGGTGTTCAGCAAACAATTAGAGAAATGAGTACTGAAGAGAAAAAGAAATATAGAGATGGAAAACTGATGGTGAGTCTGCTTCAGCAAGCAATCAAAGAGGACATTTTGATCTTGCTTCAACATGATGGAACTGCTTATTCAATCTGGACCGAATTGGAAGCAAAAATTGTAGGAAGCGATGATATGCTTAAAAACAAAATGTCACTCACGAAGAAAGAATTTGATTTATTCCGTGGTTTGAAATCTGAAAACACCAAGCAAATTATTGAAAGATATTGTAACTTGGTGAGAAATATGTCAAAACTTGGTACTAAAAAGGATACTGATGAATTGATTGAAAAACTTGCAGATGCACTACCACATGAAATCTGGGGAACTTTTCTGATGATGCTGAGAAACAACAAAAAAGAATATAAAAAACTAACACTGGGAGAGTTCATCAAGCATCTGGAAGCTCAAGAGATGGAGCAGCGAAAGATTGCCAGGATGAAAAACTACGATGGAGAACAAGACATCAGTCTGTATTTCAAAAGTGGTGTTAATGAACAGACAAATTTTTCTCCAAAAGTTGAAACAGCTTACAATGCAAAAGATTCTTCTGAAAAACCATCTCAGGGATCAAGCAGTACAACAGGATTTTCTTCATTTCCCATATATGATCCTCAGTTCACTACAACAAAGAGTGGCAAAGTTCTTCAATGCAACATTGCCTTAAAGCTGGAAAATGATCAGAATTACACTGAGGAAGTTGCTAAAAGTCACATGTCTTTGTTAGTGACCGTGCTTGAATCCTACGGAAGCTTAGTTGCAGGGAGGATCGGTAATCCAATGATCACGAAAGAGGATTACGATCAAATCGATGCAGAAGAAATGGAATTGATGGATATTAAATGGTGCATGGCTAGTGTGTTGAGACGTGCTGAGAAGTTTAAACAAATTACTGGCAGAGATGATTTTCGCGAATATCATGTGTCAACTTTAGGTTTTGATAAGTCTAAAGTTACTTGTTTTCGTTGCAGGGAAAAGGGGCATTTCAAGAGGGAGTGCACAAATCGAGAAGCGAGTGGAACTCAAAACCCTTTCGGAAACAACGACTACCACAAAAAGGCGATTTATCATCAACTCACACCACAGCCGTATCAACAACAACAGGCACAGCATCAAGCATAAACTGCTCATGGTAGAATGGAGATTAAAGATTCAAAGAGAGCTTGTTTGGAAAAGGATGGTGGTTTCAGTTGGGATAATTACATTCCAACAAACAACAAAGTGTGTTTGGCAGATCAAAAAGATGAAAAATTGGCTGAAGGCTTTAGTTGGGACAATTTCTGCCCAGACCAAGAGTTCATGGCCAACAAAATGTCCAAAGACACGTCAAATGTTAAAGCTTTTATTGCTAATGCTTACGATCTGAAATGGGCAGAAAAATGCAGAAAAGTCAGGGAAGCTACAGAAGAAAAGCGGATAAAGATTGAAGAAGAGGAAGAAGAAGAAGAAGAAAGGTTAAAAGCTGAAGCGGAAGCCGAGAGAAAGAGAAGAAATGAGTTTTTCCAATCAAACAGAACAGTCAAAGATATTCCAGAGTTTGAGATCAAAGTTGATACTGAAGCAATCAAAGTTCCTGAAAAGTGTCTGAACTGTGATTCTTTGATCAAGCAAAACAATGAACTGTTGCATAACATTAACAGATTGAAAGAATCATATGATACAATGAACAGAGAGATCAACAAGTACACTGAGTCAAACTGCGAACAAGCTGTAGCAATGAGTACACTCAAAGGAGCTTACTTAAGACAGCTTGATAATGTCAACTTTTATACAAAGAAGTGTGCTGATCTGGAGTTGAAGCTGGCAACACAAAGAATAGAAACTGAGAGAGTCAACAATTTATTAGAAAGTTACTCATGTTCTACTTTTGTTGTTGACAGGATCTATCCGATTGTGGAGAGTTTGAAGACTTTTGAAGAAGTAAAAACTTCAGAAGAAAAGAAATTCGTGACAAAAGACGAAGATGAAGTGAAAATTTCTGGTAAGAAACCAAGTGTGGTCTACAATAGATGTCCGCCCCCGGTCGAAAATGGATATTCGCCTCGAAATCCAAATTCCGAAAGAGTCAAAAAGGCAATTAACTTACAATGGGAGTCTGGGCCATCAGATAACTTGCCAGAAAATATTGATGTCACGTACACGTCGTCCGATACTGATCATGAGTCCAAATTGATAAAAAGTGTGGTCGATTAGGTGTTAGACAAAGATGACATAGAGGAGTCAAAACCGGAGTCAAAACCGGAGTCTAAACCCAAGTCAAAGTCTAAGTCCAATACGTCAAAGCCAACAACCAAAAAGGACAAACGGGTTTATGATAAAGAATTTTTGCTATCGAAATCTAATTTGAATGACGAACCGGTCAAAGTAGCATATACTTTGAGAGATTCTGACAAATTATATTCCAATGAGATTTTTCCAATAAGAGGTGTTAAAACTGAAATGATTAAAAAGGTTTTCAAACTTACAGAAATCAATATTTCTGAAATAAAAGATATTAATCTTTCTGAAAATCCAAGACCTTACACCTCAAGAGTACAACAAAGATTAAACAAGAAAATGGGTTACAATTGTGGTTATAATTTCCAAAAGAAATCAAACCATAATCGTAATTTCAATAAGAAAGGATTAGGATTTAATCAACCGAAAAATTATAAAAATGAAAAAGTTTATAAATCAAAAACTGTGTTTGTTTCAGGAAAAACGACAGAGGTTGAGAAAGAACAATTATTCAGAAAGCAGACGAATCAAGAATTCCTTGCCAAGAAGCAAGAAGAGCTGAAGAAGAATGTTGTTCAGAAGAAGATTGAAACAAGAACCTGTTTTCAGTGCAAGATTGCTGGTCATGTTGCTAGGAATTGTCCGAAAACATTCAAACCAAAACAGGAAGTTTCTGGTAAATTGAAAGAGAAAATGGTTGAGAAAACTGAACTTACAACCCGAAAATTTACAGGCTTTGAAAATTCAACCTTTGAGGTGGGAGAATGTTCAAAGAATGTTTTAAAAAGAAAAGAAAATTTAAAAAATCAAAAATGGGTTGTTAAAGGTTCAGATAACAGTTCTAGTAATGAATCTGATTCCACAAAATCAGAGGAGCCACGTGTTGAAAGAAAGGTTGAAAGAACAGTTCCAACTGTGAACGATGAAAATTTTCCATATTTGCGTGCTGAAAATTTTATGAAGAAAGTTGGAAAAGTGGAAATTTCAAATCAATTTTATTCTGACAAGAAGAAATTTGATGTTGAAAAGACTTTCAACGGAAATGTGAAACACGTTTTTGGACAAATGGTCAATGGTAAGGCCAAAAGTGTCAAAGAATTTTATGCTTCTTAAAGAAGTGTTCACAAGTCCGTTGAAAGAAAAGATGAAGAAGAAGATGTTGTTACACCCAAGGAAGGTCAGGCTTGGGTGGATATATTCTTCAAAGAATAGAAACCTGACTTGCCGGAGCTCCCAAGTTGGTAATCGTGGAGCATGAATCGGCATCATTCATGAAAATGTTTGTTAAAATTTGTTTTGAGAAGTGTGAATTGCCGGAACTCCCAGGTTGGTAATTGTGGAGTAGGAATCGGCTCCTTGAGAATTCAACCGACAAGAGGGTAATTGGTTGAAAAACAGGTTTGAAATGTTTGGTTTTTGATCCTTCAAATGGTCCAATCATCGATTCTACAAGTGGTTAATCAAGGTCATTAAGTTGAACTTGATTTAACTATCATTTAAAAGATTGGTAAACAATGTGATGAAATGACCCCATAACCTACAAGTGGTTGATAAACGAACTTATTTTCCGGAAAAACCATTCTGATTAAAACAAACTTAAGTGTTTTGAAATCTTAATGGGAAAATAGTTTGTTGTGAGGGGGAGTTCTGATTGTTTATGCCAAGAGGATGGAGAATTGAGGTGATTCATGTCAGTTGTCATGTTTTATACAGTTTGTTTTTAAATTTTTTTAAATGTTTTTGAATTTTAGGGGGAGTAAGAAATTTTTAGAAAATCCAAAAACATTAGAAAATTAGAAAAAAGTCAAAAACATGATAAAATGAAAAATGAGTTTTTGTTGCATAAAAGAGGAAATGATAGTACATCAGTGGACTATCACAACATGCTAAAGAAATGTAAAGTTAAAAGTGATAAACAATCTCACTATCGATGTGTCAGTAGGTTTTTACACATTTAGTAAATTGTAACGAGATATTAACCTAAAAATTTAAACTTGCTTATCTCGTGGGGAACAACTTCTTGGATATATAGGTAACCCCTGAAATCTTGTTTGAAAGGTCCCGTATTCTGAGATACTAGGTCTTTATGCTCAGTGATATCTGGGGTATTATACCGGGGCTTCTGCTGAATGGAAATTCTGACCTAGTCCATGTATAATGCTTTCTACAAAATGCTTGAAACATAGCAAAAGTCCTCAGCAAAATGATTAAACAATAAAATTGATAGTCATTGCTGTTGTAAAAAAGATCCTCTAAAGGGGACACACCGAAAGTCGAAGCCGTCATCTCTCTGCGTATACGGAAGTATCGACTTGAGCTCTCACGGCCCTCACACCTAACCCCTTTACAGATATCATCTGTGGTATACTCACCTGTAAGACTGAATATTGGGATCTGGATACGGGAGTATATTCAAGTGGTGGGACACACGAATAAGTTTAAGTAATTAAGACACTAATAACGTATCTCGAAACAGATGAAATTTGTGTGAAAATTTAAGTGGACCTATATACTGACAATCTAGGTAAATTGTTTAGAGCTTAAAATGAAATCAAGCTTAACGGTGTTAGTGATATGTCTCAAAACTGATATGATCCTCTTGCACGAACTCACAAAAATATTCTCTGTAAATATTTTATTTCTGCATTTACTTTCTTTCAGAAAATCCAAAAAGATTTTAGTGTGTTTTAGCTTGAATTTTGTAAAATCCAAAAAGATTTTCGACAGCTGGTATTGAAAAGCTGACTTTCGAAATTCCAAGTGCTAAACATGAAGAACAGGTTTGGGAGAGAGTGAATGAAGATGTTATGTTTACAAGTGGTTTTCATAGAACAAATCATTTTGTATATTTTCTGAGATAGTTTCTCGAATTTTAAAGATGTAATCTTTGAGAAACTTATGTGTTAGGAAGAGATTGTGCAGGTAACCTGAGCTGAAAGAGAGCTAGGTCATGATCTAAGAATGAATGTGTGAATTCCAGACTACGATCCCAGCAAATTGAGAGGGGGAGTCTGATGGCAAAATTGAGGAAGCAGTTAGAGCCAGTGCTAATCCAGGATTTGCTGATGATGATAAAGTTTAAAGATTCAACATCCGAGGGAAAGGAGTTTGTTGGTGATAAAGACTGAAGGTTGACAACCGAAGACTCGACACTGAAGACTCCGTCAACATCCGAGGGGGAGTTTGTTGGTGCATCCGTCTGTCGCCTACGTCTTGTATCGAGTCTTGTGTAGAATAGGATGGAACGGGACACGGAATTCGAGATCTTGTATTTGGAGGTGATTCAGCGAAACCCCATTGTTCTGATTCCGCCCGAGGGTTCTTATGTTGCTGATTTCACTCATAGTTGTAAGTTGGTGATTTCGCTCCTGCATGTTGGAGCGAAATCAGGTCATCTATATATAGGCATGTGTCTGGAGCGAAATAAAAAAAAATAATAGTTCTAGGTCATTGTCATTCCGGTTACCACGAAGTGCTGCCGAAGTGTTGTCAGAGCTTGTAATCGATTCAGTGATCAATAAAACAACAGTTAAAAGTGAATACGGTTGAGATTGCACCAAAACATTAGTTTCCGCCTTTTGTTTTGGATAAGAAATCTTCTGATCGACTCATTCAGGGCCGAAAACGTTCCTACACGGCCCGCGTAAAATCCAAATTTCTTAATTTCTTGGTTTTTCATGAACATTAGGGTTTCAGGGGTCCGGGTTTTCACTTACGGAGCGTTTTAGGACATTTTTGGGTGAGTCGTTACAATCAGCAAGGTAAAACCTTTTTCCCTAAAAACGATTATCAAACTGATTTTCTTGAAAGGGGGTATGCAGAACAAATGAAGAAGGATACCTTACAAAAAGGTAATTTCCCTCCTGCAACAAGATTTTTATTCCATACCTTGCTAATGTGTGTTTCAAACAAAACAACTGCTTTTAATGAGATATCATTAAAGTACCTGGGATATGCATTTTACAAAATGAAAATTTTAACTATTCCCAGGAAATCTTTGATGACTTGGTCAAAAATGTTTCTGCAAAATCATTCTTATTATTTCCAAGGTTCTTAAGTTATTACTTTCAAAATCAATTTGGAAAGGATGATGCACATGTGCTCACCCAAGGTGATTCTTTTAAAATAAACAGCTTAACTGCTGAAACTTTTACAAGATTATCAACACCTTGCAAAACACAAGCAGAGCTGCCTGGGCAGAATTTAGCAGCTACCACTGCTCCTCAGGTATCTGCTGCTGAGCCCACTGCTCCAGGTGATCACAGCAGCAAAACAACTGATGTGAAACCCACACCTAAAATCACCAAAAAGCCAAGACAAAAGAAAACTCAACCCCCCCCCCCAAACCTACAAAAAAGGCAACTCTGGAAGATGAGATCCTAGAGCAACTGCCAGTGGCAACACAAAAGTCACAAGAAACCACTGCTGCTACTTCCTCACAGCAGATGGTAGAAAGATCTCAACCCATGCCTGAAACTCCTCCTGCTTCTTCTCAAAAAGAACAGGTTGTACATATAGGGACACCACAATATGATGCTCTAGAATCACTTGCTTCCATCATCCATAGCCCACAGCCCGGGGCCAATTCGCTTTCTACACCCAACCTCACCTCCACAATTCCCCCACAAACAAAAATATTGTTAGATGCTCTTGATTTGAACCAGGCACAAACCAGTCCTTCTCACTCACCTGTCAATGAGAACATACCTCAACAAGTGACTGGGTCTGATGTTTCAGTCATTGCTAACCCACCAACAACACCTGAGGAGGTTACACCCCTTGAGTTACAAGTAACTCTTGGTGGTAGTTCAAGTAAAGCAGCCACTACAAGTGCTAAACCCACTGGTTTGCATTTGGACAGTGGTTACATCAATAAGACTTCCTTGAAGGCAATTTCTTCTCTGGGAACACTTGTGTATCCAGCCTTCACTGGTTCACTAAAAAGTGTCTCTTAATTTGAAGAAAGAAGTCCCCAGTTCCAAGACAAAGGGGCATTAGTAGATGATTTCTGGAGTACACTCCCTGAGTCAACCACTGTTACAACCACTGTAAGTGGGAAATCAGATGATCCCATTAAGTTGGGTGATGGTTTAATGTACCGAGAATTGACGGATAGAATTGACAAACTGGATACATCTGTTGCAGAAATCAAAGACATGCTGCAACAGGTGTTGAAAGTTCAAAAGGTACCATCCACTGCTACACCAACTCCAACAGCTGCTCCATCATCTGCTCCTTCAGCAAATGAGCTGTGGAGTTTGTTTCAACCATTGCTCCATCAACAAAGAGAATTAGCTAATTAGCAGCATGAGATTCAAATCCAAAAGTTCAGAAATCTCATGGAGTTAAGGTTTAAAGATACCCAAGCTGATTTCAAGGCTATAAAGGCCCACATACTAAACACAACTGGCACTGCTCCTCCCACTGTTATCTTTGTGGATAAACCACCACCAGATAATGCCAAAAGGGGGAGAAAATCAAGTACTGGAAGAAGAAGGGATATGAAGATGGCCTGTACATTGAGCCACAAAAAGACAGTATGCTCAAAGACATCCCTTTGCCAGATGGGTCCAAAAAGATTGATGTTACCACTAATGCCATTGCTGATGCAATAGCAGAGGTGAAAAGGGATAGAAAGGCTAAGGATAAAGCCAGGTGGGAACAGGAGAAAAGAGCATTTATGGAGCTGAATGAGCAGGGTATTTCTGAGCCAATGGATGTTAAAAATCCTGAGCCAAAAAGAAAGAATCTCACTAGAAAAGTGAGGGAACCCAAACACACACCATCTAGACCCACAAAGCAAACTCCTAAACCTACTAAAAATTTCACACATCAATCTACTACCCAAATAGTTGTTGTAACACCTGTTGTATCAACAACTGTTGGTACTTCAGTGGTTTCAGCAGTTGTTAAACCAAAAACCACCACTTCAACCACAACAATTGCTCCCACTACAACCACTGCCCCACCAAAACAACCATCACCATCAAAAAAACAATCTTACCACCATCACCTCCTGTCAAAAAGCAGAAGACAGCTGATGACACATCATCAATTGTAATGGAAACAATGGTTGAAACACTAGTTGTTTCAACAACTGTTAGTCAGCAACCTCTCACTTCAATCACTTCCACTACAATAACCACCACTCAAATCACCACCACTGATCCATCCAAAACATCATCAGCCTCTCCTCAACCAAAAAGGAGAAGGTTAATTCTGAAAGATGATGATACTTACCACCAACATCTTCACAACGTTTATCACTTGTTACAATACAAAACCCTGTTCCTCTTTTATCAGCTCAGGTTCAAAAGCCAATCACTGATATTACTCCTGCAGGTGTCCAATATCCTTTAGAGCTTATGGCTGTCAGAGAAGAAATCAAATCCTTCTACTTTGAGGATGACCCTGCTAAAAGGAGTTTGCAATCTGTTGAAGGATATCCCAGGCCTAACAACATTGAAGAATACTTGAAAGTTAAGGCTCAACAGGAGAAGGATATTTCCAAGAAAAATTCCCAAGGAAAGTCTGACAAAGAAATTCAAAGGCATTATCTATTTCTGCTCACACAAGTCAGATCTTTGGAGTAGTTTGCAAAGAATGTATCTCAGCAAATATCAGAAAGAGTAGATGAATCCCTGAGAAAGGACTACATTGATAATATCATGACTTACAAGACATATAAGGGAGAAAAATACATGTATAAAGAATGGACCATTCCTGAGCTGGAAAGTGAAGCAGCCAGGATACAAGAAATGATCAAGAAAAAGGTAAAGCAAACTCCACCTGATTAGGCAAAATACAAAAAGAATGTACCTGATAAGGCACTGGAGCTGAAGAGAATGAAAGAGGAATTAGTCACTGCTGATTTTGGGTCTAAAAATCAAGTGTCAAGGTGGAAAGAAGACAAAGTCAGGGCCACTTACAAAAAGTTGGAGGAACTAAGGAAGAAAGATCAAGGATTCCACAAAAACCCGACTATCCTGAAGCAGAGGTTTCAACAAGACCACCAAAACTGCAAATCAGAAGAGCCACTGCTCCAGCTGGTGCCTTTCTTTATCAAAGAAGAAGGCAAAAACAGATGGATGCAGAAACAGCAGAAGAAATAGCTGTTGGTAATGAAGTGATAAAGATGGTTTACAAGCAGATGATGGCTGATATTCCTAAACTTGCTCAAGCTCAAAGCACTGCTCAGTCAATCATCACCAGGCCAGCATCTCCAAACTCCTCATCTAATAAAAATCTCCCAAGAAACCCACCAGACTCAAAGGTACTAAAGTGGAAAACTAGCAAACAGACCCATGTAGGGATGAAGATGATACAGATGCCTTAGACATTGAGTTACAACTCAAAGGGAAAATAAGGGAACTGTTGATGAGGCAATAAAGTTCCACAATAATGAAGGGTTTTGGCATTATCTGTTCCAGGAGAGATTGTTGGGATTGAACCCTATCAGAGGAACAGATAATTAAAGCCAAAACTGGATCAGAGAAGTGGATCCAAAATAAGCAGAAGTTATGTTTACATCCTCTCCCCTTGAAAGTGGTTTCAACATCTGATGACCTCCAATCCACTGATCCTTACAACTGCTGACCTACAACTGTTGATCAAGTCAAAGACTAATGAAGACTAAAGCTCTGTTGATCAATCTACTGCTATGGGTCAAGCACTGCTGAAGTTATCAAGTACTGCTGGAGTCACAACAGTGGAAGGATAAAGCAGTAGTTTAGGTTGTTTTATGTAATGCATTGTAATCAGTAGTTAGCCCAAGCAGTGTTTGTATTAGATCAGTTGTTAGAGTTTATTAGGAGGTTAGATGTCACTTTCACGGTAACGTCAGCAAAGATGCCACAGTGGTTTGGGCGTGCCTATAAATAGAACAGTACCCTATACTGTTCTATTAGCTCTTCACCACTTTTCTTCCAGTACGAACAATTGTGGTGAGCTCAGGCTGAGGGGGAGTTTGTTACATGCATGCATTGTAATCGTTATTGAAATAAATTCAATCATTCGGTTCTTTGTTGAAAATGTGTGTTGAAAGCAATTCTCCTGTTTGATTATGTACAAAGTTTGTTTCCAATTATATTCCGCTGCCTTACTTGTTCATCTTTCATCTTAAATCAAACATAAAACACAATCAATCCAAACTCAGATCCTAACAAACCTCATGTATCCAGGTCTTGTTGATGTGATTGTTGATTCTAAAACATTGAATGTTGATTATGGTTCTACTAACAACTCTAGCATTAACAATGATTTGAAAAATGATTTGCCTAAGGTTTATAGTACTTCATCTGATAAACTAGAACTCTCTGATCCTGTTAAAATCATTGTTGTCAATGATAACTTGTCTGAGGTTTCTGGTACATCATCTGATAAACCAGAACCCTTCGATTCTGTTAAAACTGATGTTGTGAGTAATGGTTTACTCAAAGTTTCTAGTACATTAGCTAAAACATCTGAATCAATAGTTTGTAATGAAAAGATTCGCAACAAAAAGTTTCCACACAAAAATGTTCAGAAAACAGACAGGGTAGTAAAAGTAAGACCAAAAGTTAAAAATGCCAATACTCACACGTGTGCTGCTGATGTTTATAAGCAGGTTCATAGCAAGCAAAGAGAGCCCAAGCGTGCAGATCAAAGACGGGGTATGAGAAGTCTACTCATCAAGGACAATCACGCTCTCCCAGATCATCAATAAGCAGTAATAGTTCTCAAAAGGCTCGTGATTTGAAAACTATATTTGTAAAGCCTGATAATGAAGGCAAACATGAAAGATATGCATTTAATTGTTCTAACAAAGAGTTTTGCAAGGTAAGTGAAAACTCTAAACAGGATGGGAAGTCAAAGAATGGTGCTCACTGTAATAAAGCGTCTACAAACAACAAATACAAGCAACCTAATTCATTTGCGTTTGCAAGAAATGTGCTTAGATATCAAGCACTAAAAGGACCGGTTCGTCCTTCAAGGACTGCATGAGCTACTCAAGCTGATCAAAATGCGTTTTACATGAAAAAACAAACATGCTTTAATTGCGGCATTCCTTGCCACATTGCTCGAAATTGTACTCATCGTCCTTATGTACCCTATTATATGCAAAATCAGAGGGTTACACCGAAAGATAATTACCATTCTAAGACAATGAAGGGTATCTTCACCTAAGGCAATGAAGAATGTGAATCTTAAGGTTAAACCATCTGATGGGGATTGGAATGATGCGAAAGGCAAAAGAAAACAAGTTGTGAAACCGAAACAAGTTTTGAAAAATAACAAGGTAGAAAAGACAATTGTTTTGCCAAAGGAACCTAAGAAATTAGAAAAGCCTAAATTTAGAAACTCGAATCCAAAGCAGCAACACCACCATTCCTAAAAACTAGAGGGGATGTGTGTTTGCCGGAGGTGTCTTATTTTGATGCTTCAGAATGCCCATGACCACGATGGCTTGGGTACCAATGTCTAATTAACATCCTTATTCATTCAGGAATAACCAAGTATGAGCTATTAGGAATCTCTGGAATGCTAATAGTGTTTGTTCCAGGGATCTAACGAGTGACATCTCACTGTTACAAAATGTACAAATATTTTTTTTACAGATGATACGTTTCCTTAGAAGGAGATAAGAGAGGTAAGATTAGCAAGAAAGGTACAATTAAATTTTGTGCTTTAGTTTTGAAATTGATTAGTCTTCAATCTAATAATGGAATGGTTAAGCAAAAACAACAAAAATATTTTTTATATCTTTGTTACTTTGTAAATAAAGTTTTCATTCTTAGGTAAATTTGCAAATAAAATTTATGCACAAATTTAGGGGGGTATATATAGGCTAGGAGTTGGCTACAAAGTCAAAATTTCCTAAAAAGTGTAAAAAAGTCTTATAACACCGTAATGTCAATTATAAAACACACAAAAAAACCCACAAATAATATAATGAAGATTACTAAAACATCATATATGTGGGTTATGTGTTGTGTTTTGGATGATAAGACTCTGATTATGGAATGACAAATATTATTGTGTTTTATATTCGTAGTTCTACGACGGTGTGTTTGAAGTTTTTATGGACTATTAGGGTTTAAATATGGTGTTTTAGTAATCTTCACTATGCTATTTGTGTGTTTTAGGTGTGTTTTATGACTGAAATTATAGTGTTTAATGACTCTTTACACTTTTTAGGAAAATTGGACTTTGTAGCCGAACCTCACCCTATATATATATATATATATATATATATATATATAGGGGAAGGTTCATTTGAGAAGAAATTTAATGTGAGAAGAAAAAGAAGAAAAGGCATATTAGTAAAATACTATTTCATTTATAACTCATATCATTAATTTTTCTCTCTTTATTTAATTAGTCAACTAATCATTAATTATCCTATATATAATCTACAATACCTACACATATCAAAATTTTCCTACATATACCCTACATATTATAGAATTTGATCCTACACAGTCGAAATTTATCCTACACGCCTCGAAATATATCCTACACAACTCTTAATTTATCCTACACAACTAGTAATTTATTTTACACTTTAAATTAAGTTGTTTTTTAATTTTGAAAAAAGTATGTATTTTGAAAAGGAGTTACAAATTTAATTTAGTTAGTTATTAAAGGGGAAGAATACAAATTAATGATTTATGTAAGTTTACCAATATACCCTTATATTAAAATTAAATGCAAATATTAAATGAAGTAAAATGAAGCATTCTTATTGGTTGAAACTTCTTCTTTTTTCTTCTTACAAAATAATTCTTCTCATTTGAACCCTCCACTATATATATATATATAGGAAGGTTAACATACATTACGGCTTAACGTACATCACGTACGACAGGTAATTACGCACGTTCATTTTAAAATCACGCACGTTATAACTCAAAAATCCAAAATCACGCATGTTGAAACACAATAATCACGCATATTGAAAACATTAATCACGCATGTTATAGAACAAATCACGCATGTTGTCGTACGTGAAGTACGTTAAGCCGTAATGTACGATATACTTTTTCTCTATATATATATATATATATATATATAGTGGAGGGTTCAAATGAGAAGAATTTTTTGTAAGAAGAAAAAAGAAGAAGTTTCAACCAATAAGAATCCTTCATTTTACTTCATTTAATATTTGCATTGAATTTTAATATAAGGGTATATTGGTAAACTTACAAAAATCATTAATTTGTATTCTTCCCCTTTAATAACTAACTAAATTAAATTTGTAACTCCTTTTCAAAAAATATACTTTTTCCAAATTAAAAAAAACAACTTAATTTAAAGTGTAGAATAAATTACTAGTTGTGTAGGAGAAATTACGATTTGTGTAGGATATATTTCGAGGTGTGTAGTATAATTTTCGACTAAGTAGGATAAAATTCTATAATGTGTAGGGTATATGTAGGAAGTTTTTGATATGTGTAGGTTTTGTAGATTATATGTAGGATAATTAATGATTAGTTGACTAATTAATTAAAGAGTTAAAAATCAATGATATGAGTTATAAATGAAATAGTATTTTACTAATATGCCCTTTCTTCTTTTTCTTCTCACATTAAATTTATTCTCAAATGAATCTTCCCCTATATATATATATATATATATATATATATATATATATATATATATATATATATATATATATATATATATATATATATATATATATATATATATATATGGAGAAGATCATGCGAGAACCACCTCTTATTGTGAGAACTGCGAGAACCAATGTGAACACACCAAAAATGCCTAAAAATAGCTAAAAATCACACAAAAAATTTTTTTTGAATTTTTTAATATTTTTTATAAAAAAATCGCTACTTTTCGAAGCCAAAAAAATATATTTTTTTTAAATTTTTTTTTTTTAAAAAAAAAAAATTTTTGGCTTCTAAAAGTAGCGATTTTAACATAAAAAATATTAAAAAATTCAAAAAAAAAATTTATATTTTTTTTTATTTTTTTAGATTTTTTTTAGATTTTTTTAGGTTTTTTGGGGGTTTAGTTTTTAGCATTTTAGCTTGGGGGGGGGGGGGTGGGGGAGGGGGTTTAGGTTTTTTTTTTTTTTGGGGGGGGGGGGTTAGGTTTTTTTTAGGGGGGGTGGGGGGGTTAGGTTTTTTTAGGTTTTTTTAGGTTCTTTTAGCTATTTTAGGTTGTGTTCACATTGGTTCTCAAGGTTCTCACAATAAGGGTGGTTCTCGCATGAGCCCCTCCCTATATATATATATAATATGCTTTGTTTTAGGGGGAGAAAATAGAAAAGACAAAAATAGTTTGGTGTATATATGCATTGTTTTGAGGGAGAAAAATCCAAAAAGTGTTTTGTTTTGCAACATATGGGAAATGAAATAAATTTTCGTGTTAAAGGGCTTGACCAACACATGTATGGTGTTGTAGCTGAAAAGACTAGGATCTATAGTGATATATCGATAGGCTTGACGCTCAAAGTGATAAAAGATACAAAGTAATATAAACATAACGAACTATGTACCATGTGGGTAACAGGTCATGACGTACGATTTATGGTCTTAAATCTTGCGTTGATAGATTGTCAACATCTGAGGTTTTAGGTCTTTATATTGTTGAGTCCTTCTGTTGCATCCAGATATATGCAGACCTAGATACAATCGGGATATCTTAAAAGAGCCAAAGAGGCCAAAAACCCTACGGAATAAAATCTCAAAATGAGAGAATTTCGTGTGATATAAAGCAAAATTCATACCAAAAATGTATTTGTCTAACCCTCGTTGGACACAAACATTGGTCGTTTTGACTAAACGATGGTACATACATGTCGCCAATGGTCCAACGTTGTAAAGCAAAGGATGATTCCAATATACTCACCTGATACAATGAATTGTTGTGCATACCTTGATCGCGGGGGTATGTCATCGAATGGGACACACGGGTATAATAGTATAATATACCTTAAGCATATCACGAAGTTGAGAAAATTGTAATTTGAGCATTAAAGTTTAAGTGGACAAATATATTGACAATCACTTAGACTAGTCTGAATAAGTTCGTGCCGAAAAATGTTCCTTGTAATTGTATAGTGTAACAGTTGAGTTAATTTCTTTGTTTATGTTTTGAGTTTTTGTTTGTTTTTAGTTCTTGAAAATTATGAAATTTAAATGAAAAGAAAGAAATTACAAAAATAGTGTCTTGTTTTTCTTAAAACCAAAAATCCAAAAATAGAGTGCTTTATTTGTTTTATTAAAAAATAAAAAAAACATTAACCATTCTTGAAGATTTGACTGATCATCAAAAGTTGAAAGAAATTTGAATTATGAAATTTGTGTATGAGTACTTGGATGTACTAGGTGTTCATGTGGTACTTTCCTCTGTTGCATAGAAATGTTTCCTTACAAATTTATGAAACTGTGCAGAACATGATTTAAATCAAGAAACAGGGGTTGATGAAGAATGAGATGTTGTTAGTAGCAGACAAGAACGAAGCATCACAACAACAAGATGTACCAGAGTCAGAAGAACCAGATACGAATCATTATCTGACAGTGAACGTACATATGAAGAAGTGCCTATGAACGTGCTTGAAAGAACAATATTGAAAAAGAAAAGAGTCGCTGAGAATCCTCCTCTCGCATTCTTTTTAGCTAGATGTTTAAGCAATGTTGATCATGATCCTAATATGAAGCTAGCTTCAAGAGAAGAAAGAAGAGACCCAGTGCTGAGAGTTCAGAAGTCAAGAACTTCAACAACTACAGCAGAGCAACAACCAAAAGCTTCATTGAAGACTTTGTTGAATTCATGTTATGAAGACAATTTGATAGCATCAGTCTAGCTGGAGATTGTTGGGCCTAGAAGTGTGAGACTAATGCATCAAATATGAACAACGAGTTATGGTTACGTGTTAGGCTTTATCGGGTTAGTTTGTATTAGGAATCAGACCATAAGAGGTTATTTGGGCCAAGCCTAAGGCCATGTGGGCCAGGCCGGCCCATGGGGGCATGGGCTTGTCTAGGGTATATAAATTAGTTTATTTCATAAACTAGGGTTTAAGCATCATAGTTATGTCTTGGAGAAAATCGCAGGAGGTCATCTAGGGTTTATGTACTCGACTTGTTGAATCAATACAAGTGTGCATTGAAACCGTAATCTCGTGTTTAGTCTTGAATCGCCTATTGATTGGATTTCGCACAATAATAGATTTGTTTGATATAATTATTAGATCCGGTTTTCGGGACCTACAGATCCTTTTCTAATTGGGTTATAATCCAGATAGTTTTTTGCTAATGTGGCAGTTTACGTGGAACCTAGTTATTGGCGGCTGGTGTTAATAATCCTAACTTTCACCACTACCATTAGCCGCCGCCACCACCACCATCACCTACTACCACCATCAACAACAATCACCATCAGCCGCCACCACCATCAGTTGCCACCACCATCAGCCGCCGTGGTTGGGGTTGTTGATGGCGGTGGTGGTGGTGGTTGTTGATGGTGGTGGTGTGTGATGTTGGGGGTGGCAGCTGATGGTGGTGATTGTTGATGGTGGTGGTGACGGCGACTGATGGTAATGGTTGTTGATGGTGTGGTGGTTGATGGTGGTGGTAGTGTGTGATGGTGGTGGTGGCGGCTGATGGTGGTAGTGGTGGCAGCTAATGGTTGTGGTTGTTGATTGTGGTGGGTGGTTGTTAATGGTGGTTGTAGGTGGTGTTGGTGGCGGCTGATGGTGGTGGTGGTGGCTGATGGTAGTTGTTGATGGTGGTGAAAGTTAGGATTATTAAATTTCAATTACTAGGTTTGTGCCACATAAGCAGCTACATCAGCCAATAACTAGATTTGTGTCACGTAAGCCATCACGTCAGCAAAAAAACTAATTGGGTTATAACCCAATTAGAAAATGATCGATAGGGCCAAATTCTTACAAGTTGGGATTGTCAGAAGGAATTTTTTAAGTTGGGATTAATGTCGGTCAATAGGCGAAAGTTAGGATTATTAAAATCCAATAACCCAAAAACTGAACATAATGTTTAAGAATAAGAGGAGAAATGCATGATGAATAAACATGTGAACCATACATGTAATTTGCGGTGGTTTTGCAACGAGGATAGGGCTGATACTCGAGACCTAGCCCACATATGTGCGAATGAGCGCATATCCGCTTACTTGAGGCTAGGATTCTGGTCGTTGAGACTTTTAGCTCGTAATGTTTGCTAACCGTTGATTGTAAGGGTCATAGAGTGGCCATGAGTGCAATTGACAGGCAACGAGGGCGATTATAAACATGGTTTTGATTTTTACTAAAAAAATAGTTAAACATATATGAGCTAGATATGTGGTATATGACTACCAAAAATGAAAATAAAAAAAGGCTTGTTCAGTTCACACAGCAGGTTCCATGTTCCAAACAAGGCGAACCACTAAATCGGCATAACTAAACCATGAACCAAACCGTTTGGATCTCAAACTGGCCAACTTGCGACATGGAGCCTAAGCTTTATAGTTGCTATCAACAATATTCAGAATGTGCACTACTATAAACTTAAATCTGATCAAAACCTCACTGATTAAGTCACTCGATAATGAAAAGCAAAATGACAACCAAAAGCAAAAACATTACTCATGCTTTGTATTTATTTATCTACTGCCTTGACATACGACAGTAGTACAGCACCCCCATCAAAAGCATGATTTTCAAACATGATTTACATTTGTTATTCACTTCCAATCAACTCAACAGCTCGTAAATGACGTCCTTCACAATACCAAGAATCGCGTCTCCAGTAAACCCATCATCCTTCGCATAAAAAAGATTCAACACGTTACACATGTTCCAAAACGCGTCTTTACAAGCTCTAGGAACAATGCTTCCCCTTTCTTCCGTAACTAATTTCATCATCTCTCTCCTCTTGTTCTTTATCATCGTCATCATCTCCTTTACCACCTCTTCTTCCACATTCCCACTTTCCCCATTATTCAGTTGCAACGCTACAGCATTTAAATTGCATATTTTTTGGGTGTTACATCAACTAGTGACTTTGGTCATATCACTGTTGATCATTCTCTCAACTAGTGACTCTAGTCATATCACTGTTGATCATTCTCTCAACTAGTGACGCTTATTAAATAATGTATACCAAACTCCACATATCGGTAGTAATTGCAGAATACATAACCCAACTATACATGTATAGTAATAGATTACTAGTTATATTAGCTTATAAAACTGTTGTTTTATGTAACATAACAGAGGTTAAAACTAATATATTTATTATGTCATCGTATACATTTAACAGTTATATTATAATATATCTAACATAATCTTATGAGCAAAATTTTTCAATAGTCATTCTTTAATATAACTAATGTTTATTTTTAACATGTATATTAAAAAAAATGGCAAATTGGATTTAAATAATCTCAACTCACTGTTATTGGCCAATAATAATCCCAACTTATTTAATCACCAATAATAATCCGAACTATTCACTTTTGTTTGTAAAATACTCCCAGTTAAAAAAACACTAACTAGGTTAAAAAATTGCTGATGTGGCAGTTGATGTGGCATTTTTTGCTGACATGGCAGCTGACGTGGCTATCTACGTGGCATTTTTATGACGTAGCAACTGATGTGGCAGGTGAGATGGCATGCCACATCAGCAATTTTTTAACCTAGTTAGTGTTTTTTTTAACCGGGAGTATTTTACAAACAAAAGTGAATAGTTCGGATTATTACTGGTGATTAAATGAGTTGAGATTATTATTGGCCAATAACACTGAGTTGTGATTATTTAAATCCAATTTGCCAAATAATTATATTTTCTTTAATATTATTAATATATTTTAATAATGATTAATAACGTTTCACAAAGTTCTATTTTATATACACATCATATAAATTTATTTCAATCATACATTAAATTTATAAGATATATTTAATAATTTAATATAGTAATGTAAAAATAATATTAGTTATAAGCTATTGCTACTGGGGCATAATTCTCTCGTACTTGTGGTCATGCTACTATTGGCTAACTCTTTGTCCAATAGTAACGAGTGTCAGGTAATGTATAGAAAACCCCACATACCAGCAGCTATTGCAGAATACAAAAACTTAATCACTGTAAGCATAACCGATAAACATTTAGGATTTTGTTAAGCATTTTTTAATATAAAGGTATCACAAAAAGGTGATAAAAAGAAGAATGACTCACTTTGTAACTTTAGGATTCAACTAAAACCCTCCTGGTATATTCTTGGGTATAACTCCTGAGCTATTTAATAAAATATATAATGCACTCGTGATTAGTGTAATAACTCAATTCAACTTTATCAATACATCACGAGACAGGACCCCAACTTAGTTTACAAAGCATAGCCTTTATCAGGTAGCACTTTGGCATCAGTTGTTGGGTTCAAGATCAATCGGGCATGATATTGAATCAGTGATTAGGAGTTAAAACACTTAAAACGGGGCAGAGTTTTGGAGTATTATTGGTGAAATATTAAAAGAAAAAATAAAATTATAGAGAGAGAGAGGGGCGAGACAGAAGCAGAAGTGAGCAAAGGAATTGTGGGTATGAGGCTTTCTATATATAGTTGAAATGTATACTTGATGCCTATGAAAACCAGATATTCCTTTTGATTAAAAAGAGACACGTACATATCCACAATTAATTCATGCACTTTCCCACAAACTTAGAGAATATACATGAGATTCCTTTTGTTGAAGTCTTACACGTACACACATTGTACACGTATATTTTGAATTAGTTAAGTTTTTTATTATTATTTTATTTTTATAATTAATTCAGCTGCTTCACTCATTTATCGCTTATAACTTCCAAAATTTGACGTTTTATAAAACGATGATTATGTCATTAGAACGAGAATATTTTCATCTACATTTTGGCCTAAGTTTCATTAAAAATGGAGTGAGGTCAATTATAATGTATTTTTATAATTTTATTATTAAACGATTCCTATGTTCGTCTAAATATCTCATACTTCTAACAGTCAACTTACCCGTAATCTACCCGTCTAATAATACAAGTTTTTATATACTTTATTTTAATATAAAAATGGAAATGTTACATCCTCCCCATCTTGTTTTAAATCTCGTCCTCGAGATTTGGGCTACGGTGTCTCCTTTAGAGTTATGTTATGTCTTAGTCAATAAGAACAGTATTAAGGTAAATGACACAGAATCAAGATCGGCATGTTCAAATTTTGTGGATACGAGTTTTACAATAAATAGGACTCTATGGTTCAACTGAATTATTTCAAAAAAAAATCGATGTCAAACGAACAAGATGAAATGATATAATTTCTTGGGTGACTAGGTTCAAGCCAGAAGAGATATATGATCAATAAATGACTAAACTGAATGTTTACAAGTTGTGAATGACTTCTAGAATCAATAGAATTCATTGTCAAATGAAAACTTACTTTAGTTGTTAATTAAGGAAGACTCGGAATCAACAAGCTCAAATGAAATAGAAGCACGAAAATGATTTGTCAACTATCAACCCATGACATGAGAAAAATCAGTGTGTTGACATTTATTGAAATGCAAGGATACACCGAAATATAACAGAGTTTAGTGTATCATTGTATTAATACATAATTACATTAAGACTATTTTCAGCGATGCGTCAAAGGAAAGACATATGTGGTTTTGCATGATTCGTATCATTATGAATAGCCCAAGCTACAAGTTTATATCGACGCCGCAAGCAGTGGCGGACTCAGAAAATTTTTCATGGGGGTGCGGAATATTTTCAAAGATTTTATGCCCCTAGCTATATAAAAATATCAGTTTATAGCGGGCCGGGTCGGATCATGTAAGACAAAAGAACATCAAACTAAAATTTATAAATCATCAAAAACACGTCAAACATCATTACAAATTACAAAAGTATTTAAAATTGTGCCCTACACATTTTTTTTTTTGAAATATATCCAAAATATCATCTAAAGATACTAAACACGCCAAAAGTTCATTACATTCTTACTCATTGTTCCTAACACATATAATTTGCTCCATAAGTTCATAAAACAACATTAAACACTTAAACAAAATAAACAATCATGTTCAACCATAGCCCATAACTTTCAATTATATTTTTAAACATTCAAGCCCTAATATTAAATGTTGATTACTTGTAACTAGGTAGAGGATCCTGTAAAAAGTGTTCAAAGTGTGAGAAGTGTATTACAACACTATATAACACCATATAAACACCGTATAACAATATGTAACACCATATAATACCATATAACACTTTGTAACACTATATATCATTATATAACAAATATAACACTATAGGTTGTCTGATAGAATGTCTATGATAGATGTATAGTGTTATATGGTATTATATGGTATTACATATTGTTATACGGTGTTTATATGGTGTTATATAGTATTATATATAGTGTTATAATACACTTCTCACACTTTAGGCCCTTTTTACACTATCCTTACCCACTTGTAACTAATCATTTAAACAAACAAAGCTATAAATAAAACAATAAAATCATTTAACTACAAGTCTAGAACAACAACAAAAAAAATCAAAAAAATATTAAAAGATTAAACCCTTACACATTTATATTTTCTCCTAATCATCATATAAAACAAAATAAATAAATAAACCATACTAGTTATATATTGGAATTCTGACGTAATATGGGTCGGTCCAATCGGAATTTTGGTTTTTCCGGTAAAAAAAGTCACCAGGTCGTAAGCAGTGACGTCAAGTCGCTGGGAGTTTTTTTGGGGGCGGCATTTGGAAATGGAATGTGTGGATGGGTTTGGTTTATTTTATTTAGTTCAAATTTCTTTAGGTTCGGTTTGGGCTTGTGTTAATAAAAATTGATTGTAGATTGGGCTTTAATTGGATTAAATAATTAAGTGAATAAGTGGTTAATAATTATTTTTTTTTCTAAGTGAGGCGGTTGAAAATTTTCAAGGGGTGCGGGTGAAAAATTCCAAGGGGTGTGACCGGAATTTCCGACAAAAAATAACACTAAAAATATTTTTTTCATGGGGTGCGCCCGCCCACCCTTAAACCAAGGTGGGTACGCCCCTGGCCGCAAGGTGTCTTAATAATTGAAATAGTTCAAGAATTATGGTGACCGAACAAGTTCACCGTGTTCGTAATCAATTGAAAGGTTCATGGAAGAAGTTTTGATATTCATTTCAAATAATTCTTATTGGATTTTCAATTGATAATAAAAGACCAAATGAATATCATAGAATTTTCGATTAATGATGAAAGAATCTTTAGAGGTACACCGGAATATAATACGAATTTGTGTACTCTTATCTTAACACATAATTGTATTAAGACTGTTTAAAATAATGAATCAATAGAAATTAAATAAATAAATCCATACATCAGGTGTGAAAATAATATTAGCTCAAGCTTCAAGTTAATGAAAAACGCCACCACAAGGTGTCGTAACCAAATAAATGATTTAATGAAAGTGAAGACCAAACAAGTCTGTTATGGTTTTGAATAGATGAAGTACTTGACAGGATGCATTTATTTATTAACTTTGATTTGTACTAGAGTCAAATAAAACCTTAACTTAAATATTACATATCAGCGATTACGTCTAGGATCATTTCTGCTTCTTGCGTAGTAAGTACGAATGCTCACGCATTCTTCTTAGCTCTGTCTGTTGTTTCTGCCTTGTTGTCAGGTGCTTTAGTCAGTTTCGGGCAATATGGTTTGATGTGTCATGTTTCTCCGCAATTAATACAGATATTAGTTTTCCTTCTACATTCTTCCTCTATATGCCCAGTCATCTTGCAGAAGTTACAGTAGGGTGTTCTCCTAAAATGGCATTTTCCTGAACGTTTTTTTATTATAGTTTCTGCAGGTATGTTACTCCAATGACGGTTCAGCTCCTTTCTTCTTATAGGAATCAATAAGGTAGAATTCTTGGGAAATTTTCTGGGCTAACTCCTTCTTCTTGTTTTCATCTTTTGTGCGGATTAGTCCATCTATGAGGATGTTAGCTAGTCCAGCGCAGGAAGCCATCTAGGGTTTGTGTACTCGACTTGTTGAATCAATACAAGTGTGCATTGAAACCGCGATCTTGTGTTCTTCGTGTTTAGTCTTGAATCACCTATTGATTGGATTCTGCACAATTAATAGGTTTGTTTGATATCATTATTAGATCCAGTTTTCGGGAGGGGTAACTTTGTAGAATAGTAACCAAGTTTTAAAAGTGTTCCAATTAGGTCACTCAAGTTTCAAAAGTGTTCCAATCAGGTCACTCAACAATCATTTTTCATTAAAATTAAGGGTTTTTTCATCCATTTCATAAGTAACCATGGTGATGTGGATTTTTGTTTCTTTTTTCCCTTTTATTTGATACTAACTTCGAGTGATGACGTGGATTGTAACTTGTTTTTTTAATTTTTAATGTAATTAAAGTGTTTTTATTTTTAATAAATATTATGTCATATATTAAAATAATCCGACCCCAACATCTTATTCTTCATTTTTTTTCTTGACACATAGAAAAAAGGACATGACTCGATTTGAATGTTAAGTTATCTAATTTGGGACAAAAACGATTCGAGTGACCTAATTAGAACACTTTTAAAACTTGGTTACTATTCTGTGACATATTCCCTTTTCGGGACCTACAGATCCTTTTCTAATTGGGTTATAACCCAGATAATTTTTTGCTAACGTGACAGTTTACGTGGCACAAACTTAGTTATTGGCGGCTGGTGTTAATAATCCTAACTTTCACCACTACCATTAGCCGCCACCACCACCAACAACAACAACCTCTATCAGCCGCCACCACTATCAGCTGCCACCACCATCAACCGCCGTGGTGGGGGGTTGTTGATGGTGGTGGTGGTGGTGGCGGCTGATGATGGTGGTGTGTGATGTTGGTGGTGGCGACGAATGGTGGTGATTGTTGATGGTGGTGGTGACGGCGACTGATGGTGGTGGTTGATGGTGGTGCTGGTGTGTGATGGTGGTGCTGGCGACTGATGGTGGTAGTGGTGGCAGCTAATGGTTGTGGTTGTTGATGATGGTGGTGGGTGGTTGTTAATGGTGGTTGTAGGTAGTGTTGGTGGCGGCTGATGGTAGTTGTTGATGGGGTTGAAAGTTAGGATTATTAAAATTCAATTACTAGGTTTGTGCCACATAAGCAGCTACATCAGCCAATAATTAGATTTGTGCCACGTAAGTTACCACGTCAGCAAAAAAACTAATTGCGTTATAACCTAGTTAGAAAAAGATCGATGGGGCCAAATTCTTACAAGTTGGGATTGTCAGAGAGAATTTTTTAAGTTGGGATTAATGTCGGCCAATAGGTGAAAGTCATGATTATTAAAATCCAATAACCCAAAATCTGAACATAATGTTTAAGAATAAGAGAAGGAGAAATGCATGATGAATAAACATGTGAACCATACATGTAATTTGTGGTGGTTTTGCAGCGAGGATGGGGCTGATACTCAGAGACCTAGCCCACATATGTGAGAATGAGCGCATATCCGCTTACTTGAGGCTAGGATTCTGGTCGTTGAGACTTTTAGCTCGTAATGTTTGCTAACCGTTGATTGTAAGGGTCACAGAGTGGCCATGAGTGCAATTGACAGGCAACGAGGGCGATTATAAACATGGTTTTGATTTTTACTAAAAAAAATAGTTAAACATATATGAGCTAGATATGTGGTATATGACTACCAAAAATGAAAATAAAAAAAGGCTTGTTCAGTTCACACAGCAGGTTCCATGTTCCAAACAAGGCGAACCACTAAATCGGCATAACTAAACCATGAACCAAACCGTTTGGATCTCAAACTGGCCAACTTGCGACATGGAGCCTAAGCTTTATAGTTGCTATCAACAATATTCAGAATGTGCACTACTATAAACTTAAATCTGATCAAAACCTCACTGATTAAGTCACTCGATCTGATAATGAAAAGCAAAATGACAACGAAAAGCAAAAACATTACTCATGCTTTGTATTTATTTATCTACTGCCTTGACATACGACAGTAGTACAGCACCCCCATCAAAAGCATGATTTTCAAACATGATTTACATTTGTTATTCACTTCCAATCAACTCAACGGCTCGTAAATGACGTCCTTCACAATACCAAGAATCGCGTCTCCAGTAAACCCATCATCCTTCGCATAAAAAAGATTCAACACGTTACACATGTTCCAAAACGCGTCTTTACAAGCTCTAGGAACAATGCTTCCCCTTTCTTCCGTAACTAATTTCATCATCTCTCTCCTCTTGTTCTTTATCATCGTCATCATCTCCTTTACCACCTCTTCTTCCACATTCCCACTTTCCCCATTACTCAGTTGCAACGCTACAGCATTTAGTTTTCCTTCCTTATATTCTCTCTGCGTTAATATTTTAACAAAACCCATTATTACTACTATACTACCCTTTCTCTGTCTTTTTTAATAGAAAAGAAATTACCTTGAAGCTATGTATATCATTCAGAAGCCGACCCAAAGTGCTCATTAGCTCGTATAGATAATGATACTCGGAGCTTTCGACAATCTCCTCCGACAACTTGGGCCCCACAAAGTAAATAGCGGGCAGTACAATTGGGCCTAATGCAAACGACACGTAAGCATTTTCCATATATTCATTTATTGTTGGTACATACGCGTCTCTCGTCCATATAGCTTCCCTCAACATACTATTCATCAGATCCAACCACTATAGAAACAAAAAAAAATATATAAAAATAAATGACCACGGAACACCTTTTTTTATATAAGAGTAAAGTACAGGGATGGTCCCTATGGTTTACCAAAATTTTGGATTTGGTCCCCAGCTTTTCAAAAGTAGACAGATGATCCCTGTGGTTTGCACTTTGTAACGCATTTAGTCCCCAGCTTTTTCCAAAAGTACATGGATGGTCCCTGTGGTTTGCACTTTGTAACACATTTAGTCGTTAACTTGGACAAGCTAAAAACCTTTAGATTTATTGGCTGGGGACTAAAAGCGTTACAAAGTGCGAACCACAGGGACCATCCATGTACTTTTAGAAAGCTAGGGGACAAATCCAAAATTTAGGCAAACCACAGGGACCATCTGTGTATCATACTCTTTATATAAAGCAGAAAAGATTAGATATCTTACAGTTTGAATAACATGGCTCGTTACATCTCGTTCTTGCCATTTGAAAGCTGTGTCTCCAATCCAACAGATTGCATCTTTTAATGCTAAAAATACAATTCGAACTTGCTCCGAACAGCAATCATTGTCAACGTCTACATTCCATCTGCAGTTTATGAGACAAAATCCTTTAAAAATTCAAAATAATTAAGAAAATCACTTAAATATGGAACAAGATTATACTTTTCAACACACTGAATCAGATTGGCCAATTCGTCGATAGTACCACCAACGTCAAAAAAGTCATCAACTACTGTAGTAAGGATGCCGTTTTTGGCCCATGAAATACGCGCGTCCGATAATTCAGGAGATGAAAGTGTTGCGGCAACAGAGAAGTAACAGTAGGCTGTCTTTTGCCTAGCAAACTTGAGCTGGTCCAATTTGTTATCTACCACCCACCTGGTGCCACGTCGTCACTTCTTCGTTAATCAAAATATAAAGAGTAAAATGCCATTTTCGTCTCTGAGGTTTGGCCAGTTTTGCAACTTTCGTCCAAAGGTTTGTTTTTCCACATCTGGATCCAAAAGGTCAAAACCTCAGGACGAAAACGGCATTTTACTCAAATATAAATTTAAAAAAATAACTTTTGATACAAACCTTTCAAGACCTTTTAATTCTTCACGGTAAATAGATTGGCAAGAGTTATAATCTTCAACTGCGAACCTTAAGTAATCCTTGTTGCTAATATTCGATGATCTGCGGTTAATCAGAGAAAAATACTCAGAGCTGTCACTGCTCAATACTTTAAATATTTACACGTGAAATAAAAAACTCACCGATATGTAGTTTTCAAAATTCTTGTATCATCAACATTGTAGCGATCTATATTTCGTCTAGTGTTTATGCGTTCTAAACCGGTATTGAATGGGAACTTAAGAGCATTCTCCACCTGTTTAAATTAACCATTCAGATATGTTGCATGGAAAAAGATACGTAATTACGAGTCAAAGTCAAAATCACAACCTCTTTATGAATAAATTTAGAGAGCCGGTTTGAATCAGTGGATATCATCCTTCTAAGAATATCACCCGACCTCAAGATTTGTTCTCCGAAAGATAATTCCTCTGGGTATAAAACCTGTGATGCATTATACACTTCAACAGCTGCATATTCGTCTTTGAAAGCTCCTTCGTTAGTAATTTCAGCCAATGGATCTACGCCACATGTCAAGTCACAAAATGAAAAATATAACAAAAATATAATAAAATAAAACAAATGACTTATAATATGTTTTTTGTTTAAGATATATATACCTGAGGATACTTCATACCCGTTGATCCTTAATAACCGAAAGGCTAAAGCACAAGTTACAACATCCATAAATATTTGCTCATCTCGCTCCACCCAACATCTAGATTCGACCAAAGGATTTGCATTAACCTGTGTGTTTTGATTTAATAAAATGAATATTTTACCTGTATGTTTCGTCTAAAACATTTTTAACTTCCACGCTGAAATGGCGTGCGATTCCTAATCTTTCAAGCGTATCAACCATGGAAAGCCGGATATATAAATCAAGAGGATAAACTGTCGGGACTGAGATTCACCCCTTAGATTTGTTAGCACAATGTGGGATTTCTTCATAGGATATCGATAAATAACTAAGTAAGAAACGCGTACCTGCATTACCAAACTTGTCCAAAAGTGAAGTTAGATAATTAAGACAACCAGTATCTTGATGATTAATAAAAGCAGCTGCTGTTGCTGACGGTGAGTTGAAAACCGAACCGTTTTTCAGCTGATATTTCTTCACGATATGCCAATCATATAAGTTACCGAGTCCTTCTGAAATATACGCCAGGTATGCTTTCATCTCACTCGAATGACATCTATATGATAATGATAACAACCAAAGTTATTTTCTTTGCATTATAACTCACATAATCAGTAAAAAAAGGAACTTGGATTTAAATTATCCTAACTTACAAAATGTGTTGTGACAGTCCCAACTTTTAACCTAGTTTCTCCCAACGAGCTTTTTCTAACTGAGGTCTAACTCAGTTAGTTTTTGTTGGCGTGGACTACCACATAAGCAGTCCACATCTTCAAAACTTTGCCACATAAGCAATCCACATCATCAAAATTTAACTTTTTTGCCACATAAGCAGTCCACATCAGCAAAAAACTAACAGGGTTAGATCTAAGTTAGAAAAAGCTCATTGGGAGAAAATAGGTTAAAATTTGGGACTGTCAAAAAACACTTCGTTAGTTGGGACTGTTGCCGGCCAATAGGTAAGACTTGGGATTATTTAAATCCAATTTCCGTATAAAAGAAATACCTTTTTAGCTCCAATTCTCTCTCATGTAGCATCAAAGTAAAATCCGTTTGATTTGAACGGAGGTTTATGTTCAACCGTTCCGCATACTCAACCATACCGGGAAATATGATGTCAAAACCAAAGGGAGACGGGTGACTTTTGTCAGTAGCTGAAGCAAAATTCGACTCAATAAAATGTAGACCTGCAACAAGAGTTGACTATTTAATGAATAAACAATAACACTTGACAGACAGCAAGCAAGAAGGCAGCAAAAAAACGCATACCTTTATTAATTTGGTCTTCCCCAACATTCCATCGTTTTAATGCAACAATACATGCTAACGTTGAAGAGAGGGAATCTTTAAGTAACGGATGAGTACGACTGTGATTAACGAGACCCCATGAACCATCATCGAGCTGGTTATCAACTAACCAGTTAAGACACTCGGGGAAACAAGGGGATTTGGGTGAGCTTGGAGAAGGGACCATGGCTACCCAGGCTGTGTCGTATGAAGAAACCGAAAGGTCCACATTGTTGAACAGTTTACGGATTCTTTCTTTGGTTGTATCAATGGCCTGCATAAAAAATAGCAGATAAATTCAGTTTATTAACTTATTATTTTAAATACATCAAGAGGATAAAGAAATGATTGCAAAAAGTTATACCAGATTGGTGGGATTAGCTTGTCCAACATGAGAAGAAGCTGCTCAAACACGAAACTTGAATCAATCCAAGAATTGAAGAAGAGCAACATGTAAACAAAGTGAAAAAAGATGTATATTTGTACCTGTGTGAATAGCTGACAGAGCCCATGAACGATACGGTTTGGTTGACAAAGGGTCAGTCATGCTTTGTGTAATATTCATTGATGTTTCGTTTAGCAAAACTCTTTTTTTTTCCTGTTTCAATTGGCAGCAAAAAACATCGATTTAGGAAAAAAAGAAACCTCAATGTAAGTATTAGATGAGTTTCTCCCGTAGCAGACCGGGGATTTTCAAAGCATTTTACCATGAAGTTATGATTAAAAAGTTCAGTAAAAGAATCCGTTGATCAAATTTAACTAACTTAGACATAATTATCCCCAAAAATGTCTTAGCATGTCCAAATTTTAGCTAACTTAGAAAAAAATAGGGTTTCAAGTTTTCAATATGAATATGTTTAGATAAAATGTTTATTATTTATTATTTATTATTTTTTAATATAATCAAACGAACACGAACGAACGTAACCGAACGTTCACGAACGAACGAGACCTATGTTCGTGTTCGTTCGCTAAGCTAACCGAACGGAAATTTTTGTTCGTGTTCGTTCGTTAAGCTAATCGAACGAACATAAACGAACTTCCCGCCGAACGGTTCACGAACTGTTCGCTGAACGTTCGGTTTGTTTACAGCATTCCGTTCAAATTCGATAAACTCTGCATCAAGAACCATTTTTTGAAAGCAATTTTCAAAGCATTTTACCATGAAGTTGTCGCCAAACTTGATCAATTTCCGAACAATTCTCAGAGTTTAACAAACTTATGAACCTAAATTATAGGTCAAAAAAAAACTAGCCCTAATATCAACACCATCAGACCAAATTAGAATGCATCCTAAATATCTGAAAGCTATTTGTGTTGCATAGGATCGTGGAGAATGACCGTAGGTAGGTAGGTTCTCACCCCCAAAAGAATTAGAGATATTCGTACCTGAGAATTGCGAAAAACAACAGAAGCAAGAAGATGCGCTCAATAAGATATATGCAAGTGTGTTGACTAAATGTCGGAATCTAACTTGATTCCAAACTTGTTTTCTTCGATATATATATACTACTAAAAATATATGTGTGTGTATTAAAAAAAAAACTCATGTTAATATATTTTAGCAGGATTAATCCCACCTAATGCGACCATTTTAATCCCGAACGTGATAAACGGGAGATTAGTCGTTTTTGAAACTGTTCCCGAGTTAACTTAACGGGAGCTTAGTCGGTTTTAGTGGACTTGCTATAGCAAAGAAAACAGATAATTCAAAATCGATGATGGTAGTATACCTAATCTGTTGGGATAATTGATTTAGGGGGTGTTTGGAATTGCGTTTTCAACCTGATTATTTGATTATTGCGCTTTGAAATCGCAAAAAATCTATTTTGAGTGTTTGGTAAAAAATTAATAAAAAGTGATTTTTTACGTTTTGTAGAGTTCAAAACGTGATAATCCATAAGTAGGTCACCCCTTGCTGCAGGAAAACGTAATAATCCAAAAACTGATTTTTTACGTTTTCACTTATTTATTTTTTTTAAATATATATACTTGCCAAACACTTAAATAGTTGATTATCTGATTATTGTGATATCAAACAACATAATCAAATCCAAACAATGTTGATTATCTGATTGTTGTGATATCAAACAACATAACCAAATCCAAACACTATCTTTCTGCAGCACGTTTTGTTACAGCTAATTATCTGATTCTGATTATTCAAAACGCATAATCTATTTTCAAAACTCAACCCCAAACACCCCCTTAGTACCTTTTCCTTTTTCTTTTAATGGGAACAATTCGAAGACCCCTGGGAATCTAGTAGGGCTCTAAACTAAACGAACCGAACGTTCAGCGAACAGTTCGTGAACCGTTCGGCGGAAAGTTTGTTTACGTTCGTGTTCAGTTACGTTCGTGAACGTTCAGTAATGTGTACGTGAACATTCGTTAATGTTCGTTTGTTTATGTTATTCATTAAAGTTTTTTAGCATTTATTTATTTTATCTAAACTTTTTATAATCTTTAATTCTTATTTATCTTAGAGTAAATTACGAAAATCGTCCTTTATGTTAACACTAGATTGCAAAGTGTGTCATTTGTCTTCAAAAAGTACAAAAACGTACTCGATGTTTGCAAACTCTTGCAAGTTATGTCCTTTAGCCCTATCTCAGTTAATTTTTGTGGTTAAATCTGACCAAATGGACCCCACATGAGGGTATTTTGGTCATTTTACTCTAAATATAAAAATAAATAATCATTAACATAATAAATAAAAAATTGTTTTAAATTATTATACGAATTTATAATTCTATACACACACACACATAAACACCTCTCTCTCTCTCTCTAACTACCACTGCCCGTTCTCACCACCACTGCCTGTTCCCATCACCAGCACCACCCACCTGCCACCACCTCCATACACCCAATTAGACCACCACCACCTCCACACAAGCGTATCGAACTTATTGCGACACCAACAAGCGTATCGAATTTCGTAACCGTGTGTTCAATATACCCCAAACCACCACCAGATGATAAACTATTAGAAACAGGATTCTTCAACGAAGAAGAAGGTGAACCTTTCGAAATCGACAGTGATTCCATCCGATCTAGCAGCTGATTCGTGAAATTACCACCACTATTTCGCCACTGCATCTCCATATCTTCTGATGGTCACCATCGGTCCGGTGAAATTGATCGGAAAACGAAACCCTAGCGCAAAAAACTTGTGCGCATGATAATTATATATACGAATGAGATTGATATGTTTGAATGAATTGGAAACGTATAGTTACTTGATTTGCAATAGAATTGGTGGTAGAACTGGTAGAATTGGTGGTAGATCTGGTGGTGGATTGATGATACTTGTGTACGGAAACGTGTGTTGGTTTTAGGGCAAGGTGGTGATGGCCGGTGGGGGAAGGTGCTAGTGGTTGTGGGGGAAGGCGGTGATGGCAGGTGGGGGTAGATGGTGGTGGTAGGTGGGTGGTAGTGGTGGTGGTTGTAGGGTTGGTGGTGGTGGTGTGAACAAAGAACCAGAGAGAGAGTTAAGAGAGAGAGGGAGAGAGAGAGAGAGAAAGAGAGGTTAGAGAGAGAGACTGATTTATCTTTTTTATATTTATAGTTTTAATATTTTATGATTCTATTTTTGTTTTATTTATTAAATACATTTTAAATAAATGAGTAAAATTATCAGTCTACCATGATTTAACCATAAAAACTAATTGAGATATGGTTAAAGGACATAACGTGTAGTGATTTGCAAACATCAAGTACGTTTTTTGTACTTTTTGAAGACAAAGAGTACACTTTGCAATCTACTGTTAACATAAAGGACGATTTTTGTAATTTACTCTTTATCTTATTATTCAAACAAATAAGATAAGAAACTCTATTTCCTCCTTGTTTACGCACCGCTCTACTTTTCTTCTCATTATTTACATCGACAAATACTATCGACCTTCGTTCAACCATTAGGGCTTCAAGGTCTAGCGTCGCTCCCTCTCACCATCCACCTCTAGCCACCATCGTATTCCCTAATTTTATATAGTGTTCGTGAACACGTTCCTTTCCTTAATGAACGAACACAAACATAAAATCTAGTTTGATAAGTGTTCATGAACCATTCGTGAACACATTATATCCAATGAACACGAACAAGGTCTTGTTCGCGTTTATTTACAACCCTAAAACCTAGGATAAGGAGGGCAGCACTCAACAATCCCCTAGACAACCCCCCCCCCCCCCCAAACTCCTATATATATATCCTTTGATTAGAAAAAAAACATTCCACTAAAAGACAAATATCTTTATCAAATGAAATGAGCAAGCCTCATATAAATTATTGGTTTAATATGTGGGTGGTTAAAATGTAATAATCAACACATATTATAAGTTAGAACACACATTTAATATCATCGTTTACTTTTTTTATAGGGCAAATACTATAAAAAAAATAATAAAACCAGATACTTTCTTTTTGTCCTTAAACTTAACTTTTGCATATTAAAGTCACTCAACTTGTTAAATATGAACGTATATGTGAATTTTTTTTCAAAAAAAGTAACTTGTAACCAGTTGCAACGATTGTTTTTTCTTTCCTGGCACCTTTTCTTACTTTCGTGGCTTTTTTTAATAAAATTATTTTCTAGATGGTTTTAAATTTATTTACTATACATACAAACACAAGATGAAAGAATAGTGTCAGCCATGGTTGCAAAAGTCGCTAGGCGCTCCCTAGTCGCTCGACCATGGAGTTAGAGAGTACTCGGCATAGGCGGAGAGTACTCGGGGAGTACTCGGACATGTTAAATTATAAAGAAATTAGTTTTCGGAAATTAAATATATGTCTAATAACATAAGTTTACTAATATTTATAACAAAATATGTGAAAATGATATTCATTATATAATATGATAGTCATATAAATTATGTTTTATTATTTTTTAAGTCAAACTCGGCCTGAATTGACCTACTAGATCCGATTTTGGCCTAGTTTGACCGCGTCTGATCGATTCCGAGTAATTAGGCGGAGTTAGAGAAAGTCGCCTCGGCAGCCTACCTTGTAGCGATTACTCGGGGAGTACTCGGCCTTGGAAACCTTGTTTTACAACCATGGTGTCAGCCAGTGGCGGAACTAGAACATTAACTCAGGTGTATCCCAAAAAAATTTTTTTAACGTGCAATCATAAATATTAAAAAAACGATAATAAATAAATAAAGTAAAACAATTACCTAATAGATTTGTCCTCTTCTTTTTTTCATAGCTTGAAATCGTTCCATCACATCGTCGTCTTTTACTTCACGTAAAAAATCCTTTTCGACCGCACAAATCATAGCATTGTTAAAAAATTCTTGGCCCATTCGATTGCGTAAATCCGTCTTGACAAGCTTCAATTTCGAAAAACATCTTTCAACGGTTGCGGTTGCAAACGGTACAAGCAAAGCTAACTTAACTATCATGTGGATCCGAAGGAAGATCATTCAAATCAATAATACCTCGTGTTGTTGGAATTGAAGTTGTAGGATTATCATTATCAACATTCGGACTTGCATCAACGTCATCATTTGCTTGGATATTCTCATTATCAACATTCGGACTTGCATCAACGTCATCATTTGCTTGGATATCATTACCAACATTCGGACTTGAGTCAATGCCAACATTCGAAGGAGTTGATTCATTCGGAGTTGTATCATTATCTTTAATTTCTTCGTATTTTCTTTTGAAAAAAGTTCCCAATTAAAGCTTGTTTTTTGGATTTTGGTTTCGTCATCACTTCAAAGTAACAACCTGTTCGTTCGAACAATTATCAATCACACTAACAAGTAACAACCTGTTCGAACAATTATCATTCAAATAACAATCAAATTTCAAACAATTATCAATCAAATAACGATCAAAGTTCAAATAATTATCAATAAAATAAGTGAATAACAAATGAACAAACCTGAATTCTATTTCTGTCGTTGCTGCCGAAGTGCCAATTCTGTTCGAACTTCGATTTCGATTCGAAGATGATCTTCTGACTTCTGTAGTTCTGTTCGAAATCGAACAAACCTGCCAATTCTGTGCTGCTGCCAAAGTGCCAATTACCGAATAATTATCAATCATCAAACTAACAAGTAACAATTATCAATCAAACAATCTGTTCGAAATCGAAACAAACCTATATTTTCTGATCGAAATCGAACAAACCTGCCGAAGTTCAAGTGCGGATTCTGTATTTCAGTATTTCTGTTCGTTCGTTTTTGGAGTCGAGTCCGTCTGTTCGTTCAATGATCTGCTGAAGTCCAATTATGTTCGTTCGAAGTTGCCTCTTTTCTGTTCGTTCGTGATCTGACTATTGGAGTCTGGAGAATTGGAGTCGACGTTTGATATCCAACATGCCGCCCAAATCAATAATCTTTCAATCTTGGGCTATTATTTAGTTATTTGGGCTTACCTAATGTGCTATTATTTACTTATTTGGGCTTACCAACAAGACTTATTATTTTGTAAAAAAAATTTTGAGGGGTGTCCTCGTACTTGTTGAGAGGTGTCCTATGTATAAAAATCGAAAAAAAAATAAAAATTTACCCTACTATTAAAAACTTGAGCCGTAGCCTGGGCTACGCCCGTAACAACTACAAGTCCGCCCCTGGTGTCAGCCAATTGTCTAGCACTTTTTCATTGGTTTAGCCAAATTACGATTTTGTCCTATTTAAATTTATAGTTTTGTTATTAATTTTGTTTTTTTTTTCTCCTCCCAGCTAAATTATGATTTTACCCTCAGTTCAAATTATTATCACCGTTTAGTATTCTTGAGATCATTTATTGATTTTCACTGCTTTTTCATCCACAACTTTTGATTATGTCGATTTGATAGATTTTCTTTTGTTTTTTTTATTTTTTACTGTGTGTATGTGTGTTGTGTGATATCATTTATAACTGATAGAAATTAAAAACTGTGGATGGAAGCCTCCTACAAACAGGGGCGTAGCTTAAGAGGGGCCGGGAGGGGCGCCCGACCTCTCGAATTTTTCGCTCAGTAGTGTTATATATGTAGTTTTTGTATAGAAATTTTTGGGTATATACGTTTTCGACCCCCCGGTTCTATAGAAATTTTCATGTATATATGTTTTCGACCCCCCGGTCTTCATTGTCAAGTTTCGCCACTACCTACAAAGATGATAAAGGTTTATTGCCATGTGCAATTATTATTCTCATATTTTTTTTTTCTTTTCTCGAATATAATATTATTTTGCTTTTTTCAATATAGTCTAAGTTTATAATTAGAGTAAACTACAATTCTACCCCGGAGATTATATGTGATTGACACTCTTACCCTTTCTCAGGAAAATTTTGCTGTCTTACCCCCAACGAATGCGAAACGCTGCAATCTTACCCGCCGATGTTAAAATCTGTTTAAAGTCAACGTCACTTAGTAACGGTGAAAAGGTAATATAGTCTTTTCCACTTGTGTTTGATTGCTTCTTCAACACAACACTTTATATTATACACTTCACTTCGATCTTACCCCCCCCCCCCCCAGTATTCCCCCAATCTCCTATCTTCTCCCACAAAATTCGGTGACCGGAAATCTGGATTCCGGCGCCCTCCTTCAGCCTGGCAAGCACCCCCGAGAAACCCCTTTTCTCCTTCACATCATTTCCACACACACCCCTCTTTCTTGTACAACATCTAAACCACAATCCTCTCTAATGTTCTTCCATCTCTCACACTGTTCTACTGATGAGAGAGAAAGAGAGTGTCAAGAGAGAGAGAGAAGCGAGAAGGAAAGAGGTGCCGCACTGGTGACGGTGATGGCGGCGCCGGCAATTGCCGCAGTGAACCGAACCGGTAAGTCTAATCTTCATCCTTGTTCCAAATTTATAAGCTATCGGAGTGAGGGGACCTGAATTTTCCAACTTCCCTTGTTCACCTAACGTTACAAGTCGAATCTAATGTGAATGATTTTTTAATTTGTCCCATCTTCTTCCTGCTTCTCTTACATATCTAGACATAGCATTTTTTTGATAATCTGGAATCTATTTCAACGGCTTTACCCAAAAAAAAAAAAAAAAATCAATTTCAACGGGACTCCAACACCTCTCCTCCCTTCAACATCTCTAAATTCACAGTTGTCCAAAGCTGATACATCTACCAGAAACGTTGTTACCTTCTCTTTTGATTTTGAAAATATATAGTGATTGCCCAAAATTGAAAGAAAGATGTTACGTTCATACTTTGACATACTTTGACATAACCAGGAAAATTAATAAATTTTAAATATTGCACAGTGGATTAGAAATCAATATGTGCAGGCTTTGACTTTGCCTGGTCAAACAATTTAGGCGGGAATAGATACGTTTTCTATAGGGGGTAAGGAAGCAAAGAAATATTTAACACCGGGGGATAATACGTTTTCTTACAACAAAGCATAGGGGGTAATAAGAAAGGGTAATATAGTCATTTAACATACCATTTAACAAAACTGTTAAGTTTTTTAACACCGGAGGGGTAAGATTGCAGCGTTTCGCATTCGTTGGGGGTAAGACAGTAAAATTTTCCTAAAAGAGGATAAGAGTATCAATCACATATAACCTCAGAAGGTAAAATACAGTTTACTCTTATAATTAATTACTCCCACTTCTTTTTCTTCTGCAGTTATTTTTTCTATTATTATACCATTCAAATTCAAATATGTGGATTTTTTTTTATTATTATACCATTCAAATTCAAATATGTGTTGCTTGATTCGATTACTGTACGATAGCAATTTCTTTTTTCTATTATTAATTTATTATACCATTCAAATTCAAATATGTGTTGCTTGATTTGATTACTGTCCGATAGCAATAATTTTTATTATGGATTATGGACATGTTTTTGTTAATGGAGTTATAGCCAGTTAGCCACGTGATGAAGATCATGAATTTAGGCTAGGGGTGTGGTTAAAAGCCCCTAGGAATTTTGTAGTGTCACGTCTGATTCACATCAACACACTTTTAATTTACATATAATGGTTTAAAGCTCCCTATTAAACAAAATAAAAAAACAAAATATTTGATTGGTTGATGGTTTAAAGCCCACCCGCATACACCCTTTAGCGCTCGATAGTCTGCTGTCGGGCCATCAATGGTGCCCCCTCTTTGGCGGGCAGGGGGTGGCTGAGAGGCGCTATGAGACGCTAACGAAGGTGATGTAGCCAGAAGCGGTATACCACACCCTCTAGCCTTAGCGAACAAGCTACTATTATAGGTCATTTCATATTTATGTTCACTTTTAACAAGTGAAGGGATTTTAATATGCAAAAGTTAAGTGGAATTGTGTTTGTTTCTTATGGTGTTTGCTCTTAAAAATAATGCCTATATGGCTTAAGTAGTTGAGTTTGTTTAAGCTATAAAACTAATTTGTATTAATGTGAACATGTAATAATTTTTTTGTTAATAACTTAATATAAAAATTACTTCTAATGAAGGAAGTCTTATAAGAAGAACCCCTTTTCCTAACTCAGTAGATCACTCAAGCAGTCAAGCCCCTTTTTTACCACCTTTTGATTAAAAATTTAAGAGTGAATTTCAAATTTTGTTCTTTATCTTTACAATGAATTTCAGGTGGTATCCTTTATTTTTTAAATTGACGATTCTTGTATAATGTTGTAAAATCTTGCACATTATGTTCTTTAGCCCTAACCCAGTTAGATTTTTCTGTTAAATCTGGTCATGTGATGTGATTTGTATATAAGGGTATTATTGTCATTTCACTTCTCAGGAACTCATTGTGTAAGGTGCTGTTTGTTTTTTCTTCAGAAGCTCTTCTGAGCACTTATGTCTGCGTCGCGCAGAGGCGCGCAGACATAAGATTCCTGCAGCTTGTTTGTTTTCTTGAAGATCTGCAGACCAAAAACGTCTGCAGAAGCTCTTCCCCAAGCAGACTTGTCCACAAGTCTTCTAACCTCTGCAACCTCTTCTCCCTCTTCAGCCACCACCTCCGACACAACCTCCACCTCCACCTCCACCACCATCATCTCAGCCACCACCATCATCATCATCGGAGACCTCCACCTCCGCCGCTCCAGCCCTGCTCCGCCGCCCACCCTTGCTCCGCCACCACCTCCAAATCGAAAACAAAACCCTCATCATCATCAACATCGCAAACAAAACCCCCAAATTGAAAACCCTCATCATCATCAACATCGATCGCAAACAAAACAGACCTGCAACTTCGATCTGAACTTCGATTCACAGCCGTCGAGCATCGCCACCGCCTTCGAGCATCACCACCGCCGTCGAACTCCTCTCTCTAGCTGTTGTTTCTCTCTCTCTCTCTCTCTCTCTCGCTGTTTCTCTCTCTAGCCGCCTTCGATTCACAGATCTGAAGGAGAAAGAGGTGGGGGTGGGATGGATTAGCAGGTTTGATGGCGGTGGTGGTGCGGTGGTGGTGGCGGTGGTGGTGCGGTGGTGGTGGTGCTTTGGGCGGTGGTGGTGACAGATTCTAGAGAGAGAGTGTGTTTGTAGAGAGAGAGAAAGGCAGAGTAGTGTGTGTGTTGTGTGTGAACTGTGAAGAGGTTTTGTAGAAAAAAAAAAAACAAATCCTCTTCTCCTTGCAGACTGCAGACATTTGGTCCACCTCTTCTCCTGCAGATGCCTGCAGATATGGTCCGCAGACTGCAGACCTTTTGCCGCAGAAAAAACAAACAGCACCTAAATAAATTAAATACCTAACCATTAAAAAAATTAGATATATATCTCACCTCTCTCTCCCCCATTTACCACCAACATCCACCTCATATTAGTTATCTCGGAAGACTGGGAGGTTGAGACCCAACTTCAAAAACACGTATTCCAGAAACATAAAGTGTGGCTCAGGGAACAAAACAAAATAAACTAAAAAAAGCAACATTATAAACTGATATTTAATATTAAGTTGAAGCACATAAGTAACACTTTAAAGTAGAAAGAGTAGTGGCGGATTCAGGATTTTTTTTAGTGGGTTCATTATTTTTAGATGCTCTAATTTCATATAACCGGGCATAAAAAAATTCGGGTCGGGTAAGTTTCATATAGCCGGACGTAAAAATTCTGGGTCGGTGCAACTGAGTGGTGGTTCTTAAATCGTGGGGTTATCCTGAAGTATGTTTAGGAGAATCAAGTTCTGAGCTTTTTTGAATTTTCTTAATGATGAATGAGTTTAACCATCATCAAGAATAGATGCAATCAATTTCCTCTGTTTGTACCACTATGTGTGTTTAATTGTACATGATCTTTGGGTTAAGATAACTGAATAAGAATCCTATGGCAACTTGAAAGAACAAAGCTTACACTACTAACAATCCATTTGCCATTAAGTTTATAAGATACAGAACTAATTCGAAAAGCAAAAATCCAAAAAAAAGAGATGTCTAAATTATGTAAAATATGGTTTCAGATGGGTGTGAGGGTAATTTAAAAAAAAAAATAAATAAGCTCCAAACAAGATTCGAACTTGTTACATCAACTCTATAAGGGGACGACTTACCCATTGCACTAGTCATCAATTTTACTAAGAAGTTAATCCCCAAATATTATTTATGGGATCATCCCTTATTATTTAGAGCATGTTTGGCTAAGCTTTTCCAACCAACTTATTGACTTATTGACTTAATCAAAAAGTCAATAAGGAGTTTTAGTGTTTGGCAAATGCAAAAGTCCTTTTCAAAATGACTTTTTGAGAAGGAGAAAAAGTCATCAAAAAGTCATTTTTGAAAAGTTAGAATGTTGTGACTTTTTGAACTAACTTATTGACTTATTAGCTTTTAGTCATTTTACATCAATAAACTAAGCCAAACACTTTTTAAAAAACAACTTATTGACTTATTGGCTTTTCCTACCCCATAAGCTAATCCAAACACTTTTTTTAAAAACTCCTTTTCAAAAAGTCATAAGTTAATAAGTCATTTTCCCAAAAGTTCTTTTTAACTTAAATAAGTTTAGCCAAACATGCCCTTAATAGCATTTCTATTAACAATTTAAATCGAGTGGGTTCATGTGAACCCGTTGAACCCAGCCTAGATCCGCCCTTGAGAAAGAGGATATGATGAACTGACAACAGCTGTAATCTTCTCAGCATACTTATACTGTGCCTTGAACAGCATCACCTAATGCAAAACACAAACACAATTAATATTTTTTAACCTAATGAAATAACAAATCAAAAATGAAAGTAGCTGAACCTGTGTGTAGATAAATGCAATTGCAGTTAGCAAAAGCAAGCATCTGAGACCTCCAGACCACCTCGCCATTGTTGTTTGTTTTCGAACTGAGACCCTCGATCTATCTCTTAAATCAAAACTTTCATCTGAATTAGGGTTTGTATCAGATCGTGCATAAATATTCACGTCTCCGGGTTACTTAACGAGATTGTTCAGTGCAATCTACTATTTTCACCACGTTGTCAGTCAGCTGCAATTGGGGCTAACTTTAATCCCTAGATTGGAAGTGATCAAGTGAAGATGCACATGTTTCTGAATTCTCTTCGTCTAAGGGTCGTCTAAGTGAAGATGCAATTAGGGCTAACTTTAAACCCTAGATTATGGTATTTAATTTATGACGACGGGCCAATGGTTTACCCAGCTTGACCCGTCTTGGGCTCCTTTCATGTAGGCCCAACTGGTAAGGGCCAAAATAGTGATACTTGCCCATTAAGGAACTCTCCCATATAAAACGGACGGGAAAGGGATATTTATAAAGGAGAGGAAGCATGAAATGAGTGACAAGAAAAGGATCTCCGGCTGGCACTGTACTTCCGAGCCGGCTTCATTAAATGAAGGCAACCATCTAACCGTTGGGGCTCAGACACGTGTCTGAGTCCCCCAAAGATAGTCAGAAACCGTTAGATGATCTCGGTATCGCCCCATTAGAGAGATAAGGACTCTTGGCTATATAAGGAGGGTAAAGAACGATCTATTTTCCAAGCCTAAGGTATCTCACTTAATGCTCTCACATTTATTCCGACCATAATTCCCTTGCATTAAACACACACATTTATATCCGATTCACATCACAGAGATTGTTCCGGTGATTACACTCATCGGAATAAGTTGCTCTCTTACTCTCCGGCAAGTTTACTTATTCTCACGCCGGAGTTTGGCCACGGATCCCCCCCCCCCCCGGGGCCCTCCGTGACGAGGCTAACGGTTTCCTTTTTTGTAGAAAGCAAGGGGCTGGAATATTATGACGTTAGCGAAGACCCTTTGAACGTCATCCAAGGATTTGGGGATTCAACATTGGCGCCATCCGTGGGACAATTCAGTCCGACTGATTTTCTCACTAAAAAAACATCGGCGTTGTAATAACCTAATCGGAGAAAGGCGATATGGCAACACCACCGAGTTCACGAACCATCCAAACGGTGAAAGGTGACCACGACAAGGTCACGGTAGAAGATATTACTCAAGAAGAAGAGAACAAGAACCAGGCAAGAACCCTAGAAAAGGAAGAGATCATCACCCCAGATTTCGTTGACATGCACAAGGAAAAGCTGAAGAAGCACCTCGAGGACTTGGAGAGATAGGAGAGACTCGATAGCCTCAGGGCCAGACTGTCCTTTGATACACCACCTAACCAGGGAGAAGTAGATCCACAAAACAAGAATGATGGCTCTGACCCTCTAGAGGCCTTCATGACAGGCCTCAGGCAGATGTCATCAGAAGAAAGAGAGGACCTTATCATAGGAAAAGGGCAGAAGGGAAAAGAAAAGGAAAGGGAGAACCAAAACGACGACGGTCTGGATCAGCCCTACCTCCCTCGAGATTTAGCCGAGATCTCAAAGTTTACCAAAAGAATCGCTGAGGCACCCATGCCCCCAAAGATCAAGCTACCCTTGAACTTCGACAGGTATGACAGGACACGAGACCCGGAGGATCACCTCCATGCCTTCAAGGGTGCGGGATAGCTGGGGCGATGGCCTATGCCTGTTTGGTGCCATATGTTCGTACAAACCCTAACGGAGGGGGCCAGGCTCTGGTTTGACAGCCTCCCTCCTGGGGGAATTGACATCTATGGGGAGCTAAGTGAGAAGTTCCTGAGAAACCTCGGTCAACAGATAAAGGTAGTCAAAAACCCAAACGAAATCATGCATATAAGGCAGAGGGATAATGAACGGATAGATCAGTACATGGAAAGGTTCGTTAAGGAAAGTATGAATATCAAATATATCCCGGAGGTCATGAAAATCAGTAGATTCATCAATGGACTGAAAGCAGCACAACTGTGCGAGAAATTAGGAGAGGAGCTCCCACACACATTCGATAATCTTATGGATAGTCAGCAAGGCTAAGGAGATGGACACCCCGGCCCGAAGAAGCAATCCTATTCCAAAACCTCCGGAAAAAGATACGCCCTACTCACGAAAACCAGCTTTTGACAAAATGTTGCATGACAGTGTGTAACACTCGTCTTATAATTTCATTTTATAACCATAAAATACAGACTTTTTAAATTCGAAATACATGACCAACAAAAACTTAGTTAATAGCTAAGATGTACGTCATTATAGTATTTAAACATAGTCGACTAACTAGATTAAAATGTTCAACAATCAAAAGAGTTTACAAAACAACATGTTTTAACTAGATTAGATTAGCGCGGAAGCATTCAAAACTTGTGTTCGGTTCTTGGTTCCCTTGCTTGATCAACATCCACAACAAACGAGCATCACCTATGGTCAAAACCACATTAATCGTTAGTTTTGACATCTTAATATTAACTAAAAACGAGTTCTATTGCTTAAATAAAAAAAAAAGAACTGTGAAACTGTAAACCACGGTTCAGAACCGTGGCCTACGGTTCGCCCAGCTCAAAACAGAACTGCCAGACTGTGAGCCACGGTTCAGGACCGTGGCCTACGGTTCGCCCAGCTCAGCCTTCTTATCTTTTTTTTTTTTTCGCTTAATTCCTCATAACTTTTTATTTACATATCCGTTTTAGCCGATTCTTTTTCCTATATGTCCGTATTAAAATTTCGGATCTAACCATATAAATTTCACCTAACGAAACCCGGATTATGAACAAATGGCCAACAAAATCCTTGTTTCGATTATTCGACCCATTAACTATGTCTGCAAATTGTTCGCCAATTTATTCTTTGGCATTCAAATCTTATTTACCCATTCCCCGGGCTTGAAATTCTTTGCGTATCCATACCATTACATGGCTTTACGCTCGTATTCGAATTTCATGCTTGTTTTCTATAAATTCAAGCATTGCCACTTTATGCAATTCTTGCAACTAGTTTCTACCATTCGACCCAATAACACGGATTCAAAACCTTAACTTAGTATAACCATTCATTGCTAATATTGCTATCTAGCACCAGCGCAATATGAGGCTTTCAAATCTTTACGCGCAAGAATCGATATAAGGACATAGTTTTGACCCGTTTGGTTGACGAGTGAAAATCCTAACTTTAATGTCAAGCCAAACTATTCCTAACCAATATTTGACCCGTTTATTTATCTAGTGATCTTCGTCACTTCAACTAAATACTAATTTCATATATTATGCTAATTTTAAAGTCTACTAACGAAAATACATAATCGAGCATAACGTAAGAAATATCGAAGTTACGTACCTTCAAAGCACACCTTTTAAACGCGCGTCGCCACCGGCTTGTCCACTAGACGCTCCGGTTTCCTTTCCTATAGAGTTCAACCACAACATGTTTAGAACTCTTTTCTTAACATATATCGCATAGTTTGCCGAAACTTTACAATTATACGTTTTAGCTCAAATTTCAGTTTTTAAGCCTTTTTTGAGGCATTTTTACAAACACCTTAAGGACATAATTTCTCAAAATTTATAATCAAGTTCATGGCTTGTTATTTAGCCAATATTAGCATCAACTAAGCATGTACATATCAATTTCTTATTATCAACATCTGAATTTACTTCCTAGAATTCAAATTATACTAGAAAAACAATCAAATTCTAGTGTTTAACATGTTCCTACAAAACCCACTTATCAGCTTCAATGGTGATTATGGAATTTACTAGAATTAAGCATGATTTCAACATATAATTGTCTAGGGTTCACTCCTAGAAAGCACCGGAAAACTGGGGCCTAACTGGGAGGGACCCTACCGGGTCACTTGGGCGAATGGCAAGTGAAGCTGCAAACTGGAAACACTTCAGGGCAAGGAAGTCCCAAGGACCTGGAATCTTATGCAGCTCCGGAAGTATCATATGTGAAGGGCAAAAACACTTTCAATAAAAAACGGCTTAGAGGCCACTTTTATAAAGTTAACTATTAGCTAGGGGATTACAATATCTTGCACTGGAGGACAGAGTCCCCAAGAAACATATGGTAATGAACAACCCACTTGTTTCTTTTGATAAATAACAGGTATTGTATTAGGGCAGACGTGCCCATAAGCTACAAACCTAATTACAAACAACACACGTGTAAAAAGGTGTATCCAACACACCAAACGCCTGGCTGTGGGGCAAAGCAGGGCCTAGCTAGCCCAAAGAAAGCAGACAAACAAGTTAGAAAACATAATCTACAGTTATAAACTTGTCCAAGGACTGTCCTCGTACAGACAATCCTGGTTTACAAAACGAACCACAAAAATTTCCTGTAAGCAAACTACAAAAAGGGCTAACACATACACACTAAAGAACTCTTTGTATATAAACTGCAAAACGAATGTACATAAATACAACAGGGGATCTTGCTAACCCTAAAAGGAAAAAGCAAATGTACAAGCGATACACTAGCAAACCTAGTAAACAGACTAGCAGAATTTTTATAATCATGCTACGAATAACCAAAGGTCTTCAGGCAGATACTGGGCTGGCTCCTGATAATAGCACCTGCAAAAAGCAACACACCAAAGACAACAAAAGCAAATCGACAACGTACAGTCAAAAGATAGCTAGCAGATCATATGATAGATACTGGGAGGACCCCAACATAAAGGCCCTCCTCCACACATCAAAAGTCAACAGTGTTTAGGGTGCATAGGTGTTTAGTTACAACCATATCAAAATAGTTAATGTTTTGAGACTACTGAGAATCATCCCCAGACAAAGACTTCGGAGAGGAAGGACCAGCGGGAGTCAGCAAGGCTTTAAGTTCATCAAGGGACATCTAGGGGCGCTCAAGGATTTTCTCAAGAAGGGCAGGGGTCTTACCCCCAAACTCTTTATCCAACTTAGACAGCCGCTTCTTGGCCTTGGAGTTATAAAGAGGGGTTTCCTTTCTGCCCAAACCTTGAGCGGAGTAAACGTATCCGTCTTTCAAGCCTGCTTGATATCCCACATCCCGGTAGGCCCTGTAAATCTGCTCAAGACTGCTTTTAAACTCCTCAGACTGAGAGACAGCGGTAAGAAAGGACCCGAAACCTTCAGTGATCAACCAATACTTCTCCTTAGCTAACTTCTGGTTGTCATCCGAAGTTACTCCCCACTCAGCATACATGGTGTCCAACTGCTCCTGAGACACGGAGTCAAGCTCCTTCTGATGTTTCAGCTCGGCGGCTAACTCCTCCTTTTCTTCAACCAAAGTTACCATCTCCCTAGCCCAGGCACGTTCTTTTTGCTCCAACATGGCACCAGCTCCCTAAGGAAAAACGACAAAAAAAATATAAAAAGGTAAATAAAAAAGGGGAGGGAAAGGATAAAGATTATTTACCTTCTCCTCCTGCAACTTGCGCTCAACATCAACCATTTGGCACCGAAGCTCAGCAACAACGGTTTGAGAAGTCTGGAGGTCGCTCCTAAGCCCCTCATTCTCCCTCCTCAGTTCATCCACTCGTTGTAACATACCAACTCCCCGAAAAAACCCTTCACAAAGGGACATGCTATACTGATCGTCAAAAAGATCAGCCCTCAGAGCAGAATTCATAAACCTATGGGAGGGAGGAACAGCATGAGCCAAGAAGTCCCGGGCAGTCTCAGAAGTCCCCACTACTGAAGACTGGGTGATCTTCCAGTTGGGAATGTACGGGACTGGAAGGGTATCAGCAAACAAAGGAGCCAAGAGGGATCGAGAGACGAAACCTACAGATGAGAAGGTTTGCTGGTCCCAGTTGCATGAAGGAGAGAGACCTCAAAAGCTGGGGTAATACGAGCAGCACTAACTTCAGTAGTCTTGTCCCAAACTCGAGAGGAGGAAGGGGCAGTAGGAATCTCAATCGGAGCGGTAGAATTTCCCTGCTTCAAATACACAAAAATGTTCATCAAGAACCCAGCAGAACAAAGCTAACCAAAAACAACGGGGGTCTAAAGGGCCATCACATCAACCAAAACAGAATGTAAGAAGAGAACGTACCAACAAAGGCTCACTCACAAGACTAGATGGCCGAAAGTGTTTAGACAAGGAACCTTTGATCCTAGTAGGAGGAAGTTCAGAGGCAGCCTTCGTGGCAGGAAAAGCTTTTTGGCCACTAGCACTCCGGAGTCTCAGCCGAATATCGCGAGGAACAGGAACTTGGTTAGGACTGCCGGGTTGGCCTGCTTTTCGTTTACGAACCAATCGACTCTACAGGTCTTCATTATTATCATCATCACTGGAACTCTTCACTTGAAGGGAACCTAGGGGACCCTTTTTTCTCAACAGAAAAAGCCTCCTCATCCTTCTCCTCAGCAACAGAACCCCCTACCTGGACAGATCCCTCAGCAGCTTTCTTCTCAACACCCCGGCTCATACCCGGCTCAACTTTGTCACCCACCATAAATTTAACATCCTTACAATCCCCTTGAAGCAAACCCCACAGGGTCATTTCTGCACAAAATAGGACACTAAAGATGACTACACAAACCCTGGGAAAGCCTTTAGAAAAAGACAAACACAACAAACCAAAAACAAGGAAATACCTTTCTTGCCGAAGAAAGCTTTTGGCTGGACCGAGTAGAAAGGGCTTAATCCCCCCATGGCCAAGATCCCCTCGGGAAAAGTAAAAGCTCTTGTGGGATTCTCATACACACCTTTCCACTAGACAATTTCATCGGCAGACAAGATAGGAACGTTGTCTTCAATAGCAGCCTTTGCATCCCTCAACGGTGGTGATTCCGGTATCATGGCGGCTGAAACAAAGATAAAACGACTCTTCCATTCCTTGGGGTAAGTAGAGGTCGGCATAAAGGAATAACAAGGCTGGGACACGCTGTCTTTCCATTTGGCGAAGGTAAACCAATCCCCATCTGAAATCAACTTGAAAAACATACAAAACAGGGGAATCGACGGCTCACCAGAAACCGCCACACATGACAACTCAAAATGCACAACCCTCATGAACCCTAGAGGGTGTAATTGAGAAGAGTAAACTGCCATTTTGGTCCCTGAGGTTTGGTCACTTTTGCCACTTTAGTCCAAATCTCAAACTTTTTGTGTCTGGGTCCCTGTGGTTTCAGTTTTGTTGCCATTTTGGTCCAAAAGTAAAACCAGACAATATTTCTCAAATTAAATCATGATGTTTTGTCCTTTTCCTTAGGGGTAAATTGGTCTTTATAATTTTATAATAAGTCATTATTAAATAAAATAATAAAAATAAATAGGATGTTTGATCGTATAAAAGCAGATAATTGTCTTCATCTTCCCCAAATGAACTATCAGCAAATACCCAAACCCTAATTCTCCTGCATCTCCAGACTCTCTCTTTCTCACTGCCCACACCGCCACCCACCTCACCACCATCAACTACAGATTCAGTCGATTAGGCTGATTCCAGCAATACTGTTGCAGATCTATATTGTTTAGCCCCCTCCCCCCGCCACCATCAGCCACCACAAGCCTCCCCCCGCCATCACTAGCCTCCACAAGCCTCCGTTCACTTTCGTTTCTCTTTGTGTTCGTCATTACTGGTGGTTTAGTATCGGTTACGGAGTTTTCTGGCTGATTCGGTTCACCGGCGCCGGTGACTTTCGATGCTGGTTCAGACGCCGGAGTGTTTAAGGTTTCGGCACCACCGTCACCTGAAAATTCCTCTGGTTAATAATAAATATCTCTTCAAACTATATATATTGTGGTTTCTTTCTGGACACCAGTATAAACTTGTTTGCTGATTTTGAAATGTGCTATAGCTATGATCATCTACCTAAGGAAAACTTGTGTAAATTTAATCATCCTTTCAGTTATACATTTATACCTCCCTCCTTAAACAATAAAACCATCAATATACTTCAATCAACATTGACTACTCACTAGTCTAACGATTTGCAAATACAATCATCCATGTATTGTAGCTACTGTATGAATTAAACAATACGATTAACAGATAAATTGGTGAAATTACCATCATGAGAAGTTTAGCGAAAAGTGTGATGCCTGCAGAATTGGAAAAAGAAGACGGATCGATTAGATCCTCCCATGGCATCCAGAAAAGGGGTTTGGGGAAGATGAACTTATGGGGGGGAAGAGATATCAGGGCATTTATGAGGGTATGGATTTAATATAATTAATTTAATTATTAATATATTATAATAAATAGAGATGGACTATTTTGCCCCTGAAGAAAAAGACAAAGTAACCAGATTTAATAGCCAAATAACAAGTGATTCATTCAAGTTTTTTTTATGCAGTGGAAAGGCCTTAAAATCTGAAGTTTTACGCTTAAAGGAAGAAATGTTCACAGAAGGTTGAGAAGTAGTACGGGGGGAATGTGAGATCGAAAGTAACCTAGCGCAATATTTCGGCGTAAATGAAATAATGAATAAGGACAGAAAAACCAACTCATGTTTAGGGAGTTCATCAGAACTTTAACTGCTATCATTGCTGCTTTTCTTGCTTTGGCGGGAGCTGCATGGTCCTTGAATTTTTTTTTCATTGCTTCTTTCTGCCTATTTAATTCTATCTATTGGTTGTTTATTTATAGTAATACTCTGTATCTCTTTATTATTTCCGACGAACAGTCACTCACTTTTGACAGTTATACGATTCCAGAAGATGATCTAGAATTGGGTCAATTACGTTTATTAGAAGTGGACAATCGAGTGGTTGTACCAGCCAAAAGTCGCAATAAAAATGAAACCACAGGGACCCAGATTTAAAAGGTTTGAATTTTGGACTAAAATAGCAAAAGTGACCAAACCTCAGGGACCAAAATGGCAGTTTACTCAATTGAGAAAAATGAACTTTAAAGTGTCGCAACAAGTCTGTCTTGAAAGTCGAAAGCGGGTAACGGACTCCACAAGAAGAAAAAGACATGGTGTAAAGAACAATCTGGTCAGGGGTGCACTCCGCTGAGTCATCAGGACCGGCAGAGTTGGAGAAAAACGCTCCGGGATCCTGTAAGTTTCAACAAAGGACTCCAAGTCCTTCGCCGTCAGGACGGAGCGAATCATAGAACGGCCGGTACGGCTCATGATAAAATGGAATGGTGATCGGAGAATTGCAGTGGATGAAAGAAAAGGGGGAAGTATGGAGAAATACAGTGGAAGTTAAAAGAAATCAAAGGGGCGGTAGAGGTTTTTAAAGAAGATAACTGACGTGAAAGGGAAAAACCGTCACATCACCATCTTTTCAAAATTTAAAACCACCCAGCACGTGTATTAAGGGGATTAAACCCCCGCCGTTGATATCTGACGATTAATGATTCTCGAGAAAAGAAAAGGGGCGCGTGATGATTAGCTAAGGGTGGGCCCACATTCTTAGCCTAAGAAAACTACCCCCATGAGCAGTTATGACTCAGCCCTGAATCATGAGATTTAAATCTCAGAATCAGGGACTAAAGATGACTTGACGACCGACAATGGTTTACCCAGCTTGACCCGTCTTGGGCTCCTTTCATGTAGGCCCAACCGGTAAGGCCCAAAATAGTGATACTTGCCCATTAAGGGACTCTCCCATATAAAACAGGCGGGAAAGAGATATTTATAAAGGAGAGGAAGCATTAAATGAGTGACAATAAAAAGGATCTCCGGCTGGCACTGTACTTCCAAGCCGGCTTCATTAAATGAAGGCACCCATCTCGCCGTTGGGGCTCAGACACGTGTCTGAGTCCCCCAAAGATAGTCAGAAACCGTTAGATGATCTCGGTATCGCCCCATTAGAGAGATAAGGACTCTTCGCTATATAAGGAGGGTAAAGAACGATCTATTTTCCAAGCCTAAGGTATCTCACTTAATGCTCTCACATTTATTCCGACCATAATTCCCTTGCATTAAACACACACATTTATATCTGATTCACATCACATAGATTGTTCCGGTGATTACACTCATCGGAATAAGTTGCTCTCTTACTCTCCGGCAAGTTTACTTATTTTCACGCCGGAGCTTGGTCACGGATCCCCCCCCCCCTCGGGGCCCTCCGTGACAAGGCTAACGGTTTCCTTTTTTGTAGAAAGCAAGGGGCTGGAATATTACGACATCAGCGAAGACCCTTTCAACGTCATCCAGAGATTTGGGGATTCGATAATTTATTTACATAACTAGTCCCTGAAAAGTGAAATTACAATAATACCCTCATGTGCAAGTCACATGACCAGATTTAACAGAAAAATCTAACTGAGTTAGGGCTAAAGGACATAACGTGCAAGATTTTAAAACATTAAGTACAAGACTCGTCAATTTGAAAGATAAAGGACACTGCCTAAAATTCACTGTAAAGACAATGAACAAAACTTGAAGTTCACTCAAAATTAAAATTACCATGATATGACAGTTAAAAACTATGCAGCTTCAATTTCGCCTATCACTTTATGGTGCATTGGCAGCCCCATGATTTTTCAAAGTGGAAGACATGGGTTGTAGTTTCACCTAGAGCCAAAATTGAAAAGAATAATTTGAGGTGAGTCAAGAGTTTTTATCATATTTTATCATAGTGGGCAATGGGTTGTAGTTTCACCTAGAGCAAAAATTAAATAAATAAAAAAAGAAATCATTAAAAGTTGAAGAAATTCAAAAAAAAAGTTGCACGATACCGTTGTTGTTCGTACGGTACCCGTGATCAAAAATGAGAAAATGGTACCGCGTAGCAGTACCGAATTTCCCGAACTAAAAGATTTTCAAAATCAATTCGATACCGACTTTTGGCGTTTTCTGTACCAGACCGGGGCCGATTTTTACCTTCATGTACCGATAACCGTACCGGTATTTTCGATACCAGTACAGGTTAACACAAGCTTATCCAACTTAAAAAGTAAAGAAGATAATAAAAGTATTAAAAAACTATATATTATTATAATATTTAAAACACTATTCATTGACTTCTATTTTTAATAATAAATAAATAAATAATAATAATAATAATAATAATAATAATAATAATTTTTAATAATAATAATAATAAATAATAATAATAATAATATAATATAATATAATATAATAAAATATAATATAATATAATATAATATAATATAATATAATATAATATAATATAATATAATATAATATAATATAATATAATATAATATAATATAATATAATATAATATAATATAATATAATATAATATAATATAATATAATATAATATAATATAATATAATATAATATAATATAATATAATATAATATAATATAATATAATATAATATAATATAATATAATATAATATAATATAATATAATATATATATAATTATTATAATATTTAAAACACTATTCATTGACTTCTATTTTTAATGTATATATATATATATATATATATATATATATAATAATTTGAGGGGAGTCAGGAGTTTTATCATAATGGGCATTTGGGCAGCAGGTTTTCTCTGAAGTAGTGACGGATTGGGTCACTAGTGTCGTCTGTGTTTGTGGACGTGGATGGCCTTCTTACATTAGGTTTAACCGAATGATCAGATTTTTGTTGGTCATTCAAAAAAATATAGCTTCAATTTCAAACTTAAAATAATTTAATTTTATGATATTTCTAAGAAAGATGATTACCTACACCTAAACGGCTAAACTACACCCCTAGAGTAGTGTAATGGCTATTTATTCACTCTGTAATATAATGTCATTTTTATTCTTATCTCTTACTTATACTTTGTTCTCGTCTAATATCTATATTCTTATCTCTTGCTTATACTTTGTTCTCGTCTAATATCCATCTTTGATCTTTGACTATCAACTTAACACCAAAATTAGGGATAAGCGTGGTAACGTACCGAACCAGTATCGGTATCGAAAATACCGATACCGAAATTAGTCAAAACCTGGTACCGGTACGAAATATTCGGTACGGTACGGTATCAGTATGGGACCGGTACAGTATCGGTATTTAAAGGTAAAATTTGGTACTTTACCGGTACCGATACCGAAAATGCCAAAAAGTGAGTACCGGTACCGAAAAATTCAGCACGGGAAATTCGATATCGGTACGGTATCGGTACCCAGTACCAAATGCTCCTTCCTATACCAAATCACCATCTCTTCTCATCTCATCTGACAACTCTTCATATATTTTTATATTTTTTCAAGTTAAATAAAGGCTCAAACTATCTACACACTAAGTGTGTAGATAGCCAACCCAAAAAGGTGTTTTTTGTCCTATGTGTATACCCTGCAGTGTCGAGCTATGGCCAAAGCGCGACGTTTTGGTCTGGTCAACCAGACAAAGACTGACGGGTGTCTGACGGGTCTGTTGACCGGACCAAAACACCGAGCTTTGGCCGCGTTTTGGTCCTGTCAACCAAACAAAAGACTGACACCCGGTCTGGTTGACAGGACCAAAACGCGGCCAAAGCTCGGCGTTTTGGTCTGATCAACAGACCCGTCAGACACCCGTCAGTCTTTATCTGGTCGGCCGGACCAAAACGCCGCGCTTTGGCTACAGCTCGACACTGCAGGGTGTGCATATAGGACAAAAAACACCTTTTTGGTGTGCTAATAGGCAAATGGGTGTGCAAATAGGTACACCCATAATAAAAAGGGGAAAATAGGATAGAAAGATAAGAGGGGAGAGAAAGAGAAAGAGAGAGAGGGAGAGAGATAAATATAAATAGGAAGAACAACCATGGGAGATCGAGAGCATGGCCACAGGAGCCCCGCAAAATCACGGGACCAAGGAGGTGGTGTAGTGTTCTCGTCTCCCCCGCACGTCCACCTCATCACGATGATCATGAGAGTATAACACCTAACCTTTAAGTCCTTTTATCTTCATATTTTAATGGATGCAAAGCCTTTTTTATTTTAGCAAAGCTTTTTGATTTACAAATTTACAAAGTGCTATCTGGAAATAAAAGAGGGGAAACCAGTGGTCGTTGCCGACGGCGGTATTCAACCACCACTGCACACCATACGTTCTCATTCAAAGAAAACACCTACCACTTTCACAACCTTTAACCTTCTGAAAAGAAAGCACTTCAAGAACTTAAGGATAAACTTACCACCACCTACGACGACGACAATCCATCCACGTAGGTCATCCATTACTACCAAACAACAAATCACTACTAATTCATGGGCACTAATGCAACTGTTGTGAGACTGCTTTGTGACTAATTAATTAGTCAAAGATAATAATAAATTCGATGAAAGAAAAAAAATATTTAAAATTTTACAATTGTATCATTTATTTTTTTTTCTCGATTTAATTTCCTTCATGTAGAATATTGGTTAAAAGTAAACATTAAAATTAAAAACATACATAAAATAATACTAAAAAAATTCATAAAAAATTAAAAAAAAAATACCTCAACTGAATTAAAAAAATACACATGTGCTACTTTTAATGACGGTCATCATTTGAAATATCTAAATTCACACCCTTAGACCATTCGTAGTGGGGTTTTTTGACCTCCCTCCTCCCCCCCCCCCCCCCAAAAAAAAAAAAAACCGTCCAACCACGCCATTGGACCGCCCCCCGAGAGCGGTTTTTTTTAAGGCCTGTCGTGTTGTTTTTAAAACGCCAAAATTTCGCACCTTTCAAGATTATACTGTTGCTTCAATGGTAACAAACAAAAACTTTTACATTTTTTATTCCACTTTTTAAGCTATAAAACACCCACTTTTCACTTATTTTTTATAAACTTTACACTACTCTCTTCTATACTACTTCAAATTTTATAAAAAAAAAAATTACATCATGAATCTCTTCCGACCCTCTTTTGGTAAATCAATCGATCAAGGCAAAAAAATACATTATAAAAAAATAGTCGCGATACAAGAATTACATTATAAAAAAAATTTGTCGAGATACAAGAATCGAGGCAAATGGAGAAAGACATAGAATTTTTGTCTAAACCGATCGATCACCTCGTAAGCGGCGCGTTGATCCTAGCGGAAATGCGTCGGGAACAAATCTAAATCTGTGACAAATACGGACTTTAGATTATTACTTTTTTATTTAGCAATGTAATTTTTTATTAGTTTTTTTTTGTTTTTTATTTTTATTTTAGCAATGTAATTTTTTTATTTAATGAAATTTTATTAGTTTTAATTTGAAAACAAAAATTAATAGTTAGGTGATGATTGGTTGGGGCATTATACCACTACACCCGTTTTAAGATAATGCCTCATAATGTCCACATGCTGACTGGACCGTCACATGACGTAAAACGCTCAAGGGTTGAGGCATTATCTTCCCATCCCACTACACGTGCTCTTACAAGCAACCGTTATATATCCGACAAACATTCTTAGGATGAACGGAGTGGGGGCGGTAAACCCACTCGGTACCGACCCCCTCCACTGCCAACATAGTTTACCGATCAAGATTACCGAAATGGGGGAAAATGCGGTGAAGGTTTACCGACTCGGTGAAGGGAGGGAAAGGGGGAGTGAGGGGGTGTGGTGGGGTTCATTTCTTCTCAACCAATCACACATTTTTTTTTTTTTAAACAGTTACCTAAACCCCATTAGGTAAACCACTGCCAACATTTTATAACATTAAGTAAACAATTGACATGACACTATATGATTGGATGAATTAGGAAGTTTACCTGTTTCATTAGGTAACCACTCCCTTCACCCTTACATTTTTCATATCATCACAATCATTTATATCATAAAATAATCATTAACATCTACAAAAATCATTAATGCACCCAAAATATCTCTTGCTTTTTAACAAGAAAATAAGTTGATATACAGCAAAAAAACGCTAAGCCCAAGAACAATAACATGATAACTAGTTCTCATTAGCATCTTCATCAAGACTACAAGAGTAAATGTCTCCTAACAACAAGATACATAGATTTTGATTTGTACACTCGTTGCTCAATGATCCCAATCATCCCATTGAATCTAATGCAATATCTTCAAAGAAACCATAATATTTAAACCTTAATGAACAAATCAATGTCGTCCAACATGAAGTTCATACGATTCAACCGAGCCAGTAGCGGAGCTTGACCAAAGTTGCCGGGGGCGAAAAGTCATGGGACCAAATTTTTTTTTCCTATCGCTATGTTTCGGGTTATATGTTCGGGTCGGATATTCGATTCGGGTCGGGTCAAACAATAATAACTCCAAATAAAACTACATAATCTTCATTCATTCAAATGAGGCACTCCTACTCATAAAAAAATGCTATATATTGTTTAACAAAAATAAAGACCAAAGATTTATAATGATGCGAGGTAAATGTTAAGTACCTGGACGAAGAATTACAACTAGCCCAACGATCTTTAAAATAAACGGTAAGTACCTTTAATACATTTAAAATAAAAAAAAAAACTCTTAACTTTGAAAATAGTAATAAACTTTACTTAAAGTTTAGCCCGTTCATATCCCCCAAGTACTTTAAAAGCTACGCCACTTGAACCGAGCCAAGTGCAATTAATGGAAGATTTTGACGTTTGAACTCACAATATCATAAGCAAACATTATGCAACAGAAGAAACATATTAAATTCAAACCCATATACCTGTGGATCTTGAAAATTTAATATAAGCAAACATTATGCAACAGAAGAAACATATTAAATTGATAAATTCAAACCCATATACCTATGGATCTTGAAAATTTAATCTCAAGATCCATACACACATTACAACGCAAAACTTGAATCACAAATATTAAACCATTTTTTTACTCCAAAATTGTTATATATACATTAACATATTCCAAATCAAATTAAAAGCATGGGAATTGAAATGAATTTGTAATGAGGTTATGAGGCGGTTTCATGAACGAACATTATGGATTTGGTGAGCATGAGGGGGCGATCTTTCGCTTCTTCTTCATCATCGTCGTCAAGATTGTCGTGGGAGGTGGTGAGGTTGATGCACCAACAACGTTCCAAGGAGGCGAAGAAAGCGGATGCCACTCGGTTGCCTAACCAATTCGCCATTCGATCTATCTTGTCACAAGATTTCACGCCACAGCTATTGTGCGGCATCACCGCTTGCTCCGAAGCCATCTTTGATTTGATTTCTGGATCAATGGTTTGATTTCGGAGGGAGAATTCCCCAACATGAACATCACTTTTATTGTTGGTGTTTGGATTTGACAATTCTCCATATAGTTTTATTCTTTTTAATTAAGTTATAGTTATTCTTTTAATATAATAAATAATGAGGACAACTAAACAACAATACCTAATGCACTATTCAGACACGATTGATACATGTTATGTAGGCCTACGTGCCGTACAGTCTATATGTGTTGCATGAGGGGCAAGTCAATAAGTCATGCGACTCGTATGACATGTATGCCTAACACATAAACGACTAAGAGCATTCACATTCTATCCATTAAAATATGTGAGAGGGAGTTTTTATATTATAAAGGGTATAAAAAGTAGTTGTGAGTGGAGGAGTGAGAAAATGTTACTATTCATCTGTATATTTGAGGGGATACTGTTCACCCACCATAATTTTTTTAATATATATTGAAAATGGTTGTGAGTGAAGGAGAGAGAAAAATATAATGATAATATTATTTAATTGAAAAGGAGAGAGAAAAAATATTTGTTTTTACTGAAAATATATTGATATAGGAGTTGTTTTTTAGTGGAATGTATGTATAATTTGATGGATTAGATGTGAATGCTCTAAGTTAACCACTTGCAAAATCATATGACCCGTATAATATTTTTTGCCCTATTATAACCATGTTACATCAAATGGTTTGTATCGTCGTATGATGGTCTGTATCTTATGATAGCATACACTTTTAAAGGTGGCGTTTGTATGATATCACCATAATTAACAATTCTCTTGAAAAGGTAAAAGAAAACTCTAATCATTATATATATATATATCTAATTTGCAACATTTATGCTTAATTGCTTTCTCTTTACATTTTGGTTTTAAAGCTTACTCATCACCTACCTCTTTCTTATTTGTCACCTGGCATACATTGCACCATTCCTCACAATAATACTTCCATTATATTATATATAATATTATATAAATATAATTTGCAACACATCTATGTATTATGGTTTATACAATAATGCTTAGTGTATCCACTAAAGACAAACTTGTATTTCATTTAAACACTATAAATAATTTTGTGAGTTAACACGACACAACGTGTGTGTGTGGTTAAACGTTTTTACGTCGTCTATTTTTTTTCCGTTTGACAGGTTCATCGTAACGCTCGGGGTCCTAAATCGACTTAGTTATTTTTATATATTTTACGTTTCGGTTTAATTTATTCGCATTAACACAAAGATAAATTTTTATTTCATTTAAATACTATAAATAATTTTGCGAGTTAACACGACGCAACGTGTGTGTGGTTATACGTTTTTACATTGTCTATTTTTTTCCGTTTGACATGTTCATTGTAACGCTCGGGTCCTAGATCGACTTAGTTATTTCTTTATATGTTTTACATTTCGATATAATTTCTTAGCATTAACACGCTGCAACTTAAGTCTTGGTGGTCTTTACCCAAAAAACTTAAGTGTTGGTGGTCGCTGGTAATAGTGTGGCATTGGTGTTTGCCCCCGCCGCAACGCGGGGGTGCTTAATATTAGTTTAGTCTAAAAAGTAATATTTTTATTTTATTTATTAAACTAATAAACATGTCGAGAACGGATCTCATACAAGATAACTTTTCTATACGAGCTTACGAGATAGGCCTGTAAATGAATCGAGCGAACACGACCATAGACATGTTCGTGTTCGTTCACTTAACTTTAGCCGAACACAAACACGAACATATAAGCGAACACAATTTTTTGGTCGTAGCTTTTTTATATAAATATTAAGTAAACAATCAGTTACATTTTAAAATTTTATTTTTATAACTAGAAAACTCAATTACTAATTAGTTATATTTATATAAATAGTTAGAAAACCTAATATTTATATCAATATAACTATTTATGTATTTCTAAAATTTAAACGAACGTTCACGAACATAAATGAACGAACACAAGGTGTGTTCATGTTTAACATAAATGAACGAACATAAGGTGTGTTCATGTTCGTTCATTTAATTGAACGAACAATTTTTTTTTTCATGTTCGCTCGTTTATTAAATAAACGAACATAAACGAACTTCCCGCCGAACAAGTTCAAGAACATTTCATGAACGTTCAGTTCGTTTAGAGGCCTACTACGAGACATGGATTTGAGGACAAGTAGCATTGGCTTGAATGGTAATTTAGTCATTTCTCACTTAAAACAACTTCCCCCATTAATTTTCAAATGACTATAATTTTTTCATACGTTAATATTTAGAAATAAATTACACCGTATTGACGAGCATTTCATTCTCTTTAATTTGAGCAGCCTATTGCTATAATTTTCTTAAAAAAACTACAGGATTTTAAATACACCACTACAACCAAAATGGCTTTTTAGGACCTTTTCTGTGGAACGCTTGTAAAAGAGGGTTCTAAAAAACTATTTAATAGGACTAATAAACTTTTGAGGTCCTTTTATAATATACTCTACTAAACCGGTGTCCTAAAAAACTATTTAATAGGATGGATGATTTTTTGGGGTCCTATTATCATATAATTTAATAGGACACTTAAAATGTAGATCCTAATAAAGTACTTTATAAGACATTTAATTGTGATTGTCCCATTATGTGTTGTGTTACTGTATTAGGACACTTGGTCATCTGGGGTCTTATTATACATAACTTAATAGGACACGTTGTAGTTAAGTCATAAATGTTCAATGTTATAGGACCCTTTCTAGTCGAAGTCATATTAGAACTTAACTTAACAGGACACTTGACACTTGGGTCTTATTTCTTTAAACTTTATAGGACGCTTAATCATTGTGGTGTTATTATAATACACCGTAATAGGACACTGGATATTTGAGTCATAAAACATTAGTTTTATAGGACGCTTATTCGCTAGAGTTTTATTATAATATAACTTAAAAAGACACTTGACACTTTGGTCTTATAAATTTAACCTTTATAGGATGCTTAATCATTATGGTGTTATTATAATACACTGTAATAGGACACCTGATATTTGAGTCATAAAACATCAGTTTTATAGGACGCTTATTCACTAGAGTTCTATTATAACATAACTTAATAGGACACTTGACACTAGGGTCTTATAACTTTAACATTTATAGGACGCTTAATCATTATGGTGTTATTATAATACACCGTAATAGGATACTTGATATTTGAGTCGTAAAACATAAGTTTTATAGAATGTTTATTCGCTAGAGTTTTATAATAACAATAGGTTATTGACCCGTGATTACACGGGATGGTAGTAAACAAACAATAATTTTGAAATTAAAGTTTCATCATTCATCCTGCTACATTCTTTCCACCCTGGGTTGTGGTTTTCTGATCTGGTTGAAAGTGGGACACAAACTCAATCAATTTTTTTTTGAATGGCCAACTCAAACTTTCATTCATAAATTAAAACCGAGCAAGGTGTTGGGGTATACACCATCCAAACCCCACGGTTACACCATTACATTAAAGTACATAAGAATTTTTGTTTAGCCCAAACATGACAAGTCAAAACTACTCCATCTATTCCAAGTGAGTTCCAACCCCAAGTACTTTATGATAGAACATCCGAGGCAAGATCTGATCTAACCCAGCAAATGTACTAGTTGTGATACATATCTGTTCACATAGACATAACTATTAAAAAACTAGCAATAGCGATGAAAAAATAATTATTATCAGCGATGCAGAAAAAAAAAATCAAATACAAGTATTGAATATGCGATGAAAAAAAATCATATTATTAAATAACTAATTGAAATCATGAAGCAGCTTCAAATAGATCTTCATCTCCGTCAAAAACTAAGGTATTTTTGTCAACAACGGTCCCATTTAAACCCCTTCTAACCAATTCAATATTCATATTTTCATCAAGTTGAGGACCCGTAGATGTGTCACTCTGCAAATGTGTTTCCACATTCTCAAGACATGTTTGTTCATTCATGTCATAAGAATCTCTAGGCGTTGTCTTGATCACAACTTTCCATCCTTTGTCAACACGATCTGCAACATAAAATACTTGTTGTGCTTGACAAGCTAGTATAAAAGGGTCGTTATGAGGGTTCAAACCTTCAAAATTGAGTAGAGTAAACCCATTCTCATCTTGCTTTTTCCTTGAACCATTCGAGATCCAATCACAATGGAACAAAACTACTTTCCTGTCAACAGCATATTCCAACTCAATGATATCATTCAAAACCCCATAGTATGTTACATCTCCCACGATAGGATTGTTATCTTTAGCACTTGAGAAGCTATTAGTCATGGCCTCAAGCATAACTCCACTATTTTGTGCTTTCCTATTCTGTTCCAGATCTAGATCTTTGTGTGAAATCGGAAACCATTTATGATAAATCCCTTATATTTTTTCACAAACTCAGTTAGGCCACTTGCCAAGTTTCTTAGATCTTCAGTGATTCTATGATCCCCTCTGGTATGCAGCCCCTCAACCTGAATTAAGGCAAGATGTGTTAAATTTTTCGTTATACATCTAGCGATTAGAAGCTTGAAAATGTTATGTCATTAAAATTGTATTTTAAAAGTAATACATCTATGTTATTTCATACATGATCTTGAAACCACGACTCAAAAGTCTCGCTATGTAAACGCTGAATCTCACGCTCACGTAGTTTCCGATTTTCATGACGAACATTCGTCAGATGTTCTCTGCAACGTCAAAAGATGATAATGAGGATAACAACAAAAACAATTTTAAATATAATATCATGGTACTTAATGCTTATACATGGATGGTTTATTTGTAGGTAGTCCATGAGGATTGAGGAAGCATGATGACTCAAGATTTTATACTTCTTATTTCTTTAATTGTTTTTCATTTCTTTGTTAAATGTTAAGACTTTATGTTAGATAATTTTATAACTTATTTATGGTTAGTGAATTTGTTATGAACATGTTTTTTTGAAATATTATGAAGTTTTATTTCTTTCATTAGTTGATTTTATACAATAACTATTAGGATGTTATATGTTGACGGTATGTTTATAAAATTGGTTTTATAATCTTATTTGGGATATTAGGACCATTTTCTTAATATTAAAGTAGCTATAACGTTACATCATAAGGGTCCTATAAATTAATTTTTAAGGACGCTTGTATGTGTATCAAAAGATTAAAAGTAGGTAATCACATATTAGAACATTGTAAAAGTGTCCTAATATGTTCTTTTTAGGACACTATTTAAGTTGTCTATAGACACATTATGCGACCATAAAATTGGTTTCATAATCTTATTTGGTATATTAGGACCTTTTTCTTGGTACTAAATTAGTTATAATGTTACATCGTAAGGGTCCTATCAATTAATTTCTAAGGACGCTTATAAGTGTGTCAAAAGATTAAAAGTAGGTAATCACATATTAGAACATTGTAAAAGTGTCCTAATATGTTCTTTTTAGGACGCTATTTAAGTTGTCTATAGACATATTATGCAGCCATAAAATTGGTTTCATAATCTTATTTGGTATATTAGGACCCTTTTCTTGGTACTAAATTAGCTATAATGTTACATCGTAAGGGTCCTATCAATTAATTTCTAAGGACGCTTGTAAGTGTATCAAAAGATTAAAAGTATGTAAGCATATGTTAGAACATCGTAAAAGTGTCCTAATATGTTTTTATTAGGACACTATTTTGGTTGTTCAAAAACATATTACGCGACCATAAAATTGGTTTCATAATCTTATTTGAGATGTTAGGACGCTTTTTTAGTTTCGAGACTTATTACAACCCCTTTACATGAAACGCTTTTACTGTTGGTCCTATTAAATGAAAGGTCCTATAAAATAGCATTTTAGGACGCTTTTGCGCGTACTAAAAACCCAGTTTTCTTGTAGTGCACATTAGTCCATTACGTGATTACGTGATTTTAAATACCTAGCACGTGACTACGTGATTTTGAATTACACATTACGTGATTACATATTCAACATAAACCATTACGTGATTACATTTTCAATATAAATCTATTACTTGATTACACATTCAATATGATTTGTTATAACTAATGTTATTACAATTATGTTTATAAGTAATCACTCAGTGTGTTTCACATAAAATATTATAATGAAATCACGTAATCACGAAATGAGTATGTAATAGTCAACTATTGTTACGTAATTATGTCATCACTTAGTTTGGTTTCACATTCTATAATGAAATCACGTAATCGGTATTCGAAATCACGTAGTCATGTGCTGGGTATTCAAAATCACGTAATCACGTAATAAGTATTCAAAATCATGTAATTTTTTAAAGAAAACTATAACAATAGGTTGCTCGAATTAAAGAGAATGAAATGCTCGTTAATACGATGCAATTTAAAAAAAATATTAACATATAAAAAGGTATAGCCGTTTAAAATCAGGGGAAGTTCAAGTGAGAAAGGACCAGAATACCCTTTCTCTATTTGTTTCTTCAATTGTTTTAACCTTATATTTACGAAAATGTCACTGCCTAGTTATGAACCATTGATCTTGAGAGATCAATGATTAAGCTCTGTCTCCTACACTTCGTACAAAAATTCTCTCCCGTACATGATTTGTAATCTAAACATGTCCGTGTAATGTTTTAATATTACATCAATGATTTTTTTCTTTTATAAAAGGAAATTTTACGTTATCGATTTGAGGTGCCTAAATCATTTATGAGTGTGCCGTTTCTTTAAATCTTTAACTGTTACATTCTGTATAATATTCCAACTCAATTGGAAAAGTACGTTAACTCTATAGGGTGTGGTTTCCTCTTCCCCAAGTTCATATAGGCGTCACATCACCCTTTCTTTCATCTCAGCAGTTTCCTCAAGAGTGGGGTGTGGTTTCCCCCTTCCATTTTTTTATTTTTTTATTTAATGTGATTTATTTTTAAACATTTTTTATTCGTTTAATGTATTTTATTTATAATGAATACATATAGTTTTAAGAAAATTAAAAATTACATAAATGTTCTAGAAAATTACAAATAAATAAATAAACACATATTACCATCTAAAATTACATACTAAAATCATAAAATAAATATTGTCTAAATCTACAAACACCACTACTCGTCATCAGTGTGATCGTCATGGAAGTTATTCCAGATATGATCGACTAAATCCGCACATAGGTTTCCAGCAAAAAAGTTTCCAACATTTTCCTCATCCGATGAAGAACTCATGATGACTATTTTTAAAAGATATAAATGAAGGAGAAGAATATATAAAAGACAGAGAATGTGGTGAGTTTTTTGATAAAAAATGAGGTTTATGTAGTGTTAAAAACAGAAATTAATTGAATTTTTTTAATAAATGGTCGTTGAACAACGGTCACAAAATTCAAACATCATCAAAAATCGTGTCGGGGAAGACAGGGGTGAGTCCTCGAGCTCACCGAAGTACAGACCGGGAGGGGGGTGTTCCTCGACAGGGACGACTGACACCTAGTCACCCGACCGGCTCCCTGATACCACACCCCGCCGTCTAATGTATGCCAACCAAAACAATAGATAACAATAGCGAGATCTTGTGTGTGTGAAGTATGAAAGAGGTAACTCCATCTCATACCATACTAGCTATTAAGAAGTGGTAAGACTAGTGGGTATGGTGAGGTCCATCCCCACGAGGATGGGCCGCCACCTAGGCGCCACATCACCGGCTCGTGGGGGATGGGCTCCTTCACTTTTGAGGGGGGTGGAGGATGAGGCCCCACCTTAATATTTTATTATTTCCTATGTTTTTTTTGTTAATTTAATAAAAACTTTAAAAACATTAAAAATTACAACATAAAACAACCTAAATAAATTCATTTCATAACATTAAAAAAATTACATTTCCTAAAAATAAAAAATTACACTACTCGTCTTCGTCTTCGTCTCCGTCCCCGATGTTAACGTTGTTCCAAATATGTTCTACCAAATCCTGTTGAAGGTTTGCATGCGTGAAGTCGTTGGTTAGCGAGAACGAGTTTAAATCCTGTTGTGGCGGATCAACCGGGATAGTGTTCCCGTAAGATGCATTCTCATCATACTCACAAATCGCCCGACCTTCGTCTTCAATAATCATGTTATGGAGCAAAATGCAAGCGTACATACAAAGGCGCAACCTTTTCGGTGTGAACGCACGTGCCGGTTGTTGAAGGACGGCCCATTTTTTTTGTAAGACACCAAAAGCACGTTCGATAGCTTCTTGACGCTTGGCGAATTTTTTCCTTTTTTCGTCCTCGGGATATGGAATAGTCTTTACAATTGTAGACCAAGACGGATATATCCCGTCAGCAAGATAATACCCACGTCTATACTCAACCCCAGAAACTGTAAAACGTGTGTCCGGACAGGTTCCATTAACGACATCGGTAAAGATCGCCGATTGGTATAACACGTTGAGGTCGTTGAGTGAACCAGGGAGACCAAAGAAAGAATGCCATATCCACAAATCTTATGATGCCACGGCTTCAAGTATCACGGTTGGATAGCCGTGATCACCTCGCGTATATTGGCCGCGCCACGCAGTCGGGCAGTTATGCCGCGCCCAATGCATACAATCAATGCTACCAAGCATTCCCGGAAACCCGTGCCTTGCTTCATGAGCTTGGTTCAACTGTTGCACATCATACGCGTTTGGTTTCCGCAAATATGTTTTGCTATACAGTTTCACCACATTATGGCAAAACCGATACAAACATTCCCGCGTAGTTCTTGCCGACATCTGTAAGTACTCGTCCAAAGCGTCGGCCACTGTCCCGTACGCCAGTTGGCGAATGGCCGCAGTACACTTTTGTAACGTGGTGAACCCTTCATAATTTCGAGCATCAGGTCGTTGCGTGAAAAACGGGTCTAGCCCCGCCAAATCATTAGCAATCCGTGTGAATAAGCGGCAACTCATTCGGAACCTGCGTCTGAAAATCTCGTTATTGTAAAGTGGTTCATCCGAAAAATAATCGTTCACCAATTTCTCGTGCGCTCCTGTCGTAAAAAAATATATAAATACGAGTTTAAAAAAAATAAGGATAATCAAATTTTTTAATGATAAACCTTGGCGGTCTCTGTTAATCCGTATTCGTCTGGTAATAACATTTTCAGACGAGAAGTCTTCCTCTTCCTCTTCCTCCTTCAATAAGAATCTGCCCCGCCCGTAGCACAACGTTTGCGAAAAACATCTCCTCTTCGTCATCCGAAGACGAGGGCCACCAAGAATTAGATGGCATTGTGGATGAAAAGATAATTTTTTTATAAAAGTGGGGAGAAATGGTATAAAAGTGAGAGGGTTTTAGGTTGAAAGTGGGGAAATTATGGTGAAAATAGGTGTTTTTATAGAAACAAGGAAAATTTTTTTTATTAATAATGCCGTTGGAATAACGGCTACTTTTTGAATGTGGTGGACCGGCTACCCCGGCTGTGGGGTGCCGGTTGTGCTGAGCCGAGCCCCAGGGGGCGGTGTGGGGGACCGGCGCCGGTCCTTGCCGGGCCTCAGCCGGCTCCCATACCTTCTAGTCTAATAAAGCCTCCTTGTTATCGTGAGTAATAGAGCCTCTGCCACCTTTAAACCATACCCTGCCCTCTGCAGCCTAATCTACGCCACTTTTCTTCATTATCTATTTAGACTAGAAGGAGTGGGGGCCGGCTGAGGCCCGGCTAGGACCGGCGCCGGTCCCCCACACCGCCCCCCTCCATCCCACCCGTCCTCACCAGCAAACCCAAGCCGGGCTCGCCGGGCCACCTTTGAAGCATATAGCCGTTAATAACGGCTAGTTTTATAAAAAAAAAAAAAAAACCTTTTTCAATTTAAATATATACCCATTCTTTATACCATTTCTTCAATATTTCACCCATTCTTCTCCCATTCTCATCCATTTTTATAAAAAAACACTCCCATTTTTATACCAATCTTTTATAAAAAAAATATCTCTTCATCCACAATGGCATCTAATCCTTGGTGGTCCGACTCTTCTTCGGATGAAGAGGAGATGTTTTTCGCAAACGCTGTGGTAAAGGCGGCGCAGATTCTTTTGGAAGAGGAAGAGGAAGAGGACTCGTCTGAAAACGTTATTACCAGACGAATACAGGTTAACAGAGACCGCGAAGGAGCGCACGAGAAATTGGTTAACGATTATTTTTCTGATGCACCCCTTTACAACGCCGACACTTTCAAACGAAGGTTCCGAATGAGTCGCCGTTTATTCACACGGATTGCTGATGATTTGGCGGGGCTAGACCCGTTTTTCACTCAACGACCCGATGCTCGTAATTATGAAGGGTTCACCACGTTACAAAAGTTTACTGCGGCCATTCGCCAACTGGCGTACGGGACAGTGGCCGACGCGTTGGACGAGTACTTACAGATGTCGGCAAGAACCGCGCGGGAATGTTTGTATCGGTTTTGCCATAATGTGGTGAAACTGTATAGCAAAAAATATTTGCGGAAACCAAACGCGTATGATGTTCAACAGTTGTACCAAGCTCATGAAGCAAGGCACGGGTTTCCGGGAATGCTTGGTAGCATTGATTGTATGCATTGGGCGTGGCATAACTGCCCGACTGGGTGGCGAGGCCAATACACGCGAGGTGATCACGGCTATCCAACCTTAATACTTGAGGCCGTGGCGTCACAAGATTTGTGGATCTGGCATTCTTTCTTTGGGCTCCCTGGTTCACTCAACGTCCTCAACGTGCTGTACCAATCGACGATCTTTAGCGATGTCGTTAATGGAATCGGACCGGACACTCGTTTTACAGTATCAGGGGTTGAGTATAGACGCGGGTATTATCTTGCTGACGGAATATATCCGTCTTGGTCTACAATTGTCAAGACTATTTCATATCCTGAGGAAGAAAAAAGGAAAAAATTCGCCAAGCGTCAAGAAGGTGCAAGAAAAGACATCGAAAGTTGTTTTGGTGTTTTAAAAAAAAAATGGGCCGTCCTTGAACAACCGGCACGTGCGTTCACACAGAAGCGGTTGCGCCTGATTATGTACGCTTGCATTTTGCTCCATAACATGATTATTGAAGACGAAGGTCGGGCGATTTGTGAGTATGATGAGAATGCATCTTACGGGAATACTGTCCCGGTAGATCCGACGCAACAGGATTTAAACTCGTTCGCGCTAACCAACGACTTCACGCATATAAACCTTCAACAGGATTTGGTAGAACATATTTGGAACAACGTTAACGTAACGGACGGTGCCGAAGAGGAAGACGAAGACGAGTAGTTTAGTTTTTTTTTTAGGAAATGTAATATTTTTTTTATTTTTCGGAAATGTATTTTTTTTAGAAAATGTAATTTTTTTTATGTTATGAAATGAATTTATTTATGTTGTATTTGTTAATTTTTATAAAGTTTTTATTAAGTTAATAAAGTAAAACTTAGAAAATTATAAAATAATGAGGTGGGGTAGCCCCATCCTCCATCCCCCTCAATTATGAAGGAGGCCCATCCCCCACGAGCCGTCTACGTGACGCCTACGTGGAGGCTCATCCCCGTGGGGATGGGCCAAACCTTACCCTTTAGTCAAGTTTTAATATTTGTATTCTTTTTCCAAGTTTCTGCTTCGTAGGCTTTATATTCCCATTCAAATTTGCCAACCCGTTTTTACAAGTCTCTTTAATTATATTTATAATTAGGTCTAATTTTTTTTCCTAAACCTTTTTAGCAGAACTTAAAAAAATATACAATTCAATGCTACTCTATTGACTATGTCAAAGAATAAACACATCAATTACATTATTCAATGCTACTCTATTGACTCTGTCAAAGAATAAACACATCAATTACTGGTGTCGATTCACTCCTGAATTAGTATATAGACACTGTAGTCTAGTGAAGATAAATATTATCGGGTGGTTTCACCGGTGGCATGATGATACTCTAGTGGTCCATCAGTGATCCAAATTTGCAGTTAAAAAAGTGTCAATTTCGTACCAGTGTTTTGAAGAACTCGGTCAATTTCTCAACAACATCGATATTGACATTAGTATTATCGGACACGTTACCGGTATTCGTTATTTAGTTTGGTTTCTATACCTAGTGCCATTACTATACAGAAGCGAATCAAAATTGACCGACTTTCCACCGCATAGTGAGGCTGAACTGATTCCGACTGAACAAAATCGCTACCGGTATCGATATTATCTAAATCGTTAGCGATATTTATTTTTATGGTTTTCGACTTATGTATAAGGCATCTAAATAGCATTTGGGTCATATCACAACTTTATATTTTTTGTTTTTTTTTTCTTTTGGTTGCTATACCGAGTGTCGGTACCATACCAATACATAATGAACTGAACCAATACCTACCAAATTCCCGCCGCAACACGTGAGGGAATTTTACTAGTTAGTTTGTATAATTCGTTAAGGCCTAAGTGCCTTTTGTTTGTTTTTTATGTTTATTTAAGAATTAATTACATAGTTAGTCTCTGTAGTTTGCATAAAGTAACATATTTATGTACTAATAGTTTAAAATCACATTCTAGGGTATTAACTTTTCATTTTGTAACATTAGTAGAAGATACACAATAATAAAATAATATTATTTATATACGTTATCCTACGTAATATAATACGTAAATTCAATTATATAAAAAAATATTTATCTCTGTGTATTACATTTTTTTAGTATTTAACCCATTTAATACACGAGATATTTAGTATTTCAGTGTTACTAATTAACATAAGTCGGTTTTTGTGATAAATTCAAGTTAACTGTGTGAACTGTCATATTGGTAATAGATATACGGGGGCCAGTTAACATACAAAATGGCTTATCATACATTGCGTACGCGATAACCACAACCGTCAGATCTTCATCCCCCATGCGATTTCATCCCCCCATGCGATTTCCCAGATTCATGAACGCGCTTTTTTATAATGTGCGATTTATACTCGCGTACGTAATGTACGTTAAGGCCAATTGTAAGATACACTTTCTCTACATATATGTCAGTTATATGAATTTTTTTACAGATGATATAATTAAATCGTTTCTATTGTTTAACCACGTGTAATACCCGGGAGTATAACCTAGTTTGGAAATACAACACTTTTTTTCTTTAAATTTATAGCTTTGCGGAAGATATGTTCTATCTTTAAATCTTTACTCTAATTTGAATAAACAAATTATTTAATTTTTCTCTCTTTTTTAAGAAACAACAACGATCACAGAATTAGATCATCGTGACAAGCAAGACCAAGTGTTTTCTTCTGCATTCTTCGCCATATCTACTACTTCTAATAAAACAAAATAAATTTAGGCCACTTGGCATCCTCTTACACCTTTAATTGCCACCTGTCCTCTCTACAGCCTCTAATTTCACAAAATCCCGCTCAAACTAAAACCCTAAACAAAAACACGCGTAGATGGCTTCCTTCTCCTACAATCTTCTTTCCTTCTGGTAACATAGGTAACTTTTTTTCCTTTTATTCTTCATCTCTTTCGTTGTTAATCTCTTTCGTTGTTACTCTTCCATTTTGATTATCCTGTATGATTGAAGGATGTTAGAATCTATACCCCTAACTCTTTGCCGTCTTCAACATTATCGATTTCACCAGTACACATTCATTATCGATTTATCAAACATTTGCCTCATCTTGACTGTCGTATGACAAACCCTACCATTGTCATTATCATATTTGGCGATTTCATCCACGTTTGACCTGGATGTTGCTCGCGATCTAACACCGTCGGAATCAACTGACAACTATAACCAATGGCGGAGCACGGTGGTTTTCTGATTCATGGATCTGAAGATATGTCTATGAATCGGTTGGTTGGATGATTCTCATGGAGTAAGTTGTATTTTTATGAGATATGTCTATGAATATGTGTTAAAAAAGTTGAAGTTCACATATTGGATCTACGTTCAAATTGGTGTAGATGGTTTGTTCTCATTTGATCCATCATCACTTATCCACCAAATGACAATTTGTTCTTTTGTTTCAATCATGGACTTTAGGTGTAGCTATATACTTATTGGTGTAGACTACTTCTATAAATTGTTGTGAAGATAGGTTAGGATAGTTTAATTTCTGGTTTGCTTTCATGCACACCAAGTGTTTGTTGTTTTACTTAACCCACAATTTGATTTCTTAAACTTAGATTAATGACGGTAGTTAAATTTGCGTTTCTTTCATGAACTTCGGATGTAATCAAATTGTGATATGCATCCATATGATATTTTTTTCTTCATGATATTGGGTAAGATCATGATTCTACGGGATCTCTTTTAAAGCATTCATGGGTTTTGAACAATCATTCTTAATGAAGCTTGAACATCGGAGAGATACACATTTTCTTAATCATGAAATACAACTCAAATGTCTAAAAGTCGACAATCGTTACTTTATATTAGATGTATACATGCTACTTTATATTGATTTATTTTTTGACTTACTGAGATTTTACGGAGATTTGTAGTGTGATGATTAGGTTGTTCATGATGTAGATATTCGTGAGCAGATTGGAAAACATATTATATATATTTTGATTTAGTGGAGTAGCAAAAAAACTTTGTAAATTCCTGTATAAAAAACAAACATCTTAAGTTGTTTGTTTTGTGTGGCAGAGCACTTTTGTGCAATCGGTTGTGACAATCGCAAACATTTTCGCCATGATTTTTGTGACTTTAGCCTGTGGATATCAAGGATTCAAGAGCGGATGGCCTGGCTATAAACTTTCTACAGGGTAATTGGCATTACTTTTGTATTACATGTTCATCAACAAATCAATTTTCTTATTTTCTTATTTATTTGTTAATTTTTTTTTGTTGTTTAATAGATACTTCCCGTATGGAGTAGACGGGATGCTTGCGGGCGCTTCGACAGTCTTCTTTTCAAAGAAAATATTCGACAAAATGGTCAAGAAGAAAGTCGTAATCACGAAAGAGACATATTCCGCTTTAATAAAAGGTTTATGCAAGAAAGGGAACTCAAGTGACATTCGTGAATGCTGCGATTTCATTCGAAACAAGAACTGGTTACCTACGTTGAATGATTATAGAACCTTAATCAATTCGTTATGCAAGAACAATATGGTGGTGGAATCTTTGTCTCTCTTTGAGCATGCAATGATGGATTACCCGCATGAAGTAACAGAAATCTTTTACTGTTTTCTTGAAAATCTATGCGGAATCGGGTTCACTAAAACAGCTCGCTTTTTGTTCCATGAGCTTTTAGAACACGGTTATCGCTTGGATCAGGTAGCGTATAGTCATCTTCTAAGCGGGCTTTGCAAAGAGAACCGTTTCTCAGAAGCTTTTGTTATGTCAAATACGATGCTAGCCAATATTACGACCCCTAATGTCGACATTTATAATGTTTTGCTTCATGGGTATTGTGCGGTTAATGACTTGACGAAAGTCAAATAGGTATTCGGTGCTATCTTAAAGAAGAACATAACCATCTACACTTCAAGTTACAGTAAGTTTGTATCGTTAATGTGCAACGAGGGTCGATACCGTTATGCTTTCTCACTGAAAGATCTAATGGTCAAACAGAGTTCTTCACATATAGATATAACTTTGTATAACATCCTCATGTTCCATCTTTTCGCCTCAAAGAACAGTGTATTTGTTGATACGATTCTAGACGAAATTCAAGAAAAGAGACTCGAGTTTGACGATGTCACGTATAACTTTCTTGTATATGGATTCTCAAACTGTGAATCTGGGTCACGTTCTGTTTATTATCTAACCGAAATGATATCAAAAGAACTGAAACTAAGCAACCGATCTCTACGAGCAGTAGTAAGATCGCTTTTAGAAGATAACAAGTTCACGGAAGTCTTGAAATTGAGTCAAGAAATGGAAACCAAAAGATGGGTTCATTGTTCGATTGTTCAGAATGAAATCGTCACGAGTTTTTTGAACATGGGTAAGCTTCAAGAAGCTGTAAAGTTTCTCGAAAACATGATTCGTAAAGACCTCATTCCTGATAACATAAACTATGATAATCTAATCAAGAAGATGTGTCATCATGGAAGAAACGACACAGCTTCCGATCTTCTCGACAGTATGCTGATGAAAGCAAACATCCCAGATTCAACAACCTACGATCGTTTAATTCAAGAGTTAAGCGTTTGTAACAAGATCGACGACGCCCTTGATCTTTATACCGAAATGTTGAACCACAAACTCGCGCCAAGTATCAACACATATGAAGTTTTGACCGAAAAGCTTTGTGAATGTGGAAGAACGTTAGAAGGCGAAAAGCTAATCGACACTATGATTCGTGCAGGAGAGCAACCGAGTAAGGGGATGTTTGGGTCGGTGGTTAGTAGGTATCGGTTCGAAAGAAACTTTACAAAGGCGTCGAAGCTTTTACAAAGAATGCAACAGTTTGGGTACAAACCAGACTTTGAGACTCATTGGTCTCTCATAAGCACTCTAAGCAGGCTTAGTGATAGAGATATAGACGATAACAGTAGTAATTTTCTGTCAAAACTTCTTTCTGAAAGCGGGTTTAAGCCAAAAAAAGACGTGGATCGGAAATCGAAGTAATTAGGGTGCGACCTGGTTTTGTATTTATTTCCTGCATTTAACCGTCTTGAATAGCGTAAGCTGCGTTTTGTGTAATCTCATTGGTTAGCAGGGTATTGATAGTATTTGTGAGTTTATAGATAACATGTGCGATGTTTGCTTTTTGAAATTGCTCATTCTGTATCTATACTTACAAGTATGTATTCTGATTCATGTTCGATCGCAAATCGCAATATTGTGTCTATCTGTTTCTTTTCTGATTTCAATTTTTTTTCTATTTTTTTTAATCGCCACAAGCTTTAATACGTATCCCATTTTGAATTTATTTGTTTGTTTGTTTTTTTTCATCTTGAATCCTGATTTTAACTGAAAATTTCAAGCTTTAGTGATTGCGGTTCTGTTGAGGATACTAATGAAGCGTTGATTTTCGACAAATCAGGTATGTTACCTTATATGATTCATGTTTGTATGTGTGTTATCTGGTAATGTGCCTACGTAAAAGGGTTGGACGTCTTCGCTTTCGGTGTTTTCTTTTACTTAAATTTTTTTTCCGGCAAGAAATCTGTCGACGACTCCCAACAAAGCGTGCATGGCTGGGTAATTCAAACAACTGGTATAAATAATACCTTTAAAATACCCTAACAAATTGTATTATTAAAGGGGTGTGTGTAGAATTACCCATTTGACTTTCAGGATACTATTCTTGAATTTAGTTTGACTTCGGTGTGAAAGGTGCTACATTTAGACAATTTGCTAAGGCGTTGGCGAAACATACCCCACCCACCCCCTAAAATTTTCATCGTACCGTACCCTGACAGACGTCAAATTAAGGGGATTTTTTTGTTTGTTTTATATTATTGTGGAAGGGAAGAGTATTAGAGATTTGACAATGAGTTAAAATGGAGGGGGTGGCGGGGGTAAGTTTAACGCAACCCTTTGTCAAAATAAGATTTATACTATGACTTAAAGGATGGTGATCAATTTAGTTTGACTTTTTTTGGGTGTCAAAACTGCTGCATTTAGATAATTCTTTAGAAAAAGATTTGTACTTTGTTCATTTGAACAATAATTTGAATTTAGATTGACTTTATTTCTGGTTAAACTTCCAGACTTCTGACTTTGACTTTTGATTCTGGTCAACCTTTCCAGACTTTGACTAAGGAAAACAGTGTCACCATTATGGATCATGAGAAAGGAAGTTTGATTCAGAAAGTCGTTGATGATCTGTTGGAGGAACCTCGGCTTCTTGATGGTCTCCTTGATACTTTTTGCGATATGGTCCAGTGCTAATGGGAAATAAATGTTTGTCTGCTGAAACGTTTATTCATTTGTTCTTTTGACACTTACGTCTCAATAGTCACGCTATGCAACTTTTGAAGATGTATTGGTAATTATTGCCCACAAAGTTTAATTTTAAGGATAGACATCAGCCATCTATATAGGTATTTTAGGGACCTGTTACACCTGTTTGGGTCATGTCAAGTTGGTAGCAGGTTTGGGATTTTATTACAAGATAATAAAACCCACTTTTGTTTTGGATCACATGTACTATCTGGCCAACATTCGAAACTGTGTCGTATACTTAGTCATCCAAACAGTCGTATGAACCGTAAACATGTAATCATGGAGAATCTGATCGAGGAGATCCGAATCCTTGGCTATGGATGCGGAGCAGGTCTATAGTTTTGTTTTTGGATCACGTGTACTATCTGGATTGTTTTTTATTTAACTTGTGTGGGGATATAGTTTTGTTTAACTTTGGCTGATTGACGACGGGCCAGTGGGGAAGCCCACTTTACCCGCTTTGGGCCTTTCTTTTTGGGAGCCCAATTACTTAAAAGCCCACTGGATAGAATACCCTTGCTTATTAAGGTTCCTCTTTCGTTTGGAGATGAGCGGGAAAACAGCTAAGAAGAAGCAGGTTCATTAAATGCTTGATAAGAAGAGTATCCGGTCACAGTCACTGTACTTATCCGGCTGGGCATTAATGAAGAGAGGTATCGCACCGTTGGGGGTCAGACACGTGTCTGACCTTCCCAAGAAACCCCAAATACCGTCGGATAACATGGGGGAAAGCCCTTGAGGAGATAAGGGCTGGCCATTATATAAGGGAGAGAAAAGATAGAGCAAAGGTAAGTATAATCTCCGGCAAACTCGTCATTTACTACTCTCATTAAATCCCTTCTCATTAAATTCCGACCAACATTCCTCATATTTAATACACACAACTCATTAATTAGATTCACACCAAGGAAGGAACTTTCCGGTGAATATCTTCATCGGAAAATACTCCTCATCTTTCCCGGCAAGTTTACTTATTCTCACGCCGGAGCTTGGTCACGGATCCCCCTCCCAGGGTCCCCCGTGGCGAGGCTAACGGTTTATTCTTTTGTAGCAAGCAAGGACAGGAGCTCCTGACGTCACCGGAGATCCAGCCAACGTCAGCCGGAGGTTGGGTATTCGACATAGGCGCCATCCGTGGGACACAGGCTTGACCGGTGTTCCCACATCGACACTCGACGTTCAGAAAGCAGCTTATCCTGTCAAAAACAACATGGCAACCCCACATAACTCGCATGTCACCCAGACGGCACAAAACGACTTGGATAAGGTCACCGTGGAGGATATTACTCATGAAGAGGGTAACGAGAATCAGGTAGAAAATCTGGAAGAAACGGAGCATGTCACTCCTGGTTTCGTGGCCATGCACAGGGAAAAGATAACTAAGTGTCTTGAAGATTTGAAGAGGCAGGAAAGACTAGATAGCCTCAGGACCAGGCTTTCATTTGACACACCCTCTAATCAGGAAGGAACAAACTTCCAGAATAAGAGCAACAACGGGGACCAGCTGGAAGCGTTTATGTCTGCCCTAAGGCAGATGTCTTCCGAGGAAAGAGAAGACTTGATTACAGGTCAGAAACCCAAGAAGAAGGAGAAAGACAACTTGGGTGGCGGTGGTCTAGACCAACCATACCTGCCACGAGACTTGGCTGAGGTCTCGAAGTTCACGAGAAGAATATCAGAGGCACCCATGCCTCCCAAGACAAAGCTGCCCCCAGGCTTCGATCGCTACGATGGAACGAGAGACCCGGAGGATCACTTACATGCCTTCCGAGGAGCAGGGCAACTAGGAAGGTGGCCCATGCCGGTGTGGTGCCACATGTTTGTGCAAACCTTAACAGAAGGAGCCCGACTTTGGTTTGATAGTCTTCCCCCGGGGAGTATAGACAGCTACGAAGAGTTAAGCGAGAAGTTCCTCAGAAACTTTGGCCAGCAAAGAAAGGTGGTCAAGAATCCGAATGAAATCCTTCACATCAGGCAAAGGGACAACGAGCGGATAGACCAGTACATGGAGAGGTTTGTTAAAGAATGTATGAACATCAAGGATGTCTCGGAGGTCATGAAGATCAGTAGTTTCATAAATGGGCTGAAGCATGCACAGTTGTGTGAAAAGCTGGGAGAGGAATTCCCACCTTCCTTCGACAATCTTATGGACAGGGTTAGAGCCTTCGTCCGGGGAAAAGATACAGTTAGCAAAGCTAAGGAGACGGATGCCACACCCCGGAGGACCGCTCCGGCTGCAAGGCCCCCTAAGAAAGGTACACCCTATTCCTGGAAACCTACCTTTGATAGAATATTGCATGACAGGGCGAGGCCCTCATACTCCCCCTATAGACCTCGAGGGAGAGGTCCCCCTCCTTACTCCGACAATTTCACCCCTCTCGTTAAGACTCCAAGCGAGATACTAGCCACGGAGAGGGTGAAGAATTCTTTCCCAAGGCCACCCCCCATAAAGCCAGGACCAAAGGCACAACCGAACGAATACTGTGAGTTTCATAAGGGCTTTGGGCACAAAACCGATGACTGCACGTACTTCAAGAGAGAAATAGAGGCTGCGGTGAAAACGGGAAGACTGGCCCATTTGGTCAAGGAAATCAAGGAAGGGGGAGGGGATCGTAAGGGAAGAGATGCAAGGGAGCCTGTGAGGGCAGATGTTGATATGATTAGGAGGAGAAATGAGTTTGACGTTACCCGAAGTGTAAAGGCCAGGATCCTAGGCTCCCCAAACTGCATGAAAACTCCCATCCTTATGCCATACTTAGAAGAAGGTGAGGTGCAACGACTCCCGCTGAATATCTCAGCTGTGATAGCTGGACACAAGGTGTCTAGAATACATGTGGACGGAGGGTCAGGCGTCGAGGTAATATACGAACACTGCTTCCTCAGATTCGACAGGGATATAAGAGATAGGTTGGAGGAAGACTCTATACCATTGGTGGGATTCAACAACAGCGTGTCACATCCCCTGGAAAAGATCAGGCTCCCATTTACAGTTGGTGTAGGTGATCTGGTCCGGACGATAAATTTAACCTTCACAGTAGTCAGGGCACCCTCCAAGTACAACGCAATCCTGGGAAGGCCCGGAATCGGAGATCTGCAGGCACAAGCATCCACCCCCCACGGGGCTTTGGTATTCCAAACACCAAAGGGTCTTGCGTGGGTTAAGTCAGCTTACGAAGTGGTTTCTTCAGTATCCAAAGGGGAAGAACCAGGAAGATCCCAGGAAAGGAAGGTGGAGGAATGGGTCCTCCGTGATAAATTCCCGGAACAAACAGTCAAGGTAGGGAGCCACTTAAGTGACAAGTGCAAGAGTGCCCTAAAGGAGTTACTCCTCCACAACCTAGATGTGTTTGCATTTCAACATGGAGACATGACAGGAATTCCTAGAAGCCTGACGGAGCATCGGCTCAACACTTTCACGTGGGCGAAGCCAGTGAAGCAAAAGAAGCGGAGTATGGGACCTAACAAGAGAAGGACCGCTTGTGAGGAGACTCGAAAGCTGCTCAGAGCAGGGATCGTCAGAGAAGTTAAATACCCATCCTGGGTTGCTAACCCAGTTATGGTTCAGAAAAAAGATGGGGGATGGAGGATGTGCATCGATTTCCAAGACCTAAACAAAGCATGCCCCAAGGACTGTTACCCTCTCCCGAAGATAGACACTCAGGTGGACTCTCTGTCCCAATATCCCCTGAAATGCTTCCTAGATGCCTACAAGGGATACCACCAGATACAGATGTCAATAGAAGACGAAGAAAAGACCGCTTTTATCACAGATGAGGGAACATTTTGCTACACCAAGATGCCCTTCGGTCTCAAGAACACGGGGGAAACATACCAAAGGTTCATGAACACCTTGTTTAGGGAACAAAGGGGAAGGAATCTAGAGGTGTACGTTGACGACATTGTCATCAAGAGTTTGACGGAAGCAACTATGATAGACGACATAACCGAGACTCTCAACACCATGCAGGATGTAAACATGAAGCTGAACCCTGGGAAATGCTGTTTCGGGGTAGAGGAAGGAAATTTCCTGGGGGTAGTGGTAACCAGAGGGGGAATAAAAGCAAACCCGGAGAAAACCCAGGCTGTAGCCGAGATGCGTTCTCCCAAGTCCCTGAGAGACATCCAGCAGCTGAACGGGAGGCTGATAGCACTAAATCGCTTTTTGTCAAAGGTGGCTGACAAAACCCTTCCCTTCATGAAAGTATTAAAAGACTGCCTTCAGACCAGCAAATTCAACTGGACCACTGAGGCCGAAGCCGCCTTTCAGGAAATGAAAACCTACGTTTGTAAGCTCCCTACGTTAGCCACCCCAGTGCCTGGAGACCCATTGCTCCTTTACCTATCCGCCTCAAAGACGACCATAAGCGCGATCATGATGGTGGAACGGGAAGGGAAACAGATCCCCATATACTTTATCAGCAGAACGCTTAAGGGGCCTGAGGAACGGTACATGCCTCTGGAGAAACTTGCGTTGGCCCTGGTCTTTGCATCTCGGAGGCTCAGGAGGTATTTCCAAGGGCATAAAGTCACCTTAGTGACCGATCAACCCCTTCAGAAAGTGCTCAGAAAACCAGAGCTGTCGGGGCGACTAGCTAAATGGGCCGTAGAGTTAGGGGAACACTCTCTGGAGTTCAAACCCAGAACTACCATGAAGGGACAGATACTGGCTGATTTCCTAGCAGAAGTCCCTGAGGATGAAGAGAGGGAGCTACTAAAGTGGGAGGCCTTGGAGGAGGAAGAGAGAAAAAGGGAAGATGAGGCTGTGTGGAAGTTATTCACTGATGGAGCATCCGGTGAAGAAGGGAGCGGTGCATGTATCACGCTGGTAAGCCCCGAGGGGGTCGAGCTGACATACGCTATAAGGTTGGACTTCGAAAACACCAACAATACCGCGGAAGGAACAGGAAGTCTGATGCAGCGGAAGGAACAGGAAGTCTGATGCAGCGGAAGTTCCCACGGTTGAAAGTCGACAAGAAACATGGATGACCCTAATCATCCAATTCCTCCGGGACGGAACTCTACCCGAGGGAGAATGGGCGGCCAGAAAAATAAGGGTCAAGGCCCTACAGTATGAGCTGATTGAGGGGGAGCTATACCGAAGGTCGTATCTGGGCCCGTCCCTGAAGTGTGTTGATATGGAGGAGGCCGAATATGTGGTCAGGGAGATGCACGAGGGGATTTGCGGGATGCACTCAGGACCAAGAACAGTAGTAAGAAGGGCAATGAACGCAGGGTTCTACTGGCCACGAATGTACGAAACGGCATCTGAGGAAATCAAGAAGTGTGACAACTGCCAAATACACGCCCCGATGACCCACCGGCACAAACATCCCATGGTGCCAGTCTCGACGTCTTGGCCATTCCAGAAATGGGCCATCGACATAATTGGGCCTTTCCCGGAGGGTCCAGGAGGGGTCAAATACGTGGTGGTGGCTATTGATTACTTCACTAAGTGGATTGAAGCGAAGCCCTTAGCAAAGATCACTGGAGATCAAATGAGACGGTTCGTGCTGGATAACATCGTATGCAGGTATGGGGTTCCGAAAGAGCTGGTAAGTGACAACGGGGTCCGATTCGCCGGAAGACCCTTCAAGCCATGGTGCGAGCAAATGAGGATTCAACAAGTGTTCACTTCCGTTACTCATGCCCAGAGCAACGGGTTGGTGGAGAGAGCCAACCAGAGTGTTATTAAAGGGATGAAGGGTAGGCTTGGAAGGAAACAGAAGGGCTGGCTGGAGGAACTTCCATTCGTGTTATGGGCATACCGAACCACCCCCACAAGTTGCAACGGGGAGACCCCATTCAGTCTTACCTATGGAAAGGAGGCTATGATCCCTGCTGAAATCGGGTCCCAAACTGCTCGGATGAAGCTTCGGGATGAGGAGAACGAGCAGGATCTCAGAATGAACCTAAACTTGTTAGAAGAGAGAAGGGAGATAGCAGCAGTAAAAGAAGCCCACTACAAAAAGCTCCTGGAAAGTTACTACAACACCAGAATGAAGAAACTCAACGTTGTCCCAGGGGATCTGGTTCTCAGAGCCAACGAGGCTAGTCTGCAAGAAAACACCGGAAAGTTGGGTCCCAACTGGGAAGGACCCTACAGGGTCACGTGGGCAAATGGCAAAGGAACCTGCAAGTTGGAAACGCTAGAGGGGAAGGAGGTCCCTAGGACCTGGAACCTCATGCAGCTCAGGAAGTATTACATGTAAGGGGCATGCCCCCAAGGAAAACGGCCAAGGGCCACTTTTGTAGTAGGTAGAATATATGTACGGGGGCTTTCCCCCAAGAAAGTAAACCTTTTTGTAAACAATCTATGACGGGAAGTATAAATCCCCCGAAGGTTAAATGAAAGACGGACGAAAACGTCCCATTTTGAAAACAATGGGTAACCATACCTGGGCAGACGTGCCTATGAGCACCCTTAAATATGAACTAGAGCAAACAAGCATACGTGTATGAGGCATTCAAAGCATGCCCAAAGCCCGGCCGTGGGGCTAATAAAGGTCTAGCTAACCTAAAACGGACAAAAGCAAGTTAAAAACATAACACCACATTATAAACTTGTCCACCGATTGGCCTCGAACAGACAATCATAGTTCAACGAAACAAACAACAAAGAACAAATAATGCAAACACACCCATGTATACAAAACTACGAAGGGAAATCTGCTTTATTTAATACAAAATGCATACACAAAGAAAAGCCCCAGTAACTTGGGCGAGAAGTAGCAATACGCAAGATTACAGACACAGCAAGGTGAAACAAAAAAAAAAAAAAGAAAAAACGTAGCTCCTCGCTAAAACAGTCTAAAAATCCCTAGGGAATCACCAAGATAACCTCCGATAAGAACCCCAGTAAAACAAAACAGACAAGGAACAGGCAACAAAGCGAAGGGGGCTATACATAACCATAGGCCATACGATTAAAGGTCAGGATGGTCCCCAACACAAAGGACCATCCAAGATAGTCAAGCAAAACATACAAGTATCCCAAAGTAAGTTAAAGTTGTTACAACCATATCGAAGTTTATCAAATGTTCAGAATTCACTGGGGATCACCCCCGGAAAGGGACGGTGGAGACGAAGGACCGGCAGAGGAGAACAGGGTCTTCAATTCATCAATTGAAATCAGGGGATGCTCAAGGATCTTGGTAAGGATGGCCGGGGTTTGACGCCCAAACTCCTCGTTCAGTTTGGACAACTTCTTTTTCGCCTTGGAGTTATAAAGAGGAGTCTCTTTTCTACCCAAGCCCTGGGCAGAATAAGCATAGCCATCCTTCAAACCCGCCTAATAGCCAACATCCCTATAAGCCCTATAAACCTCCTCCAAACCGCTTTTAAAGTCTTCCGATTGAGCGACAGCAGTGAGGAAGGCCCCAAAACCTTCAGTGATCAACCAGTGCTTTTCCCCCGCCAATCGTTGATTATCGTCGGAAGTTATCCCGTAGTCCGCATACATGCTATTAAGCTGCTCGTGGGAAACGGAGCCAACTTCCTTCACATGCTTCAGCTCAGCAATAAGCTCCTCCTTTTCCGCAACCAACGATGCCATCTCCTGCTCCCAAGCCCGTTCCTTCCTCTCGAGCATAGCTCCAGCCCCCTAGATAAAGGATCAGTGTGCACGTATATATACATAAAAAAGGGGGGAGAAGACTATGCACCTTCTCCTCCTGCAATCTCCTCTCAGCGTCAACCACCTGGCCTCTAAGCCCAGCAACGATTGACTGAGAAGCCTTAAGCTCAGCCTTGAGTCCCTCGTTCGCCTTCCTCAGATCATCAATCCTTTGCAGCATCCCAGCACCTCTGAAGAAGCTTTCACACAAAGACATGCTGTATTGATCTTCAAAGAGATCATCCCTCAGGGCAGAGTTTACAAATTTATGCGAGGGGGGGACAGCATGGTTCAGAAAGTCTCTGGCAGCTTCAGGAGTCCCTATTACGGAAGAACTAGTTACCTTCCATTTGGGAACATAAGTGGTGGGGATGGCATCGGCAAACAAAGGGGCAAGAGGGGATCGATGTGCAAGGCCCTCGAGGAAAGTGGGCTTGCTAGTCCCAATGGCACGTGAAGGAGAAAGCTCAAAAGTTGAGGAAAAGCGAGCCACTCCTACTTCAGAAGCCTTATCCCGGACACGGGAAGGAGAGGGACCAGTTGGAATTTCTATAGGCTCCTTGGAACTCCCCTAAGAAGCAAGAAAAAGAACAATCAGAAGTGACACAAAAAGACAAAGCAAGAAGAAGAGAAAAAATAACCTACCAACAAAGGAGCACTCACTAAGCTTGAAGACTTCAAATGCTTAGACAGAGCGCCTTTGACCCCGGCAGGAGGAAGGTCAGAGGCAGCCTTGGAAGAAGGGGGAAGCTTCTGACCACTAGCACTACGGAGCCTCTGACGGATGTTACGTGGTGCAGGAGCCGGCTGGGGACTGGCAGACCTCCTCTTACGGACTAACCTTATCTCCACATCTTCGTCATCGCTTTGGCCGGAGGGATGAACGGGAGGAAAGTCGGGGGAACTCTCCTCCTCACCAGAAGGATCCTCCTCATCACCACCCAGAACAGCAGAACCTCCTGCCTGGACGGATCCCCCCCGCAACCTGCACCTCCGCGTTCAACCTGGGATCAACCTCGTCATCAACCACATATTTTACATCCTTAGAGTCGCCCTGGAGAAGCCGCCACAGAGTTATCTCTGCACAAGACACAAAAGATGACTATGGGTCCCCAAAGACATAAAAAAGGAAATGGTTGTAAAAAGCAAACCAAGAACAAGGAAATACCTTTCTTGCCGAAAAAAGCTCTCGGACGAACTGGGTAAGAGGGGCTCAGACCGCCCATAGCAAGCATCCCTTCGGAGAAAGTAAAAGCCCTTGTTGGATTGTCACACATCCTTTTCCACTGGATGGTCTCACTTGTAGAAAGGGTAGGGATAGCATCTTCAATAGCGGCGTCAAGATCCTTTGTGTAACAACTCTCACTAAAATTAATATTTAGTATGATAATTATGCAATAAGGAAACCCTAATTGAGACACCCAAGTAATTCTGCATAAATCCTAAAATTTTCAGAACAATCAGAATCTGGATCAGGGCCCCTAAAACTCATGGGGGGGGGGATAAACCCTAGTGGACGATTATCTTTAATTCTCGTTGTCAGTTAAGAATTTCTCGAATTCAGTGATTCAGCAGGCCTAGTCCCTTACGGACCGTAAGGGAATAGTCTTACGGTCCGTAAGCCTGTCAATTTTGGTGTATAAATAGCAGGCCTTGGGACGTGAAATCAGAAGTTAGAACGACGTAAATTCTCGTTGTATACGTCGATTATAGCCGAAATAGTCTCCAAATCACTAATTAGTATAGCGGGGTGCTGCTACGATGCCGGGTATTAACTCGATCGCTGTTCAATTCTTTTCTTTCCGTCAGCTTTTATTTTTGTAAATAATAGCTCAGGATTTTACCCTCTAAATCCCTAAACTCTGCCCGTTATTTGGGTAATAACTCTAATCACTAGTACGATACATTATCCGATCGATTCAGGAACCATCTAACGAATGCCGAAGTGCTGTGCTTTGTGAATTTCGTTAAACGGAATCCAAAGTACTATACTTTGTGAGTTCATTAAATGGATACCAAAGTACTGTCTGAATAAGACTATACTTTGTGAAATTCGTTAAGGTTCGAATCTCGTGACTACCGTTAAGGTTTGATTTGGGTTTTACACAAATACGTATTCCATTCTGTTAAACTATATGTTTAACTACCGAAAATACTCCCCACTACACACTCGCAATCAAACAAACTATTAAATCATCAGAAGATCCAGAATAATAAAGTGCATGCTTAATTATCGGAAGAAGTAGAATCAAGAAGTTGTTAACTCAATCCTGCATGCTGATTTGTGAGTCATTCTCTTTTTATCAACTGTTTTACAAAACTCCAAAATTATTTTCAAAGTTATAATTACAGGGATTAAGTCTTTGTAATCACCAAGTTACAGCCGGTATGTGGGGTTTTGTATACATTACTTGATAATCTTCACCATTGGGGCAGCCATTGGGTGATATGACCATAATCACAGACGCCATTGGACAGGTGGGCCAATGGGTCGAGTGGTAAAGTACTGTGGGTAATTGGTTTGATATCAGAAACATTGTAATCGCTCTTAATACTGTAAATTATAACAAATGTGTCGTTTTCAGTAAAATGAATGATTCACTCAGTATTTCCCGCTGACAAAACCTTTTTAAAACGCGTTTCAGGTAATTACAGTAGATTGGAGTAAGGATTGGATCCGGCACTAAAAGACTTCAAGAAGTGGCTTATTTTATTAATTAAATCAAATTAAGAAATATTGTTTTTATTAAAAGCTACCTTTGTAACAATGGAATTTATTCCATCTATTTAAATAAAATCCGGTGTTTCTAAACTCTGATATTTTTCCTAACTCACGGTCCTGATAAAATTTCCGCTGCAATATTTTTCAAAATAACTCACCGGTACCACTGGACTGCTCGCGGCTCCCGATTCCGTCCAGGATGGGGTCGGGGGACGTGACAGAAGGTGGTATCAGAGCCACTGCTTTAAGCCTATAAGTGTTGTGATAATAATACTTAAGCTTAAATAAAAAGAGTTAGGAGATTACTGTTAAATGGTAGCACAGCCGATATCAGTTAGACTTGAACATAAGAAAAGATGCCTTAGTATAAGCTAAGCTACTTGTTTACGCAATTAGGTGTTATAATAATACCTAAGTTTAAACGGAAAATTAGAAGCTTAATATTATCTGATAGCACTCGGGATGATATTTAGACTTGAACTTAAGAATTTTGCCTTAAATAAACTTTAAGGTAAATTACTTATATAAGTACAATGTAATGGATATTGGTATTCCATAAAAATGACGATTAGCAGGCAATAACACGTAATTGCTTCTTGCTTATTGATATTATTTGGTCGAGAATAAGATATGTTAGGGAAATACAAATTTCCTTGATTCTGGATAAAAGTCCTAATAAAAGAGGCACTTTTAAAAAAATCTTGAAAAGATACTATTTATGGGAAATAGAAAATTTTCTCCGGCAAAACTGGGTATAGAGTAGCAGACTCTCCAGCTTATCCGGATATATTGAAGTTACCTCTCCGGCGCGAACCGGGTAAGATGGGGTATATAAAATGTCAAACAAGTGACAAGATTTCCCTAAATAGTATCATGGCCTGATATCAGACTTGTTTTTGGAAATACGAATCTGTTAAATACATTAACCTTATAAATGGTATGTATATTACAGCATGTGAAATATATGATTATATAGATATGTGTATCTATAAGAAATTCCAAAAGCCATAACGATTGATAATTAAGAATAAAGCACAAGTATATGTGTCAATAATAAATCTAGATTCCTTTATCAAGAATCTCTTACCTATATCGATATCAAACATTATTTCGTTTGATCATCTACCTCGTAACTCGAGCGTCAACATAAACAGTGGAAACTCTATAAGTTGGAACACCATAAAAAAAAATATAAGAATTACCAATGCGTTATCATAAATTATTAACGCCATAAATTATAAACGCAAATAAGAAGCATATAAAGTTGTGCTAATGCACAAGAAAACACATGAAACTTAAATTATACGTCCACAGACGTCGAAGTTTATCACACACGACTTCCAAGACAAGACCTTTGAAAAATATAAATTAGGCACAATGACCCCAATACTAATTCCGTCAGTAAAAGTACTACTAACCAAAAAGCGGCACTTTGCAACATGATCTTACAAACGATCTAAATTTCACTAGATACGTTAGAACGAGAATCCAATCTGAGTCATAATTACTAGCACTGCAAAAGGAATCCCATACCTTCGCAAATCCCCTATTTCATTTTATTCGACATTCCCTGATAATGTCACTTAACAACGGTTATCACACGAAATTCCAGATAAAGCTCTTATATTCCCTTCGTTGCAATTCTGACCTCTATGAATAAACTTTTGCTACTTCCCCTAATGGTCATCATACAATGAGTTTTTCTTTCATAGTGGCGAATATTGATCTATTTCATTTCTTGGTAAATCTACACGGTACACATGCACTTTTTGTTGTACATATGGTTCATTTGAGTTACGAAGACCATAGGAAGGCTTCATTCCAATTTGTTGTTTTATCAAAAGTTCAAATCTCGTTTTGCTATACTTGATCTTTGCATTGTAAACCGCGTTTTACAAAGCGATGACTCTTTAATATCGAATCAATGAATTTCTTGAAAAACTCGATTTTCTTTTGAAGAGTATACATGATTTCTGTTGTGATCATGTCCGAACTTCCTTATTAAAACTCGTTTTTATCCAAACCCAGTTAACTTGCTCGCAATCCGTATTCAATTCAAAGTCCCATATGATATTTTAAGCCATCATATTCGAATTCAGAATAATCCCAACAAGCATTTCGATTCTCTTGAACTATAACATACTTTCTTGGCCTTCGACTTCACTGAATTATTTCTTTGATCACGATCACCTTGTAATGACATTTTCACAAAATTTGAAGATTGCGCTAATCTAGGATTGAATTATTTATATATCTATATTGAATCTGCTTTGTTAATTTATTTTATAAAAGCAATCTTAACACAATTATGTGCTAAGATAATGATCCACCATTTCATGTCCTAATTCCTTAGTCCTTACAACCTAAATCGAGCCTTTCGTGATATTTCTTACCTTATCATCATTGATCGAAAAACATTATATAAATTTAATTGATTATATATAGAAACTTCCAATATAGTATTTATGTATTTAAAATTTTTGTTAAAACCATTAAGGTAAAGAATTTATATTTTTACGTATAAAATTTTGTTTGAAGTATACTCTCATTTAAGTTTATGCATTTATTATTGGCAATTAATATTAGTTTTATTATTAGTAATATTATTAGTATTATTATTTTTAGATACTAGAGTTATTATCAAGGGCATGTATTGAATAGCCTAGCCTTAGTTAGGCATGGACTGGCCACCTATGCTTAAACAAGGCAGCACTAACCAATATCCGCCATGATAATGACTAGTTAATTAAGTCATCATACTTATTTAGTAAATTTCAATTATATATAAAAATATTTTTATATTATATATATAGAAATATATATACTTTGTACTGTAAAGAGAAGACATTTTCATAAAACAATTAAAGGGACGAATAAAATTATCTAAATAATTGTCTAAGTATTCATGAACAAGACATATTATAAATAAATGTTCAACTTGATTAATATTTCACAACTATTAAATACTTATAGAAATATTTTTTATGTATATATATATTAAAATATCAAATGTCATTTACGCAAGCCAATATTTAAGTATGCTTGATATTAAAATAAACATTTATTATTCTACTTTTATGATTTAAAATACCCTAATCTTATAGTTAAACATACTTGATTTTAAAAATGATAATCATGAGTTCTACGATATTGGGTAAACCTATTTACAAAACATATATCATTATTTTATCAAAATTATTACAGGTTTTGATATTTTAAACCTATCTATATTTATTTATTATTCTACTTTATGATAACATAAAAGGAAAAGGTATTTAATAAATCAAAAGATCACCTATCTTTAATCAAACCTTTTGATTAAAGTCATCTGAATACAATTATGTATTAAGACAAAAATACACTAACTTTATTATCTTTTCATGTATTCTTACAAATCACCCATCTCAGCACATTGATTTTCTCATATCATAATTCAATATCTGACAAAACATTTTCATGTTTTCATTTCATTTTGAACCAGTCAATCTTAAGTCTTCCTTAGTTACCTATCAAGGTAAGTTTTCTTCTGACAAATAATTTTACTAATTCCAAAAAGTTCTTCGCATTCATTTTAAGAATCTATAGATCATATATCTTTTGGCTTAAACATAATCACCTTGGAAACTATATCATTTCACCGGAATGTCTCATCTTTTGAAATATCCAAATTTGCTTCCTTGAAACTCTCAATTTCGAAAACGGTGAATTTATTCGGTCATCATAGTTATTGAATTCTTTCAATCATTATAAACACTTTGTAGCGTCCAAATAGATTTGTAGCCTGTGCTAAACCCTATTCATACGTCATTCGTTTGATTTGTCATATTCTTGGTACAATTATGTACTCAGATTACGATACACTAAATTCTATTATCCAGTACCATTTAAGTAAACGATATTGATTTTCGGATAATCATTAACAAATCATTTTCCATACTTCCATTCACAAATAGATATTTATCAATTCAGAATCTCCCCTAATTGATCAAAGTAAGTTCATTTCGGATATTGAATCCAATTGTTTCTATAAATCATTTCTATTTTTAAAAATTCATACCCCTCAAAATATCTTTTGATTCCATTCCACGATACATTATTTCTCTTAAATTAAAAGAAGAAACATAAAGAAAATATCATAGTCCAAATCTCGAGGACGAGATTTTTATTAAGGTGGGGAGGATGTAACAACTCTCACTAAAATTAATATTTAGTATGATAATTATGCAATAAGGAAACCCTAATTGAGACACCCAAGTAATTCTGCATAAATCCTAAAATTTTCAGAACAATCAGAATCCGGATCAGGGCCCCTAAAACTCAGGGGGGGATAAACCCTAGTGGACGATTATCTTTAATTCTCGTTGTCAGTTAAGAATTTCTCGAATTCAGTGATTCAGCAGGCCTAGTCCCTTACGGACCGTAAGGGAATAGTCTTACGGTCCGTAAGCCTGTCAATTTTGGTGTATAAATAGCAGGCCTTGGGACGTGAAATCAGAAGTTAGAACGACGTAAAATTCTCGTTGTATACGTCGAGTTATAGCCGAAATAGTCTCCAAATCACTAATTAGTATAGCGGGGTGCTGCTACGATGCCGGGTATTAACTCGATCGCTGTTCAATTCTTTTCTTTCCGTCAGCTTTTATTTTTGTAAATAATAGCTCGGGATTTTACCCTCTAAATCCCTAAACTCTGCCCGATATCTGGGTAATAACTCTAATCACTAGTACGATACATTATCCGATCGATTCAGGAACCATCTAACGAATGCCGAAGTGCTGCGCTTTGTGAATTTCGTTAAACGGAATCCAAAGTACTATACTTTGTGAGTTCATTAAATGGATACCAAAGTACTGTCTGAATAAGACTATACTTTGTGAAATTCGTTAAGGTTCGAATCTCGTGACTTCCGTTAAGGTTTGATTTGGGTTTTACACAAATACGTATTCCATTCTGTTAAACTATATGTTTAACTCTGATATTTTTCCTAACTCACGGTCCTGATAAAATTTCCACTGCAATATTTTTCAAAATAACTCACCGGTACCACTGGACTGCTCGCGGCTCCCGATTCCGTCCAGGATGGGGTCGGGGGACGTGACACTTTGGCACAGGGGACTCCGGCAGCATGGTTGCAGAAACGAAGATGAATCTGCACTTCCAGTCCTTTGGATAGGTAGAAGTTGGCATGAAACTGTAGCAAGGCCTCGAAACACTGTTCTGTCGCTTAGCAAAGGTGAACCAGTCTCCGTCAGAAATAAGCCGATAAAACATACAGAACAAAGGGACAGAGGGTTCCCCTGAGATAGCGGCACAGGACAGTTCGAAATGAACCACCCTCATGAACCCCAACGGATGAATCTGTGAGAAATGAACACCGAAATGACGGAGTAGAGAAATCTTGAAGGCAGAAAGGGGGTATCGGACCCCACAGGAAGAAAAGGCAAGAGTGTAAATGGGTATTCTATCCGGCGTGCATTCTGCCGATTCATTAGGGCCGGGTAAGGAAGGAGAAAACCGATCTGGAATGTTGTATGCCTCGACGAAGGATTTCAGGTCCTTCACTGTTAAGATAGACCTTATTGACGACCGGCCGCCGCGACTCTTGATTAGAAGAGATGGGGAATGGGGAAGATGGTTACAGGGAATGAAAGGAAGTTGGGAAATTTGAATGGGAAATCGGAAGAGATTAAAAGGGGATATTTAAAGAGATAATAGCTGACATACAAGTAACCGTCACATCAGCAGTCTCTTCAAAAATTTAAAAACGGGCACGTGCAACTAGGGAGTTAATTCCCGCTACAGATGATTCGGCGATATAATGATTAATGAAAACTGCAAACAATAACTGACCAGGAGTGGGCCCACCAAAAGAAAATCCACCCCTCTTAAGCGGTTGAGACTCAGCCCCGGATCATGAGCCTCGGGTCTCAGAACCAGGGACTAAAGATGACTTGACGACGGGCCAGTGGTGAAGCCCACTTTACCCGCTTTGGGCCTTTCTTTTTGGGAGCCCAATTACTTAAAAGCCCACTGGATAGAATATCCTTGCTTATTAAGGTTCCTCTTTCATTTGGAGATGAGCGGGAAAACAGCTAAGAAGAAGCAGGTTCATTAAATGCTTGATAAGAAGAGTATCCGGTCACAGTCACTGTACTTATCCGGCTGGGCATTAATGAAGAGAGGTATCGCACCGTTGGGGGTCAGACACGTGTCTGACCTTCCCAAGAAACCCCAAATACCATCGGATAACATGGGGGAAAGCCCTTGAGGAGATAAGGGCTGGCCATTATATAAGGGAGAGAAAAGATAGAGCAAAGGTAAGTATAATCTCCGGCAAACTCCTCATTTACTACTCTCATTAAATCCCTTCTCATTAAATTCCGACCAACATTCCTCATATTTAATACACACAACTCATTAACTAGATTCACACCAAGGAAGGAACTTTTCGGTGAATATCTTCATCGGAAAATACTCCTCATCTTTCCCGGCAAGTTTACTTATTCTCACGCCGGAGCTTGGTCACGGATCCCCCTCCCGGGGTCCCCCGTGGCGAGGCTAACGGTTTATTCTTTTGTAGCAAGCAAGGACAGGAGCTCCTGACGTCACCGGAGATCCAGCCAACGTCAGCCGGAGGTTGGGTATTCGACATTGGCGCCATCCGTGGGACACAGGCTTGACCGGTGTTCCCACATCGACACTCGACGTTCAGAAAGCAGCTTATCCTGTCAAAAACAACATGGCAACCCCACATAACTCGCATGTCACCCAGACGGCACAAAACGACTTGGATAAGGTCACCATGGAGGATATTACTCATGAAGAGGGTAACGAGAATCAGGTAGAAAATCTGGAAGAAACAGAGCATGTCACTCCTGGTTTCGTGGCCATGCACAGGGAAAAGATAACTAAGTGTCTTGAAGATTTGAAGAGGCAGGAAAGACTAGATAGCCTCAGGACCAGGCTTTCATTTGACACACCCTCTAATCAGGAAGGAACAAACTTCCAGAATAAGAGCAACAACGGGGACCAGCTGGAAGCGTTTATGTCTGCCCTAAGGCAGATGTCTTCCGAGGAAAGAGAAGACTTGATTACAGGTCAGAAACCCAAGGAGAAGGAGAAAGACAACTTGGGTGGCGGTGGTCTAGACCAACCATACCTGCCACGAGACTTGGCTGAGGTCTCGAAGTTCACGAGAAGAATATCAGAGGCACCCATGCCTCCCAAGACAAAGCTGCCCCCAGGCTTCGATCGCTACGATGGAACGAGAGACCCGGAGGATCACTTACATGCCTTCCGAGGAGCAGGGCAACTAGGAAGGTGGCCCATGCCGGTGTGGTGCCACATGTTTGTGCAAACCTTAACAGAAGGAGCCCGGCTTTGGTTTGATAGTCTTCCCCCGGGGAGTATAGACAGCTACGAAGAGTTAAGCGAGAAGTTCCTCAGAAACTTTGGCCAGCAAAGAAAGGTGGTCAAGAATCCGAATGAAATCCTTGACATCAGGCAAAGGGACAACGAGCGGATAGACCAGTACATGGAGAGGTTCGTTAAAGAAAGTATGAACATCAAGGATGTCCCGAAGGTCATGAAGATCAGTAGTTTCATAAATGGGCTGAAGCATGCACAGTTGTGTGAAAAGCTGGGAGAGGAATCCCACCTTCCTTCGACAATCTTATGGACAGGGTTAGAGCCTTCATCCGGGGAAAAGATACAGTTAGCAAAGCTAAGGAGATGGATGCCACACCCCGGAGGACCGCTCCGGCTGCAAGGCCCCCTGAGAAAGGTACACCCTATTCCCGAAAACCTACCTTTGATAGAATATTGCATGACAGGGCGAGGCCCTCATACTCCCCCTATAGACCTCGAGGGAGAGGTCCCCCTCCTTACTCCGACAGTTTCACCCCTCTCGTTAAGACTCCAAGCGAGATACTAGCCACGGAGAGGGTGAAGAATTCTTTCCCAAGGCCACCCCCCATAAAGCCAGGACCAAAGGCACAACCGAACGAATACTGTGAGTTTCATAAGGGCTTTGGGCACAAAACCGATGACTGCATGTACCTCAAGAGAGAAATAGAGGCTGCGGTGAAAACGGGAAGACTGGCCCATTTGGTCAAGGAAATCAAGGAAGGGGGAGGGGATCGTAAGGGAAGAGATGCAAGGGAGCCTGGGAGGGCAGATATTGATATGATTAGGAGGAGAAATGAGTTTGACGTTACCCGAAGTGTAAAGGCCAGGATCCTAGGCTCCCCGAACTGCATGAAAACTCCCATCCTTATGCCATACTTAGAAGAAGGTGAGGTGCAACGACTCCCACTGAATATCTCAGCTGTGATAGCTGGACACAAGGTGTCTAGAATACATGTGGACGGAGGGTCAGGCGTCGAGGTAATATACGAACACTGCTTCCTCAGATTCGACAGGGATATAAGAGATAGGTTGGAGGAAGACTCTATACCATTGGTGGGATTCAACAACAACGTGTCACAACCCCTGGGAAAGATCAGGCTCCCATTTACAGTTGGTGTAGGTGATCGGGTCCGGACGATAAATTTAACCTTCACAGTAGTCAGGGCACCCTCCAAGTACAACGCAATCCTGGGAAGGCCCGGAATCGGAGATCTGCAGGCACAAGCATCCACCCCCCACGGGGCTTTGGTATTCCAAACACCAAAGGGTCTTGCGTGGGTTAAGTCAGCTTACGAAGTGGTTTCTTCAGTATCCAAAGGGGAAGAACCAGGAAGATCCCAGGAAAGGAAGGTGGAGGAATGGGTCCTCTGTGATAAATTCCCGGAACAAACAGTCAAGGTAGGGAGCCACTTAAGTGACAAGTGCAAGAGTGCCCTAAAGGAGTTACTCCTCCACAACCTAGATGTGTTTGCATTTCAACATGGAGACATGACAGGAATTCCCAGAAGCCTGACGGAGCATCGGCTCAACACTTTCACGTGGGCGAAGCCAGTGAAGCAAAAGAAGCGGAGTATGGGACCTAACAAGGGAAGGGCCGCTTGTGAGGAGACTCGAAAGCTGCTCAGAGCAGGGATCGTCAGAGAAGTTAAATACCCATCCTGGGTTGCTAACCCAGTTATGGTTCAGAAAAAAGATGGGGGATGGAGGATGTGCATCGATTTCCAAGACCTAAACAAAGCATGCCTCAAGGACTGTTACCCTCTCCCGGAGATAGACACCCAGGTGGACTCTCTGTCCCAATATCCCCTGAAATGCTTCCTAGATGCCTACAAGGGATACCACCAGATACAGATGTCAATAGAAGACGAAGAAAAGACCGCTTTTATCACAGATGAGGGAACATTTTGCTACACCAAGATGCCCTTCGGTCTCAAGAACGCGGGGGCAACATACCAAAGGTTCATGAACACCTTGTTTAGGGAACAGAGGGGAAGGAATCTAGAGGTGTACGTTGACGACATTGTCATCAAGAGTTTGACGGAAGCAGCTATGATAGACGACATAGCCGAGACTCTCAACACCATGCAGGATGTAAACATGAAGCTGAACCCTGGGAAATGCTGTTTCGGGGTAGAGGAAGGAAATTTCCTGGGGGTAGTGGTAACCAGAGGGGGAATAAAAGCAAACCCGGAGAAAACCCAGGCTGTAGCCGAGATGCGTTCTCCCAAGTCCCTGAGAGACATCCAGCAGCTGTACGGGAGGCTGATAGCACTAAATCGCTTTTTGTCAAAGGTGGCTGACAAAACCCTTCCCTTCATGAAAGTATTAAAAGACTGCCTTCAGACCAGCAAATTCAACTGGACCACTGAGGCCGAAGCCGCCTTTCAGGAAATGAAAACCTACATTTGTAAGCTCCCTACGTTAGCCACCCCAGTGCCTGGAGACCCGTTGCTCCTTTACCTATCCGCCTCAAAGACGACCATAAGCGCGGTCATGATGGTGGAACGGGAAGGGAAACAGATCCCCATATACTTTATCAGCAGAACGCTTAAGGGGCCCGAGGAACGGTACATGCCTCTAGAGAAACTTGCGTTGGCCCCGGTCTTTGCATCTCGGAGGCTCAGGAGGTATTTCCAAGGGCATAAAGTCACCTTAGTGACCGATCAACCCCTTCAGAAAGTGCTCAGAAAACCAGAGCTGTCGGGGCGACTAGCTAAATGGGCCGTAGAGTTAGGGGAACACTCTCTGGAGTTCAAACCCAGAACGGCCATGAAGAGACAGATACTAGTTGATTTCCTAGCAGAAGTCCCTGAAGATGAAGAGAGGGAGCTACTAAAGTGGGAGGCCTTGGAGGAGGAAGAGAGAAAAAGGGAAGATGAGGCTGTGTGGAAGTTATTCACTGATGGAGCATCCAGTGAAGAAGGGAGCGGTGCAGGTATCACGCTGGTAAGCCCCGAGGGGGTCGAGCTGACATACGCTATAAGGTTGGACTTCGAAAACACCAACAATACCGCCGAATACGAAGCCCTCTTAGCGGGGATGAGGCTAGCACAGAAGATGAAAGCGAAACACGTGGAGGCTAGCACCGATTCACAATTGGTAGTAAAGCAATACCAAGGAGAATATGAAGCGAAGGATAGCACCATGGCTCGATATGTGGCGAAAATTAAGGAGGCAGCCAAGGCATTCGGGACCTTTAAGCTAGAGTACATCCCTCGTGGAAGGAACAGGAAGTCTGATGCAGCGGAAGTTGCCACGGTTGAAAGTCGACAAGAAACATGGATGACCCCAATCATCCAATTCCTCCGGGACGGAACTCTACCCGAGGGAGAATGGGCGGTCAGAAAAATAAGGGTCAAGGCCCTACAGTATGAGCTGATTGAGGGGGAGCTATACCGAAGGTCGTATCTGGGCCCGTCCCTGCAGTGTGTTGATATAGAGGAGGCCGAATATGTGGTCAGGGAGATGCACGAGGGGATTTGCGGGATGCACTCAGGACCAAGAACAGTAGTAAGAAGGGCAATGAACGCAGGGTTCTACTGGCCACGAATGTACGAAACGGCATCTGAGGAAATCAAGAAGTGTGACAACCGCCAAATACACGCCCCGATGACCCACCGGCACAAACATCCCATGGTGCTAGTCTCGACGTCTTGGCCATTCCAGAAATGGGCCATCGACATAATTGGGCCTTTCCCGGAGGGTCCAGGAGGGGTCAAATACGTGGTGGTGGCTATTGATTACTTCACTAAGTGGATTGAAGCGAAGCCCTTGGCAAAGATCACTGGAGATCAAATGAGACGGTTCATGCTGGATAACATCGTATGCAGGTATGGGGTTCCGAAAGAGCTGGTAAGTGACAACGGGGTCCAATTCGCCGGAAGACCCTTCAAGCCATGGTGCGAGCAAATGAGGATTCAACAAGTGTTCACTTCCGTTACTCATGCCCAGAGCAACGGGTTGGTGGAGAGAGCCAACCAGAGTGTTATTAAAGGGATAAAGGGTAGGCTTGGAAGGAAACAGAAGGGCTGGCTGGAGGAACTTCCATTCGTGTTATGGGCATACCGAACCACCCCCACAAGTTGCAACGGGGAGACCCCATTCAGTCTTACCTATGGAACGGAGGCTATGATCCCTGCTGAAATCGGGTCCCAAACTGCTCGGATGAAGCTTCGGGATGAGGAGAACGAGCAGGATCTCAGAATGAACCTAAACTTGTTAGAAGAGAGAAGGGAGATAGCAGCAGTAAAAGAAGCCCACTACAAAAAGCTCCTCGAAAGTTACTATAACACCAGGATGAAGAAACTCAACGTTGTCCCAGGGGATCTGGTTCTTAGAGCCAACGAGGCTAGTCTGCAAGAAAACACCGGAAAGTTGGGTCCCAACTGGGAAGGACCCTACAGAGTCACGTGGGCAAATGGCAAAGGAACCTGCAAGTTGGAAACGCTAGAGGGGAAGGAGGTCCCTAGGACCTGGAACCTCATGCAGCTCAGGAAGTATTACATGTAAGGGGCATGCCCCCAAGGAAAACGGCCAAGGGCCACTTTTGTAGTAGGTAGACTATATGTACGGGGGCTTTCCCCCAAGAAAGTAAACCTTTTTGTAAACAATCTATGACGGGAAGTATAAATCCCCCGAAGGTTAAATGAAAGACGGACGAAAACGTCCCATTTTGAAAACAATGGGTAACCATACCTGGGCAGACGTGCCTATGAGCACCCTTAAATCTGAACTAGAGCAAACAAGCACACGTGTATGAGGCATTCAAAGCATGCCCAAAGCCCGGCCGTGGGGCTAATAAAGGTCTAGCTAACCTAAAACGGACAAAAGCAAGTTAAAAACATAACACCGCATTATAAACTTGTCCACCGATTGGCCTCGAACAGACAATCATAGTTCAACGAAACAAACAACAAAGAACAAATAATGCAAACACACCCATGTATACAAAACTACGAAGGGAAATCTGCTTTATTTAATACAAAATGCATACACAAAGAAAAGCCCCAGTAACTTAGGCGAGAAGTAGCAATACGCAAGATTACAGACACAGCAAGGTGAAACAAAAAAAAAGAAAAAACGTAGCTCCTCGCTAAAACAGTCTGAAAATCCCTAGGGAATCACCAAGATAACCTCCGATAAGAACCCCTGTAAAACAAAACAGACAAGGAACAGGCAACAAAGCGAAGGGGGCTATACATAACCATAGGCCATACGATTAAAGGTCAGGATGGTCCCCAACACAAAGGACCATCCAAGATAGTCAAGCAAAACATACAAGTATCCCAAAGTAAGTTAAAGTTATTACAACCATATCGAAGTTTATCAAATGTTCAGAATTCACTGGGGATCACCCCCGGAAAGGGACGGTGGAGACGAAGGACCGGCAGAGGAGAACAGGGTCTTCAATTCATCAATTGAAATCAGGGGATGCTCAAGGATCTTGGTAAGGATGGCCGGGGTTTGACGCCCAAACTCCTCGTTCAGTTTGGACAACTTCTTTTTCGCCTTGGAGTTATAAAGAGGAGTCTCTTTTCTACCCAAGCCCTGGGCAGAATAAGCATAGCCATCCTTCAAACCCGCCAGATAGCCAACATCCCTATAAGCCCTATAAACCTCCTCCAAACCGCTTTTAAAGTCTTCCGATTGAGCGACAGCAGTGAGGAAGGCCCCAAAACCTTCAGTGATCAACCAGTGCTTTTCCCCCGCCAATCGTTGATTATCGTCGGAAGTTATCCCGTAGTCCGCATACATGCTATTAAGCTGCTCCTGGGAAACGGAGCCAACTTCCTTCACATGCTTCAGCTCAGCAATAAGCTCCTCCTTCTCCGCAACCAACGATGCCATCTCCTGCTCCCAAGCCCGTTCCTTCCTCTCGAGCATAGCTCCAGCCCCCTAGATAAAGGATCAGTGAGCACGTATATATACATAAAAAAGGGGGGGAGAAGACTATGCACCTTCTCCTCCTGCAATCTCCTCTCAGCGTCAACCACCTGGCCTCTAAGCCCAGCAACGACTGACTGAGAAGCCTTAAGCTCAGCGTTGAGTCCCTCGTTCGCCTTCCTCAGATCATCAATCCTTTGCAGCATCCCAGCACCTCTGAAGAAGCTTTCACACAAAGACATGCTGTATTGATCTTCAAAGAGATCATCCCTCAGGGCAGAGTTTACAAATTTATGCGAGGGGGGGGACAACATGGTTCAGAAAGTCTCTGGCAGCTTCAGGAGTCCCTATTACGGAAAAACTAGTTACCTTCCATTTGGGAACATAAGTGGTGGGAATGGCATCGGCAAACAAAGGGGCAAGAGGGGATCGATGTGCAAGGCCCTCGAGGAAAGTGGGCTTGCTAGTCCCAGTGGCACGTGAAGGAGAAAGCTCAAAAGTTGAGGAAAAGAGAGCCACTCCCACTTCAGAAGCCTTATCCCGGACATGGGAAGGAGAGGGACCAGTTGGAATTTCTATAGGCTCCTTGGAACTCCCCTAAGAAGCAAGAAAAAGAACAATCAGAAGTGACACAAAAAGACAAAGCAAGAAGAAGAGAAAAAATAACCTACCAACAAAGGAGCACTCACTAAGCTTGAAGACTTCAAATGCTTAGACAGAGCGCCTTTGACCCCGGCAGGAGGAAGGTCAGAGGCAGCCTTGGAAGAAGGGGGAAGCTTCTGACCACTAGCACTACGGAGCCTCTGACGGATGTTACGTGGTGCAGGAGCCGGCTGGGGACTGGCAGACCTCCTCTTACGGACTAACCTTATCTCCACATCTTCGTCATCGCTTTGGCCGGAGGGATGAACGGGAGGAAAGTCGGGGGAACTCTCCTCCTCACCAGAAGGATCCTCCTCATCACCACCCAGAACAGCAGAACCTCCTGCCTGGACGGATCCCCCCACAACCTGCACCTCCGCGTTCAACCTGGGATCAACCTCGTCATCAACCACATATTTTACATCCTTAGAGTCGCCCTGGAGAAGCCGCCACAGAGTTATCTCTGCACAAGACACAAAAGATGACTATGGGTCCCCAAAGACATAAAAAAGGAAATGGTTGTAAAAAGCAAACCAAGAACAAGGAAATACCTTTCTTGCCGAAAAAAGCTCTCGGACACTGGGTAAGAGGGGCTCAGACCGCCCATAGCAAGCATTCCTTCGGAGAAAGTAAAAGCCCTTGTTGAATTGTCACACATCCTTTTCCACTGGATGGTCTCACTTGCAGAAAGGGTAGGGATAGCATCTTCAATAGCGGCGTCAAGATCCTTTGTGTAACAACTCTCACTAAAATTAATATTTAGTATGATAATTATGCAATAAGGAAACCCTAATTGAGACACCCAAGTAATTCTGCATAAATCCTAAAATTTTCAGAACAATCAGAATCCGGATCAGGGCCCCTAAAACTCAGGGGGGGGGGGATAAACCCTAGTGGACGATTATCTTTAATTCTCGTTGTTAGTTAAGAATTTCTCGAATTCAGTGATTCAGCAGGCCTAGTCCCTTACGGACCGTAAGGGAATAGTCTTACGGTCCGTAAGCCTGTCAATTTTGGTGTATAAATAGCAGGCCTTGGGACGTGAAATCAGAAGTTAGAACGACGTAAATTCTCGTTGTATACGTCGAGTTATAGCCGAAATAGTCTCCAAATCACTAATTAGTATAGCGGGGTGCTGCTACGATGCCGGGTATTAACTCGATCGCTGTTCAATTCTTTTCTTTCCGTCAGCTTTTATTTTTGTAAATAATAGCTCAGGATTTTACCCTCTAAATCCCTAAACTCTGCCCGTTATTTGGGTAATAACTCTAATCACTAGTACGATACATTATCCGATCGATTCAGGAACCATCTAACGAATGCCGAAGTGCTGTGCTTTGTGAATTTCGTTAAACGGAATCCAAAGTACTATACTTTGTGAGTTCATTAAATGGATACCAAAGTACTGTCTGAATAAGACTATACTCTGTGAAATTCGTTAAGGTTCGAATCTCGTGACTACCGTTAAGGTTTGATTTGGGTTTTACACAAATACGTATTCCATTCTGTTAAACTATATGTTTAACTACCGAAAATACTCCCCACTACACACTCGCAATCAAACAAACTATTAAATCATCAGAAGATCCAGAATAATAAAGTGCATGCTTAATTATCGGAAGAAGTAGAATCAAGAAGTTGTTAACTCAATCCTGCATGCTGATTTGTGAGTCATTCTCTTTTTATCAACTGTTTTTACAAAACTTCAAAATTATTTTCAAAGTTATAATTACAGGGATTAAGTCTTTGTAATCACCAAGTTACAGCCGGTATGTGGGGTTTTGTATACATTACTTGATAATCTTCACCATTGGGGCAGCCATTGGGTGATATGACCATAATCACAGACGCCATTGGACAGGTGGGCCAATGGGTCGAGTGGTAAAGTACTGTGGGTAATTGGTTTGATATCAGAAACATTGTAATCGCTCTTAATACTGTAAATTATAACAAATGTGTCGTTTTCAGTAAAATGAATGATTCACTCAGTATTTCCCGCTGACAAAACCTTTTTAAAACGCGTTTCAGGTAATTACAGTAGATTGGAGTAAGGATTGGATCCGGCACTAAAAGACTTCAAGAAGTGGCTTATTTTATTAATTAAATCAAATTAAGAAATATTGTTTTTATTAAAAGCTACCTTTGTAACAATGGAATTTATTCCATCTATTTAAATAAAATCCGGTGTTTCTAAACTCTGATATTTTTCCTAATTCACGGTCCTGATAAAATTTCCGCTGCAATATTTTTCAAAATAACTCACCGGTACCACTGGACTGCTCGCGGCTCCCGATTCCGTCCAGGATGGGGTCGGGGGACGTGACACTTTGGCACAGGGGACTCCGGCAGCATGGTTGCAGAAACGAAGATGAATCTGCACTTCCAGTCCTTTGGATAGGTAGAAGTTGGCATGAAACTGTAGCAAGGCCTCGAAACACTGTTCTGTCGCTTAGCAAAGGTGAACCAGTCTCCGTCAGAAATAAGCCGATAAAACATACAGAACAAAGGGACAGAGGGTTCCCCTGAGATAGCAGCACAGGACAGTTCGAAATGAACCACCCTCATGAACCCCAACGGATGAATCTGTGAGAAATGAACACCGAAATGACGGAGTAGAGAAATCTTGAAGGCAGAAAGGGGGTATCGGACCCCACAGGAAGAAAAGGCAAGAGTGTAAATGGGTATTCTATCCGGCGTGCATTCTGCAGATTCATTAGGGCCGGGTAAGGAAGGAGAAAACCGATCTGGAATGTTGTATGCCTCGACGAAGGATTTCAGGTCCTTCACTGTTAAGATAGACCTTATTGACGACCAGCCGCCGCGACTCATGATTAGAAGAGATGGGGAATGGGGAAGATGGTTACAGGGAAGGAAAGGAAGTTGGGAAATTTGAATGGGAAATCGGAAGAGATTAAAAGGGGATATTTAAAGAGATAATAGCTGACATACAAGTAACCGTCACATCAGCAGTCTCTTCAAAAATTTAAAAACTGGCACGTGCAACTAGGGAGTTAATTCCCGCTACAGTTGATTCGGCGATATAATGATTAATGAAAACTGCAAACAATAACTGACCAGGAGTGGGCCCACCAAAAGAAAAACCACCCCTCTTAAGCGGTTGAGACTCAGCCCCGGATCATGAGCCTCGGGTCTCAGAACCAGGGACTAAAGATGACTTGACGACGGGCCAGTGGGGAAGCCCACTTTACCCGCTTTGGGCCTTTCTTTTTGGGAGCCCAATTACTTAAAAGCCCACTGGATAGAATATCCTTGCTTATTAAGGTTCCTCTTTAGTTTGGAGATGAGCGGGAAAACAGCTAAGAAGAAGCAGGTTCATTAAACGCTTGATAAGAAGAGTATCCGGTCACAGTCACTGTACTTATCCGGCTGGGCATTAATGAAGAGAGGTATCGCACCGTTGGGGGTCAGACACGTGTCTGACCTTCCCAAGAAACCCCAAATACCGTCGGATAACATGGGGGAAAGCCCTTGAGGAGATAAGGGCTGGCCATTATATAAGGGAGAGAAAAGATAAAGCAAAGGTAAGTATAATCTCCGGCAAACTCCTCATTTACTACTCTCATTAAATCCCTTCTCATTAAATTCCGACCAACATTCCTCATATTTAATACACACAACTCATTAATTAGATTCACACCAAGGAAGGAACTTTCCGGTGAATATCTTCATCAGAAAATACTCCTCATCTTTCCCGGCAAGTTTACTTATTCTCACGCCGGAGCTTGGTCACGGATCCCCCTCCTGGGGTCCCCCGTGGCGAGGCTAACGGTTTATTCTTTTGTAGCAAGCAAGGACAGGAGCTCCTGACGTCACCGGAGATCCAGCCAACGTCAGCCGGAGGTTGGGTATTCGACAGTGATTAATAAAGATTTTGTGGACTTCCAAAGAAAAAAAAAGAATCGTATAGATTTATATAATTATCTGGGCACTAAATTTTTGGCATGATAGGTTCACCATAGCAGGTTAGTTTGTTTTCTCTTAATTTGAATTTATAAAGTTATAAATACGTGTGGTGTATAAAAAAGTCGTTAACGATTTGTGATTTTATAGTTTTCATTATTTTCTATTCAATGTAATTTAATATTTAGATAAATTATGGAACGTTTCTTTCATTTCAAGGTTTATGTCAATAGTGTTAAATGATATAATTCACAGGGCTAGGAGTTGGCTAGAAAGTCCAAATTTCCTAAAAAGTGTAGAAAGTCATAAAACACCAAATTGTCAACCGTAAAACACACCAAAAACCCACAAATAACAAAATAAAGATTAATAAAACATCATATATGTGGGTTGTATTTTGTGTTTTGGATGATAAGGCTCTGATTATCGAATAACAAATATTATTGTGTTTTATGTTGATTAGCATGTTGTGTTTTATATTCATAGTTCTACGATTGTGTGTTTTAAGTTTTTATGAACTATTATGGTTTGAATATGGTGTTTTAGTAAATTTCACTCTGTTATTTGTGGGTTTTAGGTGTGTTTTATGGCTGAAATTAGAGTGTTTTATGACTTTTTACATTTTTTAGGAAATTTAGACTTTCTAGCCGAACCCCACCCTAATTCACAGACACTCAAACTAATATTGTAATATATCAAATAGGGGTGTGCATGGGTCGGTTTTGACCAAAAACCATAACCATAACCGCGATGTCGGTTAGTGGATAACCATAACCATAACCGATTTGGGTTTTCTGCAAGGCTAATCATCTAAATTAATTTGTTATTTTTATGGTTTACATCCTAAACCCCATTTTTACAGTATCTCATGATAATCTTTCTTCGTTTTTTAGAATTGATCAAATTGGGCCATAATCTGAAGAAATGTGTTTAAGCTACGACAAGGTGTGTATAGCATTATGATTGATATTATAAAAAAATAACTATATCAGTTTCTCTTCCTGTAATTTTGTATAGCATTATTTATAAAATGATTATAGGTATGATAAAAAAATATAAAAGCTGCTCTTCCTGTCTTTTGTTCGCTTCACGTATCTTCGCTAAATCAATATGTTGGAAGGTTTGTGTATGTAGAATTAGTCTGGATACGCCCACGAAAAAAAATGCCGATTTATATTGTATTTCTCATGACAGTATGAAGGCTATGGTTAAGGATAAATGATAAGATCTTCAAAGGGGTCGATGCTTTTCAAACTAAAATAGTGCAAGACATTAAGGAGGCTACTCTCTGGTGGATGATTAACAGATCGATAGGCGTCAATCTCTCAATCTGGTCTACTTTCTCTGGTTTAGACTTTGGTTAGTGTATGTGTATAGATATTTTTTTTAAAGTGATTGGATGTGTAATGGGGTAAGAGTATTTTGGATGTATCTTAGTGTGTTTTTTTGGAAGCTTAATTGTTGTTTTTATGCCTCTTTTGGTGATTAATAAAGTTTGGTTTACTGAAGAAAAAAAAAACGCAATTTCAACCATTTTTACCTAACGGGTGATTTGCTTTATATTTATCTCTAATTGCTCAGGTAGGTAAACTTTGAAAAATTGTTTAAAGACGGACTTATGATTAGTTTGTTTGTATTTATTTTATGTATAGATGTCAAAAGATATTTAGAGGATAACCTGTGATTAACTCGATTAAAACAGGTTGTGATGAAATGAGTCTTTTTTTTTAAATGGGTCTTTTCAAAATTGGTGAGGCTGTGGTATAAATGAAGGTTTTCAAAATCATATTAGATATTACACACTCAGAATAATAATATTGAGGGTTGAATGTATGTGACCCTATAAATATAGATGTGTACTTTACTTTAATTTTTTTCTGTTATAGAAATTCCAATGTGATGGTATTTTTGTTGTTTCCTCTATTATTTTTTCTATATAATATAGAATAGAGGTTCCAATGTAAATGCTCTAAATATAGACGTTTACTTTACATTCTTGCTTTTGTATGTTTTTATGGTTCTTTACAACAAGAAAAAGTTTAAGAAACCAATTAAAAATTTATGATGGAGAAAAGGAAAAGATGATACTTTAGATGTTAAAGTGCTATTTTTATACTTTTATTTGTTATAAATTAAATTTTCCTACCCGGAAAATATTTCTGGGTTATAACCTTATTTTTTCTATAACAGTAAAAGGGATTTATAGCAAATCAAGTGTTGGAGGGTAGCCAACCAGTTGATATCTCTAAGAACCCGTTTAAGTTGTTCTTACACTTAAGTAAGAATCTATTTTTTTTTTCAAATTAATTTCATGTATATAAAACAGTAATTAACTCTTTTGAGCTAATTACTGTTTCGTCTTGTGGTTTGTTAAAAATCACTATTTCAATCCATTTGTTTAAAAATTGCGATTTCAGTCCGTGTGGTTTCACTTTCATGACCATTTTCAGTCTCTGTGGTTTCACTTTCGTAACCATTTCAATCCATTTATTCTGTAAGTACAGGGAGTGAAATGGTTACGAGGTAGACTGAAAAGGTTAAGAAAGTGAAACCACAAGGACTGAAATCGCAATTTTTAAACTAATGGACTGAAATAGTGATTTTTGACAAACCACATGGACGAAAACAGTAATTAACTCTTTTTAATAATCTAGCAATAGAGCTTTAAATTCTAAGTCGTCCTGATTGGAATTGATAATGTCAGAGGATGAATGCGATAGTGGAGTTAAAGAAGACATCATGAAAACATCATGAAGGTTTAGTTGACAAAAACTTAATTTGTAACGAACATTATGTAGATGTACTATTGGGACGTGCTCAACTGTCTCAAAATATTAGGCTTAACAAATCACACTTTAATGCTTCTACGTTTAAATTATTTTATGTGTTTAGTTGGTGTTTAGCCACCCGCAAAGCTCGCGGGGTCTTAGGCTAGTTTATTTCTATAACATGGAAATTAAATTGGAAAATGACAACTAACTTGCTTTCAATGCCAATTTAACAACGTATGAACGATGACGAAACCTTTACATTATATACCCATGGCATTATAGCCTAGTGGTATTGGGGGTGGGATAAGGCTTATGACCATTAGGTCATGGGTTCGATTCCTACAAAGGGGGTTTTCCCAGATTTTTGGGTTTCCTCCTGAATTGGTGTATAGGCATTATTGCCTAATGGAGATGGATATAATCGGGTGGTTCTGCTGGTGGCACGATGATACTCCAGTGGTCCGTCAGTGATCCAAATTTGCCGTTAAAAAAAAATCTATAATCTATAATCATAATATCTATATCTATAATATTATATAATATCTATAATATTATATAATATATCTCATATGTACTAAAAGGTAATTTACCATCGAAATTTTAAGACGGCAGTCGAATGGTCATGGCTTATTCCCTGTTGCGTCACTGCAATTAGTAATACAATCACATCATTGAAATCAATTCTGGACGATTGGATGGCAGCAACCCTAATTCTCCCGGTGGAGAAGACGAACCGTACAAACGAGTAAGTTTTCATCCATTTATATCCAGTTTCATCAGATTGTTATAAAGGAGAGTGAGGCGTGAGGGTTCCCTTCACCGTCGTTGCCAACCCCACTGCCACTGTCTGACGCGATGGTTGTTGCTTGCGGACTGATTGAAGATGAACGAAGGCGAGATTATTCAACACATTCGGCGGACCACAGGTATGAGTTTTCAATTTTGAGTTGTGAAACAAAAGGGTTTAAATTATCGTATCGAATCCCAGTTTTGATCGAGTCATCATCTAGGATTCTGATTGACAACCTTCAATTGCCTGCTGAATTTTAGTTCGAATTAATCGACTCATTGTTGCTTTAGTAGGAAATTTTGAAGAACCATTGAAAAGCTTCATCTGGGTTTTTGACAAGGTCCCCTTTTAGAAGTCTATTTGATGCCCAATATGTTATTTTTAGGATTTGGTTCATTTGTTTATCAATATATGAATTATCATCTCTCCAATAATGAAGTTGGAGTCAGGTTTATAAGTATTCTTTTTGAAAATGTGATTCTCATGTAGATTTAGAGGTCAAAATGCATCCTGTGGTTATCCACATCAAGGATGTTTGTAGGTGATTCTTGGCCTATGTGGAGGGCATTTGTGAGAGGGATGGATTAGTGGGTGTTGTAGAGGATGACATGGAGGGTGTTCATTCTTAAGGATTCTTGGGGAAGAATGGTGAAGAATGGGGGAATGGTGGGTCCTTTTTTTATTTTTTTATTTAGTTTAAATTTAATAAAATAATTATAATAAGGTTGTTTGTGGGAAGAATAAGTGAAAAGCTGATATGGCATGCTGATTAGGCTGTTTGTAGAAAGGATAGCCTTTCACTGATGCGGATAGTCTTAGTGTCATCTATTTCTGATTGGAAACATCGAAAAACTTGTTTCATTGCCTTTGAAATTATATGATACAATTTTCTTGTATCTCTTCCATAAGAAGCAAATGACTGAATGTCCGAACCGACATCAGTTGGTGTCAATGAGGATGACAATGTGGCCCTAGAGTACAACACTAACAATGTCAAGAAAGCAAAGCTCAATTCAACACTAGCTTAACTCCTCATTGATCCTGTGCTTGCAGATGTACCGAAAAAACCAACTCTATAAGATGTTGACGCCCTCATCAGCTTGGAACTTGGTAGTGCTATGCGTGTTTCTGTACATGAATTAGACGACACATCTTTTGCTATATTATTAATTGATTATGCTTGCTTGGTTTCTTACTTTCAGCTTAGCATATCACTAATGATTGTTGGTTGCTTTTATTGGACACAGATGTTGCTGTGATGAATTCTGCAACAATCAAGGATTTGAAACCTTTTGTCGAGAAAAAAAGTCAATGAAATGGAGCAGACAAATATGAGCCATGAGGCCATCGCCATATTATCTTGGTATTTCTTTTTTTTTTTTTTTTCTTTTAGTTAGTTGCTTCTCATTTGTGACTGAGTTATTCTTGTTTAAACTTATACATTTGAAATGGTGATAGGGGCAGGTAGAGGGTAATGGGTCAAAACGGGTGACTTTTATTAGCATGCTGTAACTGGTTGGGTTGGACCGACCAGCCAACGCTTTGTGTTCCAAATTTTTTATTCATAAATATACAGTGTATTGAATGTGATTACAAACAACTTAAGAGGCTAAATACATTGGGTTTTGTTTTTAGGTTATTTTGTATACATAATCTGTTTGACCCGTTCTCAATCATATCCAACCCGTAATAACCAGTTTTCAAAAGTAAATACTACCATTTAATCATGGTATCTCATTATAAGTATATATTTCGTCCAGCTATTTATTCGATCTCTATGTATTTGGTTCAGTGGACCTTTGGCCATAGGTTGGTTGTGTGACTATAATAGATTGACTTTTGTTTGTTACCTTTTTATATTGATTCAGAATCAGAATAACTACTATTGGGCTCAATATACTTGTTGCACCATGGTCGGTGAATCATGGTTCCATGGTCTGTGGAAGCCTTCAAGAAAACTTGACATTGGTCTAGATAAGGTGCGAATTGGAGTGCTGGTATTTGAAGTAGCAAGTGTGATGTCAAAACGAGACACTTTGAGAAAAAAGATGCAATGTGTACTGGTCAACCTGGTCACTGGTCAGGATAATTCACTGGAAATGCTGTACTGGGTGGATACTGGTTATGCTGGCGAAAGGATCTTCTAAAAATGGTATTCCTTTTTGAATTGAATGTCGTTGTTTACACCATATACTTATTTGTTGTCGGCTGGCGCATCATGAAGAAAGACTTTAATGTTCAGTTGTTTTTTTCATCATATATTCACCTCAGTCATGACATCATTTTCTAATACTTGATTATACTCAATACACCATTGTTAATTACTCTTTTTTGTTTTTCCAGGGTTCATGTGCCACTACAAGTGGAAGTGACTTATGTTATATGGTAGTTCTTCAGTATGGTCAGTTGTCTTGTTAATGTTTGTGATCAAAGAAATTGATTGGTATCTGAAAATCGTTGAAATATATGCTTAAGGCCATTACCTGAGATGGTGAGTTGTCATTAAAGATGTCCACATCTACCGTCATAACGAAAATCCATTGTTCTTTTATGCTCATACAATCTCTTACATCGTTTTTTTTTTTGTGATTTTCTTAGCTTAACCTGCATATTGGAATATAAATTTGTGACCTTTATCATGTGTAATACTCAGAATACGAGGTCAAAGAGAACCAACACTAGACATGTGGATGCAAGGTGGATTAGATCATATAATGTTGCACTTGATTATTATGTTCGCCAGGTAGGTTAATTTTGGAATTTAAAGAAGTTCCTCACTGTATGAAGATTTAATCAAGTGCATTTTTCACTTGTTTTTTTGTTTTGCTCTAGGTTGATGAGATGGTTGGAGAATTTACTGATATAAAAAGTGGCATGGCAAAAACCGGAACCATTTGGATAATGAGGAAAAAAACTGTTTCAATTGGTGGGAAAGGCAAATTCAAATCTGCATGTGATTCTTAAGCTTGGACTTTTAAACCAACCCAACCTGACCCGAAACCCGTTCTGCCCCGAAACCCGTTCCGACCCGAACCCGTTTGACCCATGACCCGACCCGTTTGCCCGGTCTAATTCCCACACACTGATTACTTTTAAGAAATGAAAGCTGGCTTTTGTTACTGAAACATGAGGGACTGACTTATATACTGGAACAGTAGGGACCTAAAATATGTGATCACAACATCTTAAAGTTACATGAGAAATCTTTAAAGCACAATTCCTGGGCAAAGACAATGGAGTCAAAGACGGTCAGCCTATGGAGGAAGGTATGTATATATGTGTTTTTCTTCAATCTTTTATATCATTATCTATTTTAATATGCAGGTGAAAAATAGGATGGTCGGACTGTGTTTGGTAACGGGTCAGAATGGTAATTTTGATAGGGGTTGTTGGGCTGGCCTAAAACATTTTTTTGTCCGGATATGATCATAAATAGTTAGATATTATTCTATCAAATACGATTGAAAAAATATGATTATCCATTTGACCCGTTAAGGACAAAAGATGAGATAACTTAAAACTACCCATTTATATACTGTTAAACATGTTCTACAAGCTTACTTTGCTCCACGTTTGATTTTCTTAATTAGTTTTTGTTTTTATGTCAAAATCTAAAATGTATTTTTTATATTTTTTGAACCAGAATCTAACTGTTGTATATGGCACTGGAAAGCCAAAGTGAAGCATTCAGAATCCGAAGCATCAAAGGCATTACCAACGCCTCGACTAGTGGATCTGGCAAATTGTTTTCTTGTTAAAGTCTATGGATCAAACCCCACACCGATGGCTACACACGGGTTTGGAACCAATGGCCGGAGGATCTCTCTGTTGACCAACCATTTTTATTGTGAAATTGAGCACCAACGGTGACCACCTATATCAACTATTAGTCTATTAGTACAGTGTATCCCTTCTACTCTTATATATATATATATATACAGTTTGTACACTCAGAGATCGAATGTTTAAACCCTCTTTGTCAACCATCATTTCTCAAACTACCAAGTTCATGTTTTGCCTTTTGCAAATGCAACTGTAAGTCCATGGGTTTTTGTGTCGCTAAGTTTGGTAGCTCCAACTTTTGGAATCTCCAAGTGTGTTAAAAAACTGGTACCATCTTTGTTTTCTGCAATTTTATAACTAAATATGAAGCATTGTGTAAACAAGATTATGAAACTATATTTTAGTACTAGGGGGGCAAAATTGTATTTTTTGGTGGGTTGATTTGGTTGGGTTCGCCCGAAACACTTTTAACTTCTTTCTCATATTATTAGTTGTTGAATATGATATAAGAAGGTTTTATGCGTTAGACATACGTGAAGAGTCAATGTTTGACATATTTAATCTACTTACATTTGAACTGCCAAAACTACTAACTCATTAAAAAATGGTTACAAGTTATGTTTTGCGTTTTTCAAAACAGCCTTGTTGATTGTTGTTTTTTATGTCAACTCTTTTTCTATACTCATTTTCTCTTCATGAATTAATACCTTAGTGGTATTAGCAAATTGGTTTTAAAAATAAATTACGTGAAACTCTTCATGCAACATACAGCAAAAAAACATAAAAAACCCGTGGCAACGCGCGGGCATTCCCACTAGTATCATTTAATATACGATCATACACGATCATGAATGAAAGCAAGTCAAAGAATGAAGCCTTCCTTCTTAGTCTTCTTCCTCCATGTAACTACTTGCTTAAAACCTTCATGGATCGTATGCGAAAAACCAAGATTTTTTTTTGAACCGCTAATTTTTACCCTTAAATACTTACATCTCCCAAGAATTGAACCTTGGTATCCCCAAGATATTAATAAAACAAAAAAAGGAAGGAACAAAATGTATGTAACAACATACTTGATGAACAAAAATGGAACACTAGTATACTATTCAAACAACACACACCACTGGTTCGAGATATGCAGACCATATGGTCTATATGCGTTGTATGACATGAAGAAAATATCCATGTGAGCTATATGAAAAGAAGAAAATAGCTATATGGGTTGTATGAGGGATGAATCATACGTCTTGTATAACTTGTTCTACTGACACAAAAATAATTGATGTGACCACCGCCTAAGTTATATGACATATTGACATAGCGTTATATGGCTTATATGATCATTTTCTGCCATGCTCAGTGTTATATCATACCTATATGATAGTGTACACATTTGGTGATGATGTATGTATAGCAGGACCCAAATTATTAATTCTTCTTAAATGGTAAAAGAGAAACTCTAACCATCTGGTCTAAAAAGTAATATTTTTATTTGGTTGGATTATTTAATCTGTTGACACAAAATATAATTGATGAAACCATCGCCTAAATTATATGGCTTATATGATCATTTTCTGTCATGCCCTGTGTTATATCATACCTAATGGCGGAGCCACATACTCGGGAACGAGATCACCAGACATCATTCAAATCTGAGTATTATATGTATCGTGTAATAGAAAAAAATACGAGTGACGTCACTGCTTTAAAAAAAAAAAACACGTTTTACATAACAAATAAATCTAGTATAATAATTAAGCCCAATTACTTGATTTTAAAATAGTAAACTTTTAATCAGGCCCATGATTTCTAACTTTTTAACCCAATTACTATTATACCTCATATCCAATTAGTTATTCAACTGGTAAACCTAAATTAAACAAAAAAAGGCCGCACTGCCTCTTGAATCGTAATCGAAATCGCAATCGCAATCGTAGGGGTCAATAAATTGAATGATTGATTGTATTCTGAATTCCGATACAAAATCGATTGTGAAGGACTCAAGATAAGCCACGAGGGTCACTAGATTTACTGATTTAGGACCTAAAGAAGCCACGAGGAACGAGGGTTGATTGTTAAGGACTCAACTGTTGAGAGATTTTTTTTTCTACTATGAAGCATGTGAAGACGGAGTTGTGTAATAAGATGGGTGATGATTATTTGATTGATGTTCCTTGCATTTGTTATATTGAAAAAGTGTTATTTGCGAAAGTTGCGATTGAAGACATCATGAATCCTTTTTAAAACATTAAAACACGTCGAGTGCAACTATAAAATGCATTTTATTATATATTCCAAATGACTTTTTATTTTTATTTTGTGCTAGTTTCAATGGCATTGTACTTTTATTATGTTATCGGTTTTTATTATGTAATTCGACCCAACCTAATTTGATCCGACCCGAAAATTTTGACTTCGGATTATTATAAACCCGAGTATCAAATAAAGTTACACCATAGAAAAGAATTCTGCCTCCATCGCTGATCATATCTATATGATAGTGTACACATTTGGAGATGATGTTTGTTTAGTATCACCCAAATCATGAACTCTTCTAAAATGGTTAAAAGAGAAACTCTAACCATCTAGTCTAAAAAGTAATATTTTATTTGGTTAGATTATTTAATTTATCAATCCGTGTAACGTTTTAATTTATCGATTTGACGTAGGAGTGTAAAAAAAGTCGGGTTGAGCCCGGGCTAGGCTTGAGCTCATGTAGGAGTGTAAAAGAGCCGGGCCGAGCCTGAGATTAAATAGGCTTGAGCTCAGCTTGTCATGTTTTTATGAAACTCGAGCTTGGCTTGGTTCGAGCTTACTTATTTGAGCTCAAGCTCGATTCGTGAGTAAAACTCAAAGCTCGAGCTATTACGAAGACAACCTCAAACGAGCTAAAAGTTCAGCTCGAGCTCACTTCGATAGCGCTTAAACGAACCAAAACTCGGCTCGCCAATGTTATCATCATTATTATCATATGTTATATATAAAAAGAACTAAAATTTTGTTTGGGCTCGTTTAGTCTCGCGAGCCTGTGCTTTGTATTTTAGACTCGAGCTTGGGGTCGATAACTAAACGAGCTCTATTTCAGGATCGAGCTTTGGCTCGGGCTCGGGCTCATTAAGGCTCGACTCGTTCGAGCTTTTAACCGAACCGATCACGAGTAGCTCCTGAGCTTCTATGCTTGTTAACACCCCTAGATTTTTACGTGACTAGGTATACAAAATCATTTAATGATGAGTGTACAACTTGTTGCCTTTAATAATTGTCAAGTTCTGTATAAGATTCTACCCTAATTAGAAAAGTAGCATGTTAACAATTACAGGTTTTTTTTTTTTTTTTTTTTTTTTTTTTTTTTTTTTTTTTCTGGTTTTCGTTGGTTAACTTGAAATAAACTTACAAGGGTGCTTAGATACAAACAAACAATCCGAAGCTAGCTAAGAAAAAACAAAACTTTCGTGTGGGCTCAAGTTTGATTGCAAACTTCATTCTCTTCGATACATGCTATATTTAAAATACTTTTATGAAAATGAAGGCGTATGATCCTAAATGGCGCATACCTATATGCGCGCACGATCATACCTACGACCATTCTCCCTTGATTGATTCTAGAGCTATCCTGCACGTAAGCATTCGCGCGGGTGCATCACAACAACTCACATGAAAGACAGGTAGTACACTCGACATCACCATGCAGAGCAATCAGCTTGTGACAAACCCTGCCACCACACCCCGACGATAAAAGAGTCGTACAGGGGTGATGTGCTGAAAGTGGTTCAATTAAATTAACTAATTTTAACCCTAAACTAGACACTCTAAGTTTTAAATTTATAAGATTAAGACTCTCTAAACCTAGACCACACAACCGGCAAGTGTACCGGTCAATGCAGTATAGCCTAAGTAAGTCCGAGTATCGAACCCACGAGACTCTCTAATGACGTTAACTAGACTCGACTAACTTAACTGACCTAACTGAATTACTTGTTTTTATTGTTTTGGGGGGTTTTCTAACAATCCTAAAATTGCAATTAAATTTAAACTAATTAACTAAATTAACTAGACGTGACTTTGAACGAAGGTTTTAACTCAGTGGTGATAAAGACTACCTAGGCTAGAATCCTATTTAACTAGGAATGGATTTCTAACGGGACTATTGTGGTATGGAACCGGGATCGTAAAGTACTAAACCCTAAGGTATCTCATGCTAAGACCTCCCGACCCTTCTCAGGAAGAAACCTAGGAAACCCTACAAGGCTGTTATGAACACCGGTTGTTAGACTTCCTCTTAGTCCTCTAACGTCTCTAAAAGTGCCCTAATACGACAACCTACCTCTCAGCGCGAAAGTCTAAGGCAATCCTAGATTCTAACTTGGTTTAATAGACACAGGCGCGATTAGGGAACTAAGACCGATTTCTCTCAAAACCTATCTTAGCTATATATCGTACTGAGACCTACTAACTAACTCGAGCCTCTCAGCGACAAGTTAAGCAGAATACTTAGTTCTAATTGAATTTTAATTACTGTTTCTAAGGCTATCGGCCGATTTACCCAAAGATCACCCGAACCCGCAAAGATACGAATAATCAACACAAATTCATTATGTGAAAGACATCCACCAAAATTTATGTGAAACAGTAAACAATCAACAACCAAAAGTAAATACTCACACGCACCAAATTAAAGGTTCCAGAATTATTTACTTTCAAAGATCAATCCATAACCAAACAACAGAAAACCGTTAAAAATCCAAACTTTATTAAACTATCATCTAACCTAGGTAGTAACAAAGGTTTAGCCAAGAATCATGGTCTTAAAAATAAAAACACAAAGTTTAAATTCAAAATTCATAGACATGAAACAAAGAAAATAGGAAAACAAGAAGAATCGAATAACAAAACCCGTTTATTCTTTGTTCTCTAAGCTTCCCGCTTCAAACCCGATGATTCTTGAACTTGATTCTTTGCTAAACACCTTCTCAAAATCCGTCTACACTGATGCGATCACGTCCACAGCAGGTATATTTGATTTCAGTTCAGCCGTGATGATTGTATGATCTGATGTGCGGCTCGATGATATTGCTTTTTCTTATGGCAGCCTCCTCTTATTCGTCTTTATCTGTCACGACCCAAACAAATGGGCTTCGGCCCAATCAGTATAGCCGCCTCCAACCACAAAACAATATATACCTTCTGATCTTGTATGGAATATATCGAATGGAACTTTTTCAACCTTCTGCCGTCATAGACTAGTATATGGAAATATCAATTGGCCTTTTACTTTGAATAATATAGAGATAAATATGCTTGACCCAATCAAGAAAAATAGCGGCAATTTTAATTCGGTCTCTGGCATTCTACTCTGCCTGACTGGCTGATCATTCCCATATTACTCGTTTTTGCTCCATTTGCACCAGGACCTGCCAAAACACAATATAATATAATATAATACTAAAAACTAACTAAAAACAAATAAAACTATACATAAATTATACAATCCACAAGGGACAAATATGTGTATTTTACCCCACATCAAGGGGACAACAAGTAACAACTAACAAAGGACGAATAAGTGGCACCAATCAGCCATCGCCAAGCACTGCTACACAATCTCAACTAATGGTTGATGATAAGCCCGACAAAAAGTACAGTTGGACAACGACATATGGCCAACCACGTTGCGCCACGTCACCATACCTCTGCAGGCACTAACGGTCCGGCCAGTGGCGGACCCAGATATTTTTTTCGGGGGTGCGTATGAGGGGTTCAACCATATTTTCAAAAAGTGCGAATGAGTTTTTTGCCTAAAAAATACACTAGATTTTTTTTCCAAGGGTCCGCCTCTGGGTCCTGCCAGAGGAAACCAAATGGATTATTCGTCGACAGTGACAGCTGTGCAAAGGCCCATCAGCCCATCTTCTTCTCCACACTCTTCGGCTATAAACAAGAACCTTCAACCACAAGTTTAAAGATCGACTCTCTCACTCTTAACACACACTCGTTTACTCTTCTTAAACGATACTTATTCTCAAGCCGGACGGGGATTATAAGGAGAACCCACCGCCTCTCCTCCTTGTAACGAGCTTCATAATGTTCTTGTTTTGTAGATCAACTCTTGTAAGAAACCCAACCGCTGATCAAGAAAAGATCGAAGATTAACCATCTTGTTGAGACCACTCTACGCATAAACCTAAACCCTACGGTTTAGACTTAGTGTTTATTCAGAAAACAATTGCATTCATACAATCATACAGTTTATTGATAATCATTGGTCATGCCATGATTAGCATATAAGAATTACCCGAATATTAATTTGTAAGAAAAAACTCCTCTCATACAAACACTATTTAATTTTGTTTGATTTGTTTTGACTTTGTTATATAAGAATTTTTTAAGGACATAAAATTTATTAGGAAAAAAATAATCATTTAACTTGTTTTATCCATAAATTATAAGTAAAAAATTAATCATTTAATTTGTTTTATCTATAAATTATATTTTGTAAATTATATTATCTCTTACATACAAGTGTATTAAACCTATAAATTTTGGTTTTCGTAATGGATGACCTAAACCTGTCATTGTTGTTTACAATAAGTGTTAACTTTCTTGACATGGTTGCTATGTACCAATTACCATCACAAAAATTGTCACATGTTAAAATCCAAACCGCATCACCTCAGTATTTTAGTCTTTTTTTCTTATTTATGCGTCCAACCACCCAAAGGCGTTTGTTTGTAAGAAAAAAAAATAAGATAAAGCAAGCAGCCTCCTTATTTAAAGGCCCTCGGTATTTTAGTGGTTTAACTTTATTTAATAGATTTCTTTTTACTAAAACCAATATGATGTCACCAACAATATAATGTCATTTTAAAATTGTATACACAAAATTATGGTTTTATCATATTTCTAAGTGTCAAGATCCTAAACATATATATTTTTTACAAAAGGTTCGGTTTTAGAATTCGTGTCCCCCCTTTCCCTCTCCTCTCCACCGGGCAATAAATAATAAAATGAGTCTATCATGCAACCACCATCACCCCTCTATACAACACTATCATCATTCATGATAGCCACATACTGCTCTCCTGAGCGATGTCGTCATCCCTCTCCCCTTCTTGGTGACCCTCATGCGCCTCTTCTCCCCTCTCGATAACTAAACTCTCGATCCGTTGTGTTTTAGTCATCCTTCGACCACTATCTTCATCAACCCTTCATCATCTTGATTAACTCACCCCTGCAAATCGAAATCCTAACTCCAAACAACCCAAATACCTCAAAATTTCAAACACTAACCAAAACGTTGCCCATTCACAACCTTAATCAATCCTTTACCCATCAGAACGCTAAATGCCCTTGACATCTTCACCGAATCTCAAATCTTAACTCCAAACTTATAAATCCATACGCGGTGAACAAAAAAAAAAGAAAAAATAAAACGTGGTGTTTAAGAATTGGAGAAGGACAAAATATAAAAGCACACGGATTATATATTTGATTGTGTATTTATACACGTAGCAAACATCCTTATCATACAAAGCATAGGAATCAAAGAATGATCATTGAATGCCTTATACGAGTCCATGTGGCCAAAGGAGTGACATTTTCGTAATAACTGATAATGGACGGTATTATGGTAAAGAAATAAAATTAGATGGAATGAAAAAATTGGAACAACCAAATATAAAAGAATAAAAAAATCAAGCTTTTGTTCAGAAGTGTTTAAAAAACATTATAACTAGTTAGTCTAATTACAATTTTGCATCAATTATATGGCAACACAACTTGATTACATGATATTTATATAGAAAAAACGAAAGTTTAATTTGAGAAGAGATGACCTTAATTATTCAAGTACATCTGTACATGTGTTCTTTTTGTTTAGTTATAATTTTATTTGGTTATGTTTTAACTGTACTTTTGTTCGATTGTTTTCTTTGTAATTGATGTAATTCCATTATATAAGTTATTAAGCATTCATTTTGTGATATTTTTTAATCAGTTTCGCATAACCATAGGTATTTGGTGAAATTCAACTTAATTAAATAGAAATGGATACATATTACATTTTATATTAACCAAGCTTGTTGAATTGAAATTCAAATAACAGGTATGGTTGAAGAATAAATGACGTAGAATTGGAATTAAAAGTAATTTCTTCAAATTCCTTAAAGTATTTGTAAAGCAAAAAAAATTAATTCCCCCATTCCACACCACCAATGTTGCCATAGCCGACCATGCCGTCGCACCACTACCATAATCAATTTTTTTTTTCAAACTAACATGATATTTTGTTAAAAAAATGTATTAAAAACTAATTCCTTGACATATTTGGTTCCCTAGAATTGTAATCCATTAAGAACTTTTTTACTTCAAATCCGATTTTTTTGACAAACTTTAATTTCAAATCCAATTCATTTAACATGTTTAAATTTAAAATCCAATTCTTTTGACAAATTTCAATTCTATTAGAAAAACTTTGTGAAGCAAACGCCTACCATTTTTTCTCAATCCATACTCGTTTTCATTTGATACTTTTTAGACAACAAATGACCTTCTAAAATGTGTATTGATCTTTTGACCTTCTAAAATGTGTATTGATCTTTTTGTTGCAATGAAATCTTCAACTTTATTTACATTAGATATAGTGTCGGAAGCTTTGTTGTAATTCAATAGCTATGCCATACTTAGTTCTTTAATATTCAAATATCACGTTTACACTTCAAAATATCACATTCACACACAATGGCGAAGCTTGAGATTTTCGACCGGAGAGTCGAAAACATATATACTCAAAAGTTTTTACAAAACGGTGGGTCGGCCGCCCCCTCCCGCCCCCACTATGTTACGCCCCTGTTTACACATTTGAAAATATCCCATTCATTTGTTAATATGATGATTCAATTATTTAAGCATCAAAGCTTTATGCATATCAAGTATACTTCAAAGCTTTATGCATATCAAGTATAAAATTCAGAAATATAGCATTTTTTTCCTTTAAATTTAAAGCCTGGCAGGCGAGATGTCGTATTTAAAATCTTTACTCTAAAAAAATGTAAAAAATGAATAACCAAATTATTTAAATTTTCGTTCTCTTATTGTAAGAACAAATAATGATCACAAAATTAGATGATTGTGACAAGCAATATAGTAAGTGTTTTCTTCTTCATTCTTCACCATATTTATTTCTATAACATGGAAAATTAAATTGGAAAATGACAAATAACTTTCTTTCAATACCAATTTAACACAATATAGACGATGACAATAACAATACATACTTGAACCGAATCAATATCCGATACAAACCCCGATTAATATACTAATACAGGATCATGGATGAAAGCAAGTCAAAGAATGAAGCTTTCCTTGTTAGTCTTCTTCCTCCATGGAACTACTTGCTTAAAACCTTTATACACCGTCGCCTGGCGAAAAGAAAACAAAAATTAATAAAATAAAAAGGAGCAAAATGTAAGTAACAGTATAGTTGAAGGACCAAAAGTGAAACTTCAGCAACAAATGAGAATTCAGCAATTGTATGGGTATGAATATATGATATTAACGTTCGAAAGACCCCACATGCTCTCACCCGCCACTACACTACCTTTAAGTGGGCCGTCATGCATTATTTTCTTGCTATATTTTTGACTAAAATGCTTTATGTTTAATTTTAATTTAAATAAAAACAAGTTTTAAAGTTTAAGCTTAAAGTACTAGCTAATCATGCATTAAGACTTTTTGTTAATTAAATGATCCTTTCGGTGGTTTCTTGTTTTTTTGGTAGTTATATACCTGTTTATCTTTTGTTATATACCTATCTGACTAACATGCTTTTATGTTTAACTTTAATTTAACTGAATATAATTCCAAACAAACAAATCATGCTTTAACACTTTCTATTAATAAAATGTTTATTTATTTTCCCATGACGGACTAACGGTATGGTGCTTGCCCTTACAAAAATAGTATAAATTTAAATTATTACGAGTAGAAGGTGAGATGGTATTTAAGTGTTTAAAAAATATCATTAAAAAGAGAAAAAAAAAATACTAAAATAAACATATTTGACTAAAGAAATTTCAAAATAGACCTATATATTTAAATTATTATTTATTATTATTTTATAGTAAAAGTGAAAATAGTGTGGGTCTTTAGTGAGAAAATAAAGCTTATCTAACCCATACTAAATGCAATTTATTTTGTCACCACCATATGAACATGAACATTTTCTTAAAAACACGCAGGCAACATACACTTGTACACTATGCAATAAAGGTTGTACCGAAAGGAAAAACAATTCTTACCCAAAAGTGAGACCTGGTGACTTTAGACAAACTAGAATTTCTCCTCATCTTATTCTCATCGGAAAATCCTCCATCCATCGAAATAACTTTACGGCTACCACTTAACAACCTAAACGACCCAAACTGCCGGTTCTCTCTACCAACTTTCTGCCGGTCACTTTTGTCATCTACCTGTCCCAAACAACCGTTATCATCATTCGGACTCCACCCACCGCTACAGTTACTATCAAACGACCCTTGCATCTGCCCTCTACGACGTCGTTCTTTAGCAAACCTAAAAGAAGCCGATGAAAAGACGGTTTTGCCATCGAGAACCGTTGTCGGTGAGCATGTTTTGGGTGGTTCCACTATTGCTACTAGTCTTGGAGGAAGCTCTAAGCATTTGTTGTGGGTAGATGATATTATTATGTCCGTACATGGTCTGGGTTTGCCGGGTTGTGTTTCCCATTGGAAGGGGATGGATGCGGTGGCGTGGTGTGGTGGTGTTAGTGTGCCGGATGGTTCGGGGTGGTGGTGTGGTGTGGTGGAGAAGAGTGGGAGTTTGGGTAGGGTGTATGGGTCGGGTTGTGTGTTGGATACCATTTTGTGTTTTGAGAGAATGAATGAGATTGGGATGGAGCTTTGTTTGTTTGTTTATAGGTGGTTGTTTGGTGTGAGGAGAATGTATTGAATCACGTGAGTTGTACGTGAGTATTTTATGGCCATGAAGGTTTTGATTTGTTACAATAAATTACGGTTTTTTTTTTATTTTTTATTTTTTATTATTATTTTTTTTTTTGAGGACTTGTTAATATAACTAACATGTTTATTGGTTAGTGATTATATAAAATTTTATTGTTTGACAGATGTAAAGCTATACCGACAATTTGACTAATATTGGTCATAACTTTAACTTTCTATCAACAAATCCTGACCGGTAAGTGATCTATAACTCCGCTAATTTATATGCTTTCTTTATTGAAATGATAAATGAACTTCTCGACGTTTTACCCATGTTTACGTTGAATTTTGTCTACACTAATATTGTCCTTTGAACACCGTCGTTGACAAAAAAGTTGTATAAGCAACCTTTGGAGATCGACCCACAAAACTGTTAGAAAAAGTAACCGCTGATCAGAACTACTGTCTGTTTAAGTCTGATCAAACACTGGCAAGTTTGTTATAAAAAATAACCACTGATCCGAACCGCAGATTAATCAGAAGTAGAAAAATAAATTGCAGAAACAGTAAACGATTGAACCGGGCTAACACAATTCCCTTAAACAGATTCTTCGTCTGTTCCCAGGGTACGCCGGTTTGAAGCAGCACCGCGCACTGCCGGACTTGAGCACTTGCCTGAAAAGAACAAGAAGCTGTGTTGCAGAAACTGAGATAGAGAGAAGAGAAGTTGTTTTGTATATCTCAACTGATCAACCCAGTCTTTGATTTATAGTGCCAAAACCCATAACCGAAATCAACAAATAAAAGACCATATAATGGTGATGTGTGTAAAATGCAACATATAAATTACATCAAATGAGGCATAAAACTAACCCTTTTTAAGTACTAATGTTGGAAAAAGTGTGTTTTTGTCTTCCTTTTGCATTTTCAGGATTAAATGAGTTCAAATTAACAAAAGAAGCAAAAGACAGCTAAATCTAACATAAATACAAGAAAAGGAACAAAAGTGGATTGCCCGACCCCTCGACAGCATCCTCCCAAGCAAACAGAGAAGGCAGAAGACTGAATACGCCCCGTGCTCAGCGAGCACGGGGCCGTGCCCAAGAAGCAGCAGAAAAGACAAACCTGTAGAAGCTTCTATTGCTCACCACGGGGCCGTGCCCAGTGAACACGGGGGCGTGCCCAAAGTACTGCAGGCGCATTAATTGTAATTGCGAATTACAATTAATGAGGAGAGATAGTGTCAGACGGGCACGGGGCCGTGCCCAGCGGACACGGGGCCGTGCCCAGTCTTCTATTCAACCTATAAATAGGAGTGCTTGGAGCCATTACTACTCATCCCTTGGCACACCACCTCTCTCACACTTCATCCACCACCCACCACTATCACAACACCATCATCCACCACCATCATCCATTGTCCATCATAGAGTGTGTGAGTCGTCTCGGGATCCAAGATTGATCGTAAGAGTTCTTGACAATCAAGGCCATGTTTGCCTAAGTCTCTTACATCACTTGGTGAAGACAAGTGTTTAGTATAATACTTTTTATTTTTAATCTTTTGCACTTCTTAATTGGTTTTGTATTAATGACGTTAATAACTAGTTTCTTATGTTGAAGGTGATTCTTCCTTATCGTTTGTCCGTGGTGTCTTGGCATTATTTTACTGTCTATATAAAATAAAAGATTTTTATCATTCATATCTCCACGGTCTATATGGAGGTATGTTGGCTACCTGGTCGGGGGTTAAGGGAACGGTTTGGTAAGGGTCTTGCCCTTGTTCAACGTTTAAAGGTCCTGCAAGGGACCTGGGTCCAATTTAGTAGGACCTCCTTCAATACCCAAAGGTATTGGATGGCGGGGGTCCAAACTCTTTGATCCCCTCATAAGTTAACTACTATTAATATTATAACCCGGCTATTTAGGACTGTATCCCTGCTGGCTCAGACTACTTAGTCGAGGGTAACGTCACCTCCAAAAGAGGGGCCTACCATAATTTGCATTAATAACTTAATTAATTATCTTTCAATAGTTCGACCCTTTAGGATTGTATCCTTGCTGACTCAAACTACTGGGTTGAGGGTAACGTCGCCTTCAAAAGAGGGGCCTACTACAATAACTCAGATAATCTCTTAAACAAGTGCAAAAGTGCGAAAATAATCAAAGGTTATACTAACACACGAGTCGGATCCAAGTGATTCATCTTGTCTATCTGTTTTTATTTTTATTTTATTTTTCAGCATTTAGTTAGTTTTCTTTTCTTAGTTTTAAAAATCTTTTTCTAACATTTTGATTTGATTAGACGTTGAGAATAAACTGGTACTAAAAGCTCTTGTGTCCTTGGACGACCTCGGTATCTTACCAACACTATACTACGTCCACGATGGGTGCACTTGCCCATATGTGTGTTTAGTGTTAGTAAATATCGTGTTTTATAAATTTAAAACTTGGCTAAAGTGTAAAAAGGGCTTAAAATATATATATCTAAAACATATTGCACTACACACGCATCAATGGTCATTAGTGTATATCGGTTACGAATCTGACCTGATAATTCATGACTGCAGCTGTTAGGATTTGAAATTGAAATAGTGATCTCATTCATTCATTTCAGTTTCAAAAAACTGAAAGTCAAGAGTGCAAAAACCCGCTCCACGCGGACCCGGGTTTTTGGAACTGCATTCGTGTCCGCAGGACGTGCGGGCATACGCGAGTTCATCTAATTTCGGTTCCATTTTTTGCACCCCCCTGCGCACGCGGGTAGGACTTGTGGTAAAACATGTCATAAGACTTCAAAGGCTTGGATAAGGATTCACCTTATAAATAGCCTATCATTTTGTTCCCACTCCGATGTGGGACAAAGTGGTTTTACCACTTGTGACTTTCCATTCACACTATAACTTCCAACAATCCCCCACATGAATGGAGGCTTATAAATAGCCTATCATTTTGTTCCCACTCCGATGTGGGACAAAGTGGTTTTACCACTTGTGACTTTCCATTCACACTATAACTTCCAACAATCCCCCACATGAATGGAGGTCGATCTCAGAAACGACATAATTCCTTATTACATTTCAGCAGTTGAGTTTTGCATACGATAGGTAGGTGTTACCCTTTGAACCTTCGCTCATGAAATGCACTTAGCCCACTAGCTCTGAGTAGAACTCGATGTCTTTGAACTCGTCTGCCGTTTGTGTAGACGACAATGCACTTCACACAAGACTCTCCCTGACAAAGTCAAGTCCTCATAGTTATGTTCGTTATGGTCATGAACATGATGCCTGGTTCTGCGAGAGCCATTAGGTATTGTGCCCCAACAATACCCTTCGAAGCGACCCCACTTCTCTCTCACATAGGTGATTAACTATGTATGGTTTCCTTAGTCGAATCATTAAAAGCCACAGGCTTAGCCTCACACTTGTCACTTTTAGGAATGGACTAGGAAGTTTATTAATCTTTATAATAGACTACCTTATTAAATGCGTAGGGTTATTCCCCCCCCCCCCCCCACAGTGACCTCGTTTATTCATACAATTAGGTTTTCCTATTGAACTCAATTCTTGGGATCTCCAGTCTATTGAGTTAGGTTTCCATCATATGAACTTCATTTTTCAAGGGCTTCAGTCCCATTCCCATGGACGACTTCTGCACTAACTCTCTACTTAGGCCTTTTGTCAGCGGATCTGCAATATTATCCTTTGACCTCACGTAGTCAACAGTGATAATTCCTGTAGAGATTAGTTGTCGTATCGTATTATGTCTACGTCTGATATGTCTGTTCCTACCATTATACATTGTGCCACGAGCTCTGCCAAGTGCCGATTGTCTATCACAATGTATAAAAATGGCCGTTGCCGGCTTAGGCCATCTTGGTATATCCTCAACAAATTGACGTAGCCATTATGCCTCTTCACCTGCTTTATCTAAAACGATGAACTCAGATTCCATCGTGGATCTAGCAATAACCGTTTGTTTTGATGATTTCCATGATATCGTTGCACCTCCAAGTGTGAATACATACCCACTTGTTGCCCTGGAATCATTCGTGTCAGATATCCAATTTGCATCGCAGTGTCCTTCTATAACTGCTGGATATATGTTATAATGCAACCCGTATTCCCGAGTGTATCTTAAGTAGCGAAGCAACCGAGTGATACAGTTCCAACGCATTGAACTTGGGTTGCTTGTGTATCTACTTAGCTTGCTCACAGCAAATGCTATGTCTGGCCTAGTACAACTCATAAGATACATCAAGCTACCAATAATTCTTGAGTATTCCAACTGGTTTACGGGTGCACCTCTATTCTTGGCTAGATGTTGACTTGTGTCAAGTGGAGTTCTAGCTTCATTAGAGTCATTTGCATTGAGCTTCTCAAGAATTTTGTCCACATAGTGGGATTGACTTAAAACGAGTCCACTTTGGGTTCGCGTGATTTTGACCCCTAAAATCACATCCGCAAGACCCATGTCTTTCATGTCAAATCTTGCTTTTAGCATGTTCTTTGTAGATTTTATGATTTTATCATCGCTTCCAGCAATGAGCATATCATCTACATATAGACACAAAATGACATATCCATCAGATGTGTCCTTCACATACACACACCTGTCACATTCATTGATTTTGAACCCAGCATCAAGCATGACATGATCAAACTTTTGATGCCATTGTTTTGGAGCTTGTTTCAATCCATACAAGGATTTCACAAGTTTACACACTTTCTTTTCTTGCCCAATAGCTGTGAAGCCTTCGGGTTGCTCCATGTAGATTTCTTCCTCTAGAATTCCATTCAAGAAAGCTGTTTTCACATCCATTTGGTGAACTTCCAAATTTCTAATGGCGGTAATGGCAAGCACCAACCTGATGGATGTTATTCGCGTAACTGGCGAATATGTATCAAAGTAATCTAAACCTTCTCGCTGTTTATATCCTTTGATCACAAACCTTGCTTTGTATTTATCGATGGTTCCATCTGGTTTCATCTTCTTCTTGAAGATCCATCGATATCCTAGTGGTTTACATCCTTGAGGAAGATCTACTAGTTCCCAAGTATGGTTCTGTAAGATAGAGTCTATCTCACTTTTGATTGCCTCCCTCCACCGAGGTCCTTTTGAGGAATGTACCGCTTGTTGGTACGTTTGAGGTTCATCTTCTACCATATAAGTAAGAAACTCAGGACCAAAGGATTTTTCAGTCCTTTGCCGTTTACTTTTCCTGATTTCAACTTCCTCATTCTTAGATTGTTCTCGAGGTTCATCGTTTTCAACTACACCCTTGGCAACAATTTCCCCAACCGGTCTAGAAGAACTCGGTTCACTTCTATTTAAGCATAGGAACACATGTTCAAACCACGTTGCATCCTTAGATTCGATTATGGTGCCTTTGCATATTCCAGGGTTCTTGGAATCATGCACAATAAAACGATAAGGACCATAAGGACGGGTGTATCCTATAAGTACAGAATCCACCGTTTTGGGACCTATTAGTAGGCGCTTAGGTGGTGTGACCACCACCTTAGCTAGACACCCCCACACTTTTAAGGATTTATATGGTGCTTTCTTTCCCGTCCATAATTCGTAAGGCGTTACATTCTTTTTCTTATTGGGTATCATGTTCAACACATAATTTGCCGATAAGATTGCTCCCCCCCCCCACATGTTTTGGTTTACACTAGAACTTATCATCATGGCATTCATCATTTCTTTCAAGGTACGATTTTTCCGTTTCGCTATGCCATTTGATTGAGGGGAGTAAGGAGCTATGAGTTTGTGGATGATTCCACTTTTTGCACATATGTCAATAAAAGCTGAAACATATTCACCTCCTCGATCGCTCCTTACGATTTTGATTTTCCGATTTAGTTGATACTCAACTTCGGCTTTGAACAAGATAACCTTGTCAACAACCTCGTCCTTACTCTTAAGTAAGTACACATAGCAATACCTTGTACTATCATCAATAAACGTGATGAAGTACTTGTTCCCACCACGAGTAGAAATTGCTTTTAGATCACACACATCAGTGTGGATCATCTCGAGGGGTTCGGTGATTCGTTCAACCTTTTTGAATGACGATTTTGTTTGTTTTGCTTCTACGCAAGCTTCACATTTATTAATTGAATCGATATCGAATGTTGGTATACTATCAAGTTTGATTAAACGACGAATGGAATTATAATTTACGTGACCTAGTCTACCATGCCAAAGATTAGAAGACTCCATCAAGTAAGTAGAACTAGTAGCGTTTTCTTTCATTGCATTCACGACAATTACATTGAGTTTAAACATTCCATTTAGGGCATAGCCCTTACCAACATACACACCATTTTTGGTCAACACGACCTTATCCGACTCAATCACCATTTTGAACCCAAACTTGTTCAATTGCCACCCCGAAACAAGGTTCTTACGAATTTCTGGAACATACAACACATTGGACAATGTGAGTTCTTTTCCAGAAGTCATCTTCAAAACCACGTTACCCTCGCCTTTTATTTCTATCGTGGCAGAATTTCCCATGAAAACCTTTTCTCCATTAGTCACCTCCTTGAAGGTGTTGAAAAGGCTTTTGTCAAAGCACACATGTCGGGTAGCCCCCGTATCGACCCACCAATCCTTGTTATTTTGCCCAACTATATTCACTTCCGTGACCAAAATTGAGAGGTCCGTGACCATGGCAACAAGCTTATCTACCATGTTCACTTGTTGAGCATTTTCCTTCTTCTTGGGAAGCTTGCATTCGCTAGCCTTGTGGCCTTGCTTTTGACAATTATAACAAGTTCCTTGGAACTTCTTTTTCCCAACTCCTCCTTTAGGACCAAGGTTGGAGCGTTTCCCATGACCTTTCTTTCCACCTTTTCCACTGTTTTTTCCCTTTGAAGATTGGCCATGTTCAACAAGATTGGCCTTCACTGTTTCAGGACCATCAATCCGTTTCAAAGCCAATTTGTTATCTTCTTCAATACGAAGATGAACAACGAGATCTTCAATGGTCATCTCCTTTCGCTTATGCTTGAGATAGTTCTTGAAATCAACCCAACTTGGTGGCAGTTTTTCAATCACTGCCGCAACTTGGAATGTCTCGCTGAGGACCATTCCTTCCGCATGAATATCATGAAGAATAACTTGAAATTCTTGGACTTGGCTCATGACAGTTTTAGCATCTATCATTTTAAAGTCCAAGAACTTAGCCACCACGAATTTCTTAGTGCCCACATCTTCTGTTTTGTATTTGCAATCCAACGACTCTCATAATTCTTTGGCAGCCTTGGCTTTGCAATACACATTATACAATGTGTCCACCAAACCATTCAAGATAAAGTTGCGGCACAGGAAATCCGAATGATTCCAAGCATGCATCGCGCTCACAGTTTGAGCATCCATTTCCCCTTCATCAACATGGGGTTGAGGTTCAATCAAGAACCTTGCCAGATTCAGCGTGGTCAGATAAAAGAACATCTTTTGCTGCCACTGTTTGAAATTCACACCATTGAATTTCTCTGGTTTTTCAGCATGCGAAATTGCATTAGGCAGCGATGCAACCAGACCGGGTGTGACAGCAACAGGGAAGTCATGACAGCAGTGACGACTGTAGAAACAGCAGTGGTCACAGGGGTTTCCATTCTGAAAAGAACAAGAAGAACAATCAGTAAGCGAGTCTGTTTAAGTTTGTTAGAAAAAGTAATCGCTGATCAGAACCATTGTCTGTTTAAGTCTGATCAAACAGTGGCAAGTTTGTTAGAAAAAATAACCACTGATCAGAACCGCAGATTAATTAGAAGTAGAAAAATAAATTGCAGAAACAGTAAACGATTGAACCGGGCTTGTGTTTAACACAATTCCCTTAAACAGATTCGTCGTCGTTTCCCAGGGTACGCCGGTTCGAAGCAGCACCGCGCACTGCCGGACTTGAGCACTTGCCTGAAAAGAACAAGAAGCTGTGTTGCAGAAACTGAGATAGAGATAAGAGTAGTTGTTTTGTATATCTCAACTGATCAGCCTAGTCTTCGATTTATAGTGCCAGAACCCATAACCGAAATCAGCAAATAAAAGACCATATAATGGTCATTAGTGTATATCGGTTACGAAACTGACTGATAATTCATCACTACAGCTGTTAGGATTTGAAAATGAAATAATGATCTCATTTATTCATTTCAGTTTCAAAAAACTGAAAGTCAAGAGTGTAAAAAACCGCTCCACGCGGACCCGGGTTTTTGGAACTGCATTCGTGTCCGCAGGACGTGCGGGCATACGCGAGTTCAACTAATTCCGATTCCATTTTTTGCACCCCCCCTGCGCACGTGCGGGTAGGACTTGTGGTAAAACAAGTCATAAGACTTCAAAGGCTTGGATAAGGATTCACCTTATAAATAGCCTATCATTTTGTTCCCACTCCGATGTGGGACAAAGTGGTTTTACCACTTGTGACTTTCCATTCACACTATAACTTCCAACAAAAACTACAATATCCCTTTCTGGAAGACCATAAATTTAATTAGAAATGTTGAAGTGTCTACGAACCAATTCGAACCATAATTTGGATTACCCACTGGAGTCCAGATGCAAGACGAAATGGAATTAATAAAACAACCCTAGGGTGTTAATCGAAAAACGTACATTTTCGTAGAAACACGGCTAACCTATTTGCAACACCTTGGTTCAACTTTTGGGTTGAAAACCAAGACATGAACACCCAGGTTCAAACTCCTACGAAAGTACTTCATGAAAGTAAACAAACCACGCAAAACAAAGTGCATATGGGAGGTGGTGGCGATGCAGTGGTTGGAAATCGGTGGTGGTGGAGTCACAAGGGGGTAAGAGAGAAAGAGAGAGATGGTGATTAACTTTTTCAACCTAATTTCAATGCCTTATATAATATCCCCACATCTTAGGTTTTCCTAAACTTACCAATATCACATGACTAATCCCCGATAATTACCTCATGGAAGTAATTGTATATAAGTTGAGGGGACAAGTATGATTACCCTTAGATGCCTATTATATTGGAAGTTAAACGAGTTACACGAATACTAATATGTAACACTCCGTTTTGTAGACAAAATAAAATTATATAAAAAATATAGTTCATGTATTGTCAATCGAGTAAGTTTATTTAGATATGTAGTATTTAGACGAATATCTAGTATTATAAGGGACCGTATAACAATAATAATATTATACAACTTCGCTTCTAATGAAATTTAGGTTAAAACGTAGAGAAAAATGAGCTTGTCTTAACAATATATTCGTAATCTTATAAAATGCCATAGTATAGAAGTTATAAACGATAAACGAATGATGCAGCTGATTAACTATAATAATATAAAATTGAGTTTGTGTTTGGGGCGGAGTAAGCTGGGTAGCAAGCTAGCACAACACTTTTAATCCTACATCGAGTTAGTGAAGAAATCTGAGCAACTTTCATCGTTTATAGATATAAGTCAACTAGTAAGATTACCCGCGTTACGTTGCGGGGTTTGGATCGATTTCTATTTTGTTTCAGTATAGCAACCGAAAGAAACATGCTCAAAAGAATATCTACACATGTTTTACATCCATTGAAAACGGAAATGTAGACACCATTTTTAATATAACTTTAACGAAAAATTTACATCTAAACATAAACCAACTTGAATTTATACATACACGTGTATAAAATAAGTCTGTAAGAAAATATTGGTTTTTAAGTTAAAGAATGGTACGTCGGGTTTCGGCGGTGTTGAAATGTAAAGTAAATCGAATTTATGCCATTTATGCCAAAACGTAGACCAATTGAAAACGTACGAAATAAGCACGAAGAGAGTATTATATTTAACTTGACTCATTTATAAAAAAATGTAAAATTTATGCCAAAACATATAACAACTGAAAATGTATATAATAATAAGCGGTAAAACATATTATATTTGATCCAACCTTTTTAAGGAAAAATTAATATCGAAACGTGATTTAACTTGAATTTATACCGACTTTACATTAAAACGTAAGTTAACTTGAATTTATTCTGATACGTACATAAATATAAACACGTAAAACTTGATTACAAAACTTTTAGAAAATTAAGGGATTTTAATGTTAATGCTAAAACTTAAGAGGTAATAGTATAAACAAAAAAAGACAAAAAGAGAAAAAAACAAAAAAATAAAAATAAAAATATTGTTCACAAAAGTTATTAATTGTATTATAGTTAATAGTTTCTTTTAGAATATAAGTTTTAACGGGAATGCTCTAGCATAGAGAATCCCGTCTTTCTTTCTTACGTGCTTGTTCTTCTTGAACAATCGCATCCAATCTTTTTTTCTCAGCGATCTTATCCAGCCTTTCTTTCTCAGCGGCTTCTTGAGCTGCTTTTTCCTGTTCTTGCTTTCGTACATGATCAATTCCAAGATGCCGAATCTTCAAAGCACGCCATACTTCCTTAGCATTCATGAGTATGCCAACTTGTACCAAGATGTCGTCTGCCAGGGTTTGACATATGTACCCCAATGCGGTATATATCTTCTTCATTTACAGCTACGTCGACTGCAGGTTCAATAACGTCCCAAAAGCCATAATCTTTTAGAAATCCTTCCATCTTGATTGACCATACTTTGTAGTTCGATTTCGTCAATACTGGAAGTTCCCTAGTCACCATCGTGTCATTTCTATCTTTCGTTTCTTTTCTTTTCTCGTTTGTTATTTTCGGTTAGTATTGATTCCCGATACCGAAACCAATCTCTAATAAATAACCAAACACTACAAACTTTTCTTACTTTCTTTCTTTCTTTCAATTCATCAAGAACAACATTCTTGATTACCAGAAAACAATCTTGCTAAACGAGAACTTACTGCTGCGTTTTTTTTTTCTTTACTGTGTTCAAACGAATCTAAATGTTCATTTGGGCTGATCACTTGGATCACATTCGGTTGGTGCTCCTCACATTAAAGACTCATTCGCTGGTAGCTAAGCACTCTAAATGTTCATTTGGGCTCACTCGTATCGCTTATTTAGGCCATCATATCTCCAATCAAGGAGTTGAAGTTGATCCTTCTAAAATAGAGACCATTCAGCAGTGGCCTCGGCCCATGAATGTCAAGCAAGTCTGTAGTTTCCTTGGGCTTACGAGATACTACAGGCGCTTTATTCGAAATTACGCCTCGATTGCTGGCCTGTTAACTGATCTTGACAAAAAGGATGTCTTTCTTTGGTCATCACAGGCTGAGACCGCTTTTATTGAACTAAAACAAATGCTATGTACTACACCAGTACTAAAACTGCCAGATTTTACCAAAACATTTACTATTGAAACTGATGCTTTTGGGTCAGGTATCGGGACAATTCTTTCTCAAGATAAGCACCCGGTTGCTTTCTTTAGCCAAAAATTATGCCCTCGCATGCAACACGTGTCGGCTTACCAACGCGAGATGTTTGCTATTACCCAAGCAATTGCTAAGTGGCGCCAATATTTACTAGGATGTCGATTCCAAGTTATTACAGATCAACAATCATTATGAAACCTTCGGGATCAGGTGATTCAAACACCGGATCAACATAAATGGTTAGGCAAGTTACTCGGCTACAATTTCGATATCATTTATCAGTCGGGTAAAAGTAATTGCGCTGCCGACGCCATCTCCCGAATTCACACGCCATCTTGTTCCGCTTTGTATAGCGAGAAACTAGAATTTTTATCCGAATTACGGGCTGCCTTGGCCTCTGCCTTACCAAAGTACACTATGAAAGATGGGTTATTATTCTTTCATCACCGATTGGTCATTCCATCCCTTGATTCGATCCGCCAAACCTTACTTCAAGAGTTCCATTCTACACCGATTGGGGGCCACTCTAGCGTTACTCGCACATTTCACCGCCTCGCAGCTAATTTCTACTGGAAAGGTATGCGTTCCGATGTCCATACCTTTGTTACAAACTGTCATACATGCCAACACATGAAGAATTCTTGTGTATCTCCCAGTGGGTTATTACAACCACTTCCAATACCTACTTTAGTATTCGAAAGTGTGGCAATGGATTTCATCACTGCTTTATCACCCTCTCAAGGAAAAACGGTTATTTTCGTCGTTGTCGATCGACTTTCCAAGTATGGGCATTTCATGGCTTTGCCAACTTCATTCACTAGTTCCACAGTCGCTACTGTTTTTGTTAATGAAATTATACGGTTACATGGTGTTCCCATCGATATCGTCTCGGATCGTGACCCGCGTTTCATGTCTGATTTTTCGCGGGAGCTTCACCGACTTCAGGGGATGGCTTTATCGTTTAGCACGGCCTACCACCCCCAGTTGGATGGGCAAACCGCAGCTCTCAATAAATGTCTGTAAATGTACTTACGATGCTTCATTACCGATCAACCGAAAGAACGGGTCCGTTTCTTACCATGGGCTGAGTTTTCGAATAACACTTCTTACCAAAATTCAGCCAAGATGACACCCCTTCGAGATCTTATATGGTCGCAAGCCACCTACTATTACCCGCTATGTTAAGGACTCCACATGTGTCACACCCCGATTTCCACGTGTCTCACCGGTGGGCCCGGTGGGGGTTTACCGTGACGATGTTGGCAACAATATAGTCAAACCACACAATTATATAATGCACAGCAGAAGCATAAGATAAATATATAAATTTCAACCTCTGATTGTAATATCAAAATGTATTACAGAAGTTGAATATCCACAGTGGATCGTAAATACAGATAAAGTATTGTTCCATCAGATACTGCAATCAAGCTTGCGAGGCTTATCCCGACGCTAGGGAGCTAATACCAGCCAATTACGTTTAGGTACCTGCACTTAATCTTTTTGGGGAAAATACGTCAGTTTACACTGGTAAATACATTCAACTGACACATTTGAAAATGTTTATTAAAATTGATTTGAATGCACAAGGCACAAACTCTTTTTAACTTGGGAAAATTCATAATGATCTTGTGAACGTTTTACATGTTCTTTTATGCGTTCAGTAGCCCGGGTCGTGCCGGGTTAAAGATTTATAGACACACCACGTTTGCGTAAAACCGTAGTATGAAAACCAACGGCTACGTCTTTTAGTTTTAATGTCGACACTTTATACCGGGTGTACGCCTACACCGGGATGTCGATGGTCGTGGCCATTTCGTAAAATGATGCCGAGGATATCCGGGACAACGGTCATTAAACCCCCCAAAGGCTTATAAGCAACAAAACTGTTTAAATGAGCCAATCATATTTAATCATTTAACCACCTAAGCGATGGAAGTATATAATGCTCAATCAAGCGGTATTAGTATACCGTAACCCAAGCCCATATAGGGGAAATAAGTCAAAAGTATTTACCTTTGCAAGTATTAATCCTTAATTTAGATCAAGTCACCGATAGCTTTTACTGGGGCTCCTAATCTGGAACGAAGGTTTTAATTAACCTCTTAGAATCCTAACGGTCCTTGTATTAGCCGTAGCTTAAACCGGTTGATTCCGATATATAGATATGGTTAATTCGCACGAAAAGGCGAAAACCGAGAATGGAGTATGATTTGGACCCAACAAGTTTAGTGACTTGTTTTATATGGGTTTATAGTTCATACTCTGGATTTTGGGGTTCAAATAATATAATTTGACCCGTATCGGCTATTGCACGAAAACTAGTTCCATGAGCCGTACCGTGTGCGCAAATAGGCGAAACGGTTAACCATAAGAGTCGTACGCTTATTTCCTAAGTCAATATGCCTTAAAAGTATTTTGGTATCAGTAGGATACCTTCCGTAATGCCCGTAACGAGTCTAAGTTTATATTATGCCCCGAAGGGGCTTTTCGGTCATTTTAAAGACTTTAAAAAAAGGGCTTTTCGAGTTCTACAGGAAATCTGAGTTTCCCGAACAGCTTATAAAGCTTAAGACACTTTATTTATTATTTAAAACCAGTGGCAATTGGAATCGGGTCAAAAGACCTTGTAGAACTCCCGTTTTGGCCAAAAAGGGCATATTCGGTATTAACCGAACCGTAGCCATAACCGCAGGTTATGAGCAAGGTAAAAATTATTAAAAATCTTTAAAATTCCCAAAATATTATTTTACCACAGTGGGTAAAAGTTTTGGTGACGAAAACTTGGGTTAGATGGGCGTTATGCTAATTGCGCCGTTAATTACAAAACTTTCTTAAAAGTGCGCCTTTTAGCATAACTCTCATTCTAGACCTCGGATTGACGTGAAACTTCAGGGACATGCTTATAATTTAACAAGCAAGGTTTTGGTCCGTTCACGTGTTCGAAATACTCGTTTTAATTTTAAAAGGCCGTTACGGTCAACTTTTAGGCGAATGACGGAAATGCGCTAAAGACTCGGATAACTCATGAACCGACCACAGAGGCTTATACCAACATGTGACCTGGTCCTAAGAGAGTCCTAAGGTATATTTATACCTCACTAAAACGGGTCAGAACTGAAGTCAAAGCAAAAGTCAAACTTTTGCGACATTCGGCTCCGAACCGGTTCTATATAGTAAATGATCGATTCAAACGAGCGCAAACAGGTTTATATACTTATTATCATGTTTTATGATTGTCAAAACAGGTTCCATAACATATACATTACAGATTATGCTTAAATCGCTAAAATAGCTTTCTGTTGACTTTTTAACCGCACGTTTGACTCGATAATTGACATAGTTAGAGTGGTGATCAGGGGGAACCCTTTTTGAGGTTTAATACCCACATAAATACCAACTCATAACCATTTTTGATTCGTCATAAGACTGAATCATTTGCAAGATATTGCAATGACAACCGTTAGTTACGACGGTTGTGTTTATAGGCTATAACTATGGAAATGTGAAACCAAAATGGTTATGAACGACTTACAGAAGTTAACTCTTGATTAGAGAACAGATGAGAATGCTAGGGAGCTCTTGAAATGATCAGTTGTAAGTGTTTTGTGTTGTGTGATTTGTTATGCACAAGGTGTGGCTATTTATAGCCAAAGGAAGCAACTTATGATCATTACAAGCACTACAATCAGTCCAGAGCTGATGGGTAGATGTCCCCTAAGTGTATGGGTTGAGCATAGGGTGCCCATGCCCCATAATTATGTGCATGATCGTTCACAAGCTCCAAAAGTCAAGAAACTACAACTTTTTGCATCTGGGCGTCGTACGCGACCCGCATGGACATTCCATGCAACTCTTACGCGGGTCGCCTGGGATCAGAAAATCAGACGCGTAATAGAGGAGGCTCGCGGCCCGCCTCAACTTATGTTTAAACCTTACGCGGGTCGCGTGAGGTTATATTTTCTGAATTTTTCAAATCTTTTACAATGATTACAGAATCGGGCCATTAATAACGAAATCTTTCGTAATGATTCACCTGACCTTTCGGTTCTGAAGGGGTAACTTTGCGGTTTGGCCCTCGGTTATTTACCGATAGGGGCCTCGTGTTAATTACCCGCATTATTAAGTCCCCGGTTTATTTATTAATTATATTGGAAAGCCTTAACTTTCACTGTTGACGCTTTTAACCCTTCTTCTACGAATTCGATCGTAACTTTCTCGTTTCGTAACGAAACTTCGCGAAATTCATATATGTTATTTTAGTGAGGGTATAATACCGTTACAAAGTCTTTGGAACGTTAAAGGGTCACTCAGAGGTATTATTAAACATGTTGACACAGTTAACCCCTGTAGTTTGTAATCTCTCACTTTCTTCCGCGTTTTGTTTTTGTACGATCTATAATTTATTCGTTTGAAGGTTTAAGCATTATTTAGGGATACTATACAGTATATTTACCCTTGTTGGCGTTTATAACCCTCGAATTTATATACTTTTAATGTTTGTCAAAATTAGTCCTTTATTTATTATAGATGCCACGTGTAAACAAATGACACGTGTTAACACATCATTGGACACAAAAATTCGAGGTGTTACATCCTCACCCCCTTAAAATAAATCTCGGCCCGAGATTTACTCAAATAAATAGGGGTATTTTTCTTTCATTGTAGCTTCGACTTCCCACGTATATTCAGGACCTCTACGAGCATCCCATTTGACTTTTACAATCGGAACGTGCTTTCTGCGAAGCTTCTTCACCTGTCGATCTTCAATCGACAAAGGTTTTTCTATGAACTTTAAGCTCTCATCTATATGCACATCTGTGTGTGGAATCACCAATGTCTCGTCGGCGAAGCACTTTTTGAGATTGCAGATGTGGAACACATTGTGAATTCCATTGAGCTCTTCAGGCAAGTTCAGTTTATAGGCAACTGATCCGACTCGTTCAATGACCTCAAAAGGCCCTATGTATCTCGGACTCAGCTTGCCCTTCTTGCCGAAACGCATCACCCCCTTCCAGGGTGATACCTTAAGTAATACCTTTTCACCTACTTCGAAGTGAAAATCCTTACGCTTTGGATCAGCGTAGCTCTTCTGCCTATCGCGGGCAGCCTTGAGACGTTCCCGGATCTGGACAATCTTGTCCGTTGTCTGGAAAACAATCTCTGGTCCCGATAATTGGACCTCTCCTACTTCCGCCCAGCAAACAGGCGATCTACATTTCCTACCATATAATGCCTCAAAAGGCGCAGCCTTTATGCTGGTGTGGTAGCTATTATTGTAGGAGAATTCGATCAGGGGTAGGTTTTTATCCCAGTTACCACCTAAATCGATCGCACATGCACGTAGCATGTCTTCTAGCGTTTGGATGGTACGCTCACTTTGACCGTCCGTCTGTGGATGGTAAGCCGTACTAAAGTTCAAACGCGTGCCCAAAGATTGCTGGAAACTCTTCCAGAAGTGAGATGTGTATCTAGTATCCCTGTGGGAGATAATAGACACAGGTATGCCGTGTAAGGCTACAATCTTACCAACGTAAAGTTGGGCTAACATATCGGAGCTATACGTCTCCTTGATGGGTAGAAAATGAGCTGATTTAGTCAGCCTATCGACTATGACCCATATTGTATCATTTCCTTTCCTGGTTTTGGGTAACTTGGTTATGAAGTCCATAGTTACGCATTCCCACTTCCACTCGGGAAGTTCAGGCTGTTGTAGCAAACCAGACGGCTTCTGGTGCTCGGCTTTGACTTGAGCACAAGTCAAGCACTTTGCTACATGGGCGGCTACAGACTTTTTCAAGCCTATCCACCAATAATTTGCCTTTAAGTCTTGGTACATTTTATCAGCACCAGGATGGACTGAGTATTTGGAACTATGGGCTTCCTGGAGAACAACATCTCGTAGTCCCCCATAAATCGGAACCCATATACGTCCATTCAATCTAAGAATTCCATCCTTGCTAAGAGTCAACTGCTCCTCAGTTACTCCCAGCTTTTCATTTGGATAATTAGCTTCCAACACAGCCTCACGCTGCGCAGCTAATATCCTTTCCATCAAATTATTTTTAACTTCAATGCTCTTGGCATTGATTCGAATGGGTTTTACCCTTTCTTTCCTGCTCAATGCATCGGCGACTACATTCGCCTTGCCGGGATGGTACCTGATTTCGCAGTCATAATCATTCAGGGTTTCCATCCAACGGCGTTGTCTCATGTTCAACTCCTTTTGGTTGAACAGGTGCTGGAGGCTTTTGTGATCAGAATAAATCACAAATTTAATACCATAAAGGTAGTGCCTCCACAACTTAAGTGCAAATACAACGGCACCCAACTCCAAGTCATGGGTGGTGTAATTCTTTTCATGCACCTTTAATTGCCTTGAAGCATAGGCAATCACCTTGCCCTTCTGCATAAGCACACACCCCATGCCTGTATGTGATGCATCGCAGTAAACTACGAATTCATCTGTACCCTCGGGTAAGGTCAACACAGGTGCGTTGCTTAGCTTCTGCTTCAGTATTTCAAAGGACTCTTGCTGCTTCGGGCCCCAAATGTACTTTTCTTTCTTCTTGGTCAAGGAAGTCAAGGGCGCAGCAATCCTTGAAAAATTCTCAATAAATCTCCGGTAATATCCTGCTAATCCCAGGAAACTACGGATTTCGGTAGGCGTCTTTGGCTCTTGCCAGTTCATGACTGCCTCTACCTTAGCGGGATCCACTTGGATACCACGCTCACTCACAACGTGTCCTAAAAACTGAACTTCTCGTAGCCAGAATTCACATTTCGAGAATTTGGCGTAGAGTTTCTCACGTTGTAGTAATTCGAGAATGCAACGGAGGTGCTTCTCGTGGTCAGCTTGGTTCTTGGAATAGATAAGGATATCGTCGATGAAGACTATGACGAATTTATCCAAGTATGGCTTGCAAACGCGATTCATGAGATCCATGAACGCAGCCGGTGCATTTGTGAGCCCAAAAGGCATCACTAGGAACTCGTAATGACCATAGCGAGTCCTGAATGCAGTCTTGTGTACATCTTCATCTCTGACCCTTAGTTGATGATAACCCGACCTTAAGTCGATCTTTGAGAAGTAGCTCGCTCCTTGCAGCTGATCGAACAGATCATCGATCCTTGGCAAAGGATATCTGTTCTTTATGGTAACTTTATTCAGCTCTCTATAGTCGATGCACAACCGCATCGATCCGTCCTTCTTCTTTACAAATAGGACAGGAGCTCCCCAGGGAGATGAACTAGGTTTGATAAAACCTTTCGCCAGCAGTTCATCCAACTGGGTCCTCAGTTCTTTCATTTCCGTTGGCGCTAATCTGTAAGGTGCTCTGGCTATCGGAGCTGCTCCAGGAATGATGTCAATTCTGAACTCCACTTGTCTATCTGGTGGCAAACCAGGTAGTTCTTCAGGAAAAACCTCGGGGTATTCAGAAATGACAGGAAGATCCTCGATCTTCGGCTTTGGTTCTTCAATTATCACCTAAGCCATGTAAATTACACAGCCTCTGTTCAAACACCTTGAAGCTTTCAGCATAGATACGTCTTCGGGCAATCCGTAATGCGTATCCCCTCGAATGGTAAGAGATTCACCACTCGGAGTCTTTAAAACTATTTGCCGCTTGCCGCAAATGATTTGGGCCTGGTTATGGGATAACCAGTCCATGCCTAGCACGATGTCAAAACCCGCAAGTTTGAAAGGAAGTAGAGATAAAGGAAAAGAATGGTTCCTAATGGATATTTCACATCCTTCTAGAACGGTAGAGACGGTTTCTATCGTGCCGTCTGCTAACTCTACTTCGTATTTCACGTCAAGGGTTTTGATTGGCATATTTAGTAGTTGGCAAAATTTCTGGTCTACAAAGGACTTGTCAGCGCCAGAATCAAACAGTACTCTTGCAAATATATTATTTACGAGAAAAGTACCTGTAAGCACATTGTCGTCCTTGACCGCTTCCTTTGCATCCAAGCGGAAAATTCTCGCATTTGATTTCTTAGTCTCTTCTGCCTTCTTGGCATACTTCGGGCAATTACTCTTTATGTGCCCCTTTTCATTACAATTATAGCAGGTTGCGTCCTTTATCTTTTTGCACTCCACTGTCTTATGCTCCTTGGACTTGCATAGCCCACAGGGTGGAGTCTTTTGTTGCGACTGTGAACCAGACGCAAACCTACACTTCCCGGAGTGAGGTTTCTTGCAGACCTTGCAGTGAGGTCTTCCATCAACTTGCCCCTCTCTCTTTGCCTCCGACCCTTTCTTGCCTTCACCGTTTCCACGGTGCTTTTTACCGGACTTTCGTGAGGTATCATCCTCACGCTTTCGCTTTTCAGCCTCCTTGCTCCTTTGTGCCCTCAGACGGACAGCGTCAAGTGTAAGAGACAAGGAGAGGTCAGTAACTGACCTGAAGGTCGTTGGCCTAGAGGCCTTTACGCTGGCCTTGATCGCCGGCTCTAAGCCCCCAATGAATCGGGCAATCCTTCTAGGTTCTGGTGTCACAAGATATGGCACCAGGCGTGACATATTGTTAAAGCTTGTCAGATAAGCTTGACAATCCAGGTTTGTCATCACCAGTGAGACAAAATCTGCCTCAATCTTCTCAACCTCGTGCTGAGGGCAGTAGTTTTCTTTTATGAGGGTAATAAACTCCCCCCATGACATTTTGTACAAGGCAGACTTACCTGAAGCCTGCACCAGAGCTCTCCACCACGCCAGGGCCTCGCCCTTGAATGACTGGGACACAAACTTAACCACGTCCCTCTCAGCGCACCCGCTGATGTCCACAATCGTGTCCATCTCGTCCAGCCAGGTGATACAATCAACCGCACCCTTCTCCCCTGTAAATTCACGGGGCTTGCATGATACAAAGTATTTGTAGGTGCAACCCTTAGCACTGGACGCATCAGTATATTCTCTATCGCGGTGAACGCTGTGCTCAGTAGACGAGTGCTTGTCGTCATCTTTCTTGGGTTCAGAGGGTGGTTTGGAGTGTGTCTTTGGTTTAGAGGGTGGTTTTGACACAGTTCTGCCTTGAGACTCAGTATGTTGACGATCAATAGCTGCCTGGACAGCATTGTTGATCAGAGCCTTTAGCTGTGCGCCTGTCAAATGTACTGACGCATTGTCATAGTCATCTTCATTCGTGTGGCTGTTCTCTCCATTGGGATCCGCCATTGTAACTTGAATCTGTTACAAAAGATAACAAAATTTTAATTTAGGAGATTATTATAAAATTGTCTTTTATGACAATTTGTCAACCATGGTACAGAGACCATATCTGGTTAACTTATTATTTCATTATATATTAGGATCTGAATATCTCCTATTTCAACTATATAAATAGTATTGGCGGCATAAAGCCTAATCATGATGATGTTTTATAATGTTAGCCGAGATTTCAGAGAATCAAAGGCATAGAGAGTTGAACCGTAGTTCTTTTATCTCTTTCTGACAGAGAGTCATAGACTACTACTGCCTTTTGTCTTATAAGACAATTATTATGGCCCATAGGCACTACACCTCTAATGGATGTCTTAATATGGTTGGCCCGTAGGCACTACATCACTAATGGATGTTCTCATAATTCTGGCCCGTAGGCACTGCATCACTAATGGATGTTTTAATAATACTGGCCCGTAGGCATTGCATCACTAATGGATGTCTTAATAGTTCTGGCCCGTAGGCACTGCATCACTAATGGATGTTTTAATATGTTGGCCCGTAGGCAGTGCATCACCAATGGATGTCTTTATAATACTGGCCCGTAGGCATTGCATCACTAATGGATGTCTTTATAGTATTGATCACCTCTATTGGTGATTTAACCCACGATTTATATATCATTTAGTTGGGTTTTGAAATCCTTAAAGGATTATTGTATAGGAATGACGTGCGTGATTTTAACGAATCACATCTGCCATGTATGTTAACATGCGTACAGAGGTTAACAGGGAATCAGAATCTTTTCAGCTAGGTCGTACCATCTTGACTGATCTCAAAAGACCCCAAGCTAGGTTTCACCCCCTTAAGATTCTTTATTTAGGCAGATCAATGTAAAAAGGAATGGTTTTGATTTATTTTTATATATATTAAAACAAAACTCATAACATACATTCCAAAATTTCAAATACAATTACATATTGCCCTAAACGGGTCTTTCAAATAATACATACCTCCAGAGAGGTTTAAAATAAGTGACAAGTCCACGCAGGGACTAATACAAGATAGGTGTCCATGCAAGGACTAAAGATAAGTCCACATAGGGACTGAAATACGATAAGTTGTCCACACAGGGACTTATTTTAAAGTATAAATTACATTCGTACTATTATTAAGGGCTAGTGGTCACGTTTCTTCTTTTTGCCCTTTAGTAGGTTCGCCAAGCCCTTGAGAAATCCTCGGTGGCTTTTCTTCTCTTCCTCGAACTCTCTCTCCACACGATATAGTCGATGGAGTATTTCTTCCTGTTCAGGAGGAGAGAATCGTGGTTGTGGCGCTTGTTGCGGAACTGGAGGTCTGGGAGGTATTGGATACCCATGAGCTGAGTAGTCCGGTGGTCCCATGTTTCCATGTGCTCCGTCAGGGTAGCGCGCATTATATCTTGCCGACACCACATAGGGGTCGCGCTCATAGCCGTAGTTGTATTGTGCTTGTGACGGTTCGAACGGGTTGTAAGCCGTTGGACCTGTGTAAGCTGGTATGGGTTGGTCATACCCAAATGGTGGCGAATTTCGTGCAGTAGGTGCGGAGTTCGCTTCCTGTATAGGACTTGAAGGTCCTTCTTCATGTAGTGGCGGATAGTGGCTACTACTAGAATGTCGAGGAGTGCTGAAGTGGTTACCCCCTCCTCCTCGTGTAGACATACGAGCATTGGTCCTCCTACGCCTCGGCGGATCAGGTATTACTGGTTGTGCCGGTGGCGGAGGTGGTGGCGTAACTGCCTCAAAGCGTGAATCCTCAGAGGGATCCTGTGGATGTCTCGGTTGCGATGTCTGATGAGATGGTGTGTTGTACCACTCATGTCGGTCAAACAAGGCCATAAAGCTATCTGGGCCTTGATACTGCGGACCATGATATGAAGATCCATCAGATACTTCTATCGGATGCGTGGGCGTACCACGAGCTGGTTCAGTTGGATCCTCATCTTCCTCCATGGGATCTTCAGAAAAGTGGTCTTGAGGACCAAGCGGAACAAATCCTGAAGGTTCCTGTATGTAGTCAGCCGGATTAAACTGAGCTACGTAGTATGGACTAGGGTCGTCGTAGTTTCGGTGCGATACCGAACGTTGTAGAGGTATGAAGGAAGGTTGTGGATTGTTGGGATCATTTTCTGAGTTTGGCCCAAAGGAGTGCCGGTAGGATGGCGTCGAGCTGTGCGAAGTGGAATGCCTCGCGGGTTCGTAAAGATCTCTTCGTCGTTGTGGCTCTTCGCTCCTTGTCATCGAAGGATGTCTTGTACCAGATGGTCCAGCTTCTTGATCGTGATGTGTCACGATTTCTCCTCGGCCTCTTCGTCCCCTTCCTCTTCCTCGGAATATAACAGGTGGCATTTTCCTGCTCCAAGACTTATTAAAAATCAAATCGAAAATAAAGACAAAAAGGAGTAATAATCCGAATTTGTCCTAAGTTATTGTCTAGACTCAAGTATGTGCAATTGTGTCACTGAGGTTAAACACATTAGGATAGTGTTTAATTCACTCAATGTTGGCTCTGATACCAACCTGTCACACCCCGATTTCCACGTGTCTCACCGGTGGGCCCGGTGGGGGTTTACCGTGACGATGTTGGCAACAATATAGTCAAACCACACAATTATATAATGCACAGCGGAAGCATAAGATAAATATATAAATTTCAACCTCTGATTGTAATATCAAAATGTATTACAGAAGTTGAATATCCACAGTGGATCGTAAATACAGATAAAGTATTGTTCCATCAGATACTGCAATCAAGCTTGCGAGGCTTATCCCGACGCTAGGGAGCTAATACCAGCCAATTACGTTTAGGTACCTGCACTTAATCTTTTTGGGGAAAATACGTCAGTTTACACTGGTAAATACATTCAACTGACACATTTGAAAATGTTTATTAAAATTGATTTGAATGCACAAGGCACAAACTCTTTTTAACTTGGGAAAATTCATAATGATCTTGTGAACGTTTTACATGTTCTTTTATGCGTTCAGTAGCCCGGGTCGTGCCGGGTTAAAGATTTATAGACACACCACGTTTGCGTAAAACCGTAGTATGAAAACCAACGGCTACGTCTTTTAGTTTTAATGTCGACACTTTATACCGGGTGTACGCCTACACCGGGATGTCGATGGTCGTGGCCATTTCGTAAAATGATGCCGAGGATATCCGGGACAACAGTCATTAAACCCCCCAAAGGCTTATAAGCAACAAAACTGTTTAAATGAGCCAATCATATTTAATCATTTAACCACCTAAGCGATGGAAGTATATAATGCTCAATCAAGCGGTATTAGTATACCGTAACCCAAGCCCATATAGGGGAAATAAGTCAAAAGTATTTACCTTTGCAAGTATTAATCCTTAATTTAGATCAAGTCACCGATAGCTTTTACTGGGGCTCCTAATCTGGAACGAAGGTTTTAATTAACCTCTTAGAATCCTAACGGTCCTTGTATTAGCCGTAGCTTAAACCGGTTGATTCCGATATATAGATATGGTTAATTCGCACGAAAAGGCGAAAACCGAGAATGGAGTATGATTTGGACCCAACAAGTTTAGTGACTTGTTTTATATGGGTTTATAGTTCATACTCTGGATTTTGGGGTTCAAATAATATAATTTGACCCGTATCGGCTATTGCACGAAAACTAGTTCCATGAGCCGTACCGTGTGCGCAAATAGGCGAAACGGTTAACCATAAGAGTCGTACGCTTATTTCCTAAGTCAATATGCCTTAAAAGTATTTTGGTATCAGTAGGATACCTTCCGTAATGCCCGTAACGAGTCTAAGTTTATATTATGCCCCGAAGGGGCTTTTCGGTCATTTTAAAGACTTTAAAAAAAGGGCTTTTCGAGTTCTACAGGAAATCTGAGTTTCCCGAACAGCTTATAAAGCTTAAGACACTTTATTTATTATTTAAAACCAGTGGCAATTGGAATCGGGTCAAAAGACCTTGTAGAACTCCCGTTTTGGCCAAAAAGGGCATATTCGGTATTAACCGAACCGTAGCCATAACCGCAGGTTATGAGCAAGGTAAAAATTATTAAAAATCTTTAAAATTCCCAAAATATTATTTTACCACAGTGGGTAAAAGTTTTGGTGACGAAAACTTGGGTTAGATGGGCGTTATGCTAATTGCGCCGTTAATTACAAAACTTTCTTAAAAGTGCGCCTTTTAGCATAACTCTCATTCTAGACCTCGGATTGACGTGAAACTTCAGGGACATGCTTATAATTTAACAAGCAAGGTTTTGGTCCGTTCACGTGTTCGAAATACTCGTTTTAATTTTAAAAGGCCGTTACGGTCAACTTTTAGGCGAATGACGGAAATGCGCTAAAGACTCGGATAACTCATGAACCGACCACAGAGGCTTATACCAACATGTGACCTGGTCCTAAGAGAGTCCTAAGGTATATTTATACCTCACTAAAACGGGTCAGAACTGAAGTCAAAGCAAAAGTCAAACTTTTGCGACATTCGGCTCCGAACCGGTTCTATATAGTAAATGATCGATTCAAACGAGCGCAAACAGGTTTATATACTTATTATCATGTTTTATGATTGTCAAAACAGGTTCCATAACATATACATTACAGATTATGCTTAAATCGCTAAAATAGCTTTCTGTTGACTTTTTAACCGCACGTTTGACTCGATAATTGACATAGTTAGAGTGGTGATCAGGGGGAACCCTTTTTGAGGTTTAATACCCACATAAATACCAACTCATAACCATTTTTGATTCGTCATAAGACTGAATCATTTGCAAGATATTGCAATGACAACCGTTAGTTACGACGGTTGTGTTTATAGGCTATAACTATGGAAATGTGAAACCAAAATGGTTATGAACGACTTACAGAAGTTAACTCTTGATTAGAGAACAGATGAGAATGCTAGGGAGCTCTTGAAATGATCAGTTGTAAGTGTTTTGTGTTGTGTGATTTGTTATGCACAAGGTGTGGCTATTTATAGCCAAAGGAAGCAACTTATGATCATTACAAGCACTACAATCAGTCCAGAGCTGATGGGTAGATGTCCCCTAAGTGTATGGGTTGAGCATAGGGTGCCCATGCCCCATAATTATGTGCATGATCGTTCACAAGCTCCAAAAGTCAAGAAACTACAACTTTTTGCATCTGGGCGTCGTACGCGACCCGCATGGACATTCCATGCAACTCTTACGCGGGTCGCCTGGGATCAGAAAATCAGACGCGTAATAGAGGAGGCTCGCGGCCCGCCTCAACTTATGTTTAAACCTTACGCGGGTCGCGTGAGGTTATATTTTCTGAATTTTTCAAATCTTTTACAATGATTACAGAATCGGGCCATTAATAACGAAATCTTTCGTAATGATTCACCTGACCTTTCGGTTCTGAAGGGGTAACTTTGCGGTTTGGCCCTCGGTTATTTACCGATAGGGGCCTCGTGTTAATTACCCGCATTATTAAGTCCCCGGTTTATTTATTAATTATATTGGAAAGCCTTAACTTTCACTGTTGACGCTTTTAACCCTTCTTCTACGAATTCGATCGTAACTTTCTCGTTTCGTAACGAAACTTCGCGAAATTCATATATGTTATTTTAGTGAGGGTATAATACCGTTACAAAGTCTTTGGAACGTTAAAGGGTCACTCAGAGGTATTATTAAACATGTTGACACAGTTAACCCCTGTAGTTTGTAATCTCTCACTTTCTTCCGCGTTTTGTTTTTGTACGATCTATAATTTATTCGTTTGAAGGTTTAAGCATTATTTAGGGATACTATACAGTATATTTACCCTTGTTGGCGTTTATAACCCTCGAATTTATATACTTTTAAGGTTTGTCAAAATTAGTCCTTTATTTATTATAGATGCCACGTGTAAACAAATGACACGTGTTAACACATCATTGGACACAAAAATTCGAGGTGTTACAACATGTAACTCTATTGTGGATTCTCAATTAATGGAACGGGATGCTATTTATTCCATCTTAAAAACAATTTGCTTAAAGCACAAGAGCGTATGAAGTTGGCTGCGGATAAAAATAGACGTGATGTTTCCTTTCAAATTGGGGAATGGGTATATATTAAACTGCAACCGTTTCGCCAAGGTTCAGTTTAGTTGCAACGACACTATAAGTTAGGCCGCTGATACTTCGGACCATACCAAATTCTTGCTAAAGTGGGATCCGTGGCTTACAAGTTAGCACTACCCGAAACCGCAAAAATTCACAATGTTTTCCATATTTCTCTGCTGCGTAAATGCGTGAATATCAACTTAATCGTCTATTGTGATTATCAAGTTAGAAATTTAGTACCATGCGATTCTGGGTACACTAAATTGTAATAGGTTTTTCATCATATTTAAACCTATATATTTAAATTTCCACTGTCATCAGCAGCAGTAAGAAAAAAAGTAACTCTCCAATGACTTTCATGAGGCAAGTTGTAATATGTACTTCAACATTATGGCCAATAAAGAATAGGCATGAACTTCAACATATTTTTTTATAAAAATCCAAAGGATGTTCCTTTAAATACAAGTTTTAGCCCTGTTAACAAAACTAGATAATCTTTACCCGAACATCAAAACCTTCCCCTTTTGCTACACCCAAGAAACTCCCAAGACTTTAAATTCAATTATTCTTTGGCCTCTTTTGACATGCTTTTGTTATGAAATGTTGCAGGTAATAACTATGTGCAGTGGCTCATGATATGTTTTTTTGTTTACTAATTGTATGTTTCAAGACATGTTACAGTAAGAGTTTTGAATCACTTTTGGTATGTTAGTGCTAATTATAGGTTGTTATATACCCAACTGACCATCTTATTAAATTACTGTATCATTTGTATTAGCAAATTAGACAATACTAGGGACATTTCTCAGACGCGAATCCCGTCACGAAGTGCGGGGAGTATTACTAGTTTAGGACTAAAGAATAATAACAATAAAGACAAGACGTCGTTTTTATGAAACTTGCCTAGCTACTATATTATATGTGATGGTAACGGTTAAAAATATTTTACAAGAAGAATCTTTTGCTGTTGAATCCATCTACTATTAAATGACAATTTCATTTAGTTATAGAATAATGTTTTATTCATTTAACACAAAATTTCAATTGTATTTTGACCATTAAGTTAAATTGTATGTCGATCATATTATGGCCCATCCCGAAGTTTAAATTGTATATGATAATGATCATTAAGTTCATGATCTAAGATATTATATGGAGCAAGACATTCTCAACATTTTCAGTCTAATAAAGATTAGGGGCAATTGATGGTAAGGTTGGACTATCTGTTAAAATGTTACATTTATAAAATATAAATGGTGTTACATTTTTATATCTTTCTCTTCATTTTTATACTTATATAATGCTTTTTTTTTTTTTTTTTTTTTTTATGAGGAAATGGACTGGTACAAAGTGTTGGAGCAGCTGGGCTACTCAAGAAGTGATGGGCCGTGTTTCATCAGATGGGCCGAAGATGCTGTTGGGCTTTTGTCAAAGTTAGGCTGGTGGCCTTTGAAGGCTAGTTATTAAAAAGCTTCACTGATCTATTTGGTCAAGATCACATTATATATTCTTATGTTCCCATTAAAGTCAATGGGAACATTAAGCAATCTCAGCCCTTAGATGAAGCCAAGATTAAATCCTGACCGTTATAAATCAGAAAAAGTTTCTAGAAGGGGAGGTTTATTTTGGTTTCACTTTGACCGAACTTGTGCGAAATTGTTGGAACTCCCACGTTCTATTTGAAATTTGAAACCTTTGTTCTATCTTCTAGAAGGAGTAACCTCTCTCCTGTATAGGAGCAGTTATTGGAAACAACGCGGGATCGGTTTTTGTAACCTACTAGGTACAGTTTTCCAGATCTTCGCAACCCTATATACAACCCCACGTCTACCCTCATCCCAAGCTCTTCTGCAATTGTTTCTAATTTCTTTTCATCTTCACATGGAGATGCTTCTCAATTCTCATTATACCTTAATTGGCGAGAACACTAGTCCGTACGCCATTGCATCTTCCACTCTTCACCAAAAAGGTTGAATAATAATTTCGAATGGCTGAAGTGAAGAACCCTCTGGCAGGCTTTTTTTTATTTATTGCAATACGATTGATTGACGAAGATATTTCTTTCACCAAAATCACTGGCTCAAAAGCTTCAAATCGATGTTCTTGTCTGATGCTCAGGTATAATTAGGTTTGTTCATTTTAGCCCCTTGTGATTTCTGTTTTTTTAATTTAGTTTATGTTTATCGTTCTTAGGTTGTTCAATTTGTGTTTATCAAAACTTTGATTACAGGCAGTCCAGAAGAAGCTACTAGGTGGATTTGGATACATGAGTTGCAGGTACAAACTCAAAAAGATGGTAGCCATTTAGGTAAGACATAATGTGAATTTGTTTAATTATAAATATATGAAAAGTTTTTTTTATGAATTTGAGTCCTTGATATTAAATGTTTCTAAAAATGTCATGCACACGAATTGTCAATTGTGTTATTGGACCTTATCTTCAACAGTGTTTTTGCTGGCTCTTTGATTATATTTTAAAAAAATCAAGAATAGTTATACAATAAAGTAAACAAGGTCAGCTGATGTTGAGGAAAGAAATTTGACAACTTATATGGGTATTATGAGATAGACTGAGTATTTTGTGATGATATTAACAAAATATCGAGTGAACTCATGCTCTTGGGTATTGACCTTCCTGGCCTTTTTGAGGCAATCCTGGAAGTAACAGTAATATATTGTGTTTAAAAAGCCGTTAAGTATAAAGTTCCCAAACCTTTTTCAACTAGAGCATCATAGAAATGTTTTAATATCTGAGCAGGTCAAGATGGTTGGTGGGGTGCAGAGGAGGCTGATGTAAACCGATTAACTGCAGCAGTTATGGCTTTTGATTTCGGGTCAGAGTCCGGGCAGTTTTCGTTGAAAAGTCTTAGATGTTTGATGGAACACAAGTTTTTTTTTTCAGATCTGCGGATTGGATATGAATGGAATGGGTGGGTTCCTATTAAGGTAAATTTTGTGGCATGGAGACTTGTCTTAAATAGGTTGCCAACTGCTGTGAATTTGGTCCAAAGAAACATTAATATTCCAGACACAAGGTGCAAGGTTTGTAATGAAGAAGACGAGTCGGCATCGCATTTGTTCGTGGCATGCAATTTTGCTCAGAAGGTTTGGGATTTTGTAGTGGGTTGGTGCAGGCTTGGACCCCTTTTTTATCCTTGAACTAGAAGATTTGGTGACTGTCCAGAATTCATACCTCAGCTTGGCGAAGTGGAAGAAACTCAAGAAATGGGCATTCATGTGAATTTTGGGTCTTCTTTGGTGGGATGCTTTGATTGGCAAGAAGATAGCAACTGAAGATTAAACAATGTCATATAAAACTCCTGCCAAACTTTATTGGTATATTTCCATGTTATCACTTAGTTAGGCGATACTGATTATTGCTACCTAAAAAATGTGTATAAACCCCACCCCTCAACTTCAAGAAACATTCCAAGATTTGTTACTCACAGTTTATATTATAGGGAAGAGTGTATGCAACTGTTATATTGATTTTTTTACATTGTATATACAAAATAACTTTTTATATATATGTTATCCAACTCGTGAAATACATGTATGTCTACACGCAAACGTGGCCCATTGGAATTGCTAAGACCCTTGCTTTGTTATGTTTTTAGACATTACCATAAGTATGCCCGTCCACCGGACGGGTATAGAACTAGTTTATATACTATACAAACACTATCGTCGGGAATAGTGCCAGGCACCAGCCTGGCACATACCCATTCGCCTGATTGGGCGGTTTGCAGCTTTTGCAAACCCTAATTTCTTTGAAACGTAGACAACATAGCTAGAGGCAAGAAAGAAACAGAGAATAAGGCGGGAAAACATCAGGCTCAATCCTCCGGTAAAGAGAGTTCCGGACCCGGCGATCTAAGGCGATTGGCTTCAGGAATCTGCGACGCACTCCGGCGGCGCGTTTAATGTTTTCCTCGGAACCCTAACAGTAGTTGCGGTGTCGGTCACACAAGTGTGAAACAACGGCGTATGACGGTAACGAGGGGCGGTTCCGGCGACTATCGTTTTTTGTAAGTTTTGGAATCTGAAAATTATAAGAGTTTAATACCAATTTGCTTGAAATTCCAAAAATTTGTGTGTAAATCTGTACAAGGCAAAATCGGTCCAGATAGATAAAAAGAGAGGTGCCTAACAACTGACTTTAGACACCGCCAGTGATCATTTTTTGATTGATTTTTACCTGTATTAGGTTGGTACTTTGGTGTCCCATATGGTAGTATATATATACCCTTACTATGCCTGATGATACATACCAATTGTAGGCTATAGTTGTATTTATAACAGATTTAGCGTTGCACTCTGGCCATACACAGTTTCTTATTGTTACGCATTCCCGTTGTATGCTGCTTTGCTACTATTTTTTGTTACATCTTTTCTACCAGAGGCTTATGCTTGGTGCTGTTTACTTGCATAAACATGTCTTCTAAAGAGGGCAAATTGATGTCAAACATTTCAGCGACTGAATCAAATAGCTCTAAAATCATATGCAAGATACCCTATATAAAAGAACAAGAAGCAATTAGTTGTATAGCCTACATGCTCAAAATCTCAGCATGATGTATTACTCATATCTTTGTGTATATAAGTTAAAAAGCTTAGATTTAATTACAAAATTAAAATGCTAAATTGTATTTGTAATTCGCCTGCTTTTTGCTTTCGTGGCCAGCGAGCCAAGTATTACAATCCAGCAAAAGAATATGTTATATATACACATTTATCCTTAGATCGTGAATTGACTTTTTGGTGCATCATTTTACTAACATAAATATTGGATTCATCATATAACAGAAGTTTTGAAAGTTGGGATTGTGTAGTATAAAGCAGAGGAGGAGGATGATGATGGTGTTGGAATTTGGTGGCACGGCAGGTTTGCCGGCCATCGGTTTCGTTTTGAAATTTACTGGTTAGGCCTATTAGCTATAATATTTAATCAGGTCTAACAACTATATATTTACTGGATAAGATATTTTCTTTAATGTGTTTTTCTAAATTGCAGGTCTAACTACTATGTTTGCGGTTTTCTTTTGCGTTTTATGTAGCTTTGCTGTTTTCTTATTTGTCTTTTCTTTTATATATCTTTATTTTGTACATCTTCATTTTTATGAGCTATTCTTTTTGTTAAAGGGTGGCGTGCACAAACTGTATGAGAGAATGTGGCACGCTGGTGCAGAACTAAAGACCCGGTGAACATGTTCCGGCATGCGCGCGGCTCACACAGGTGGAAGAAATTGGGGTATAGAATCGTGCAAACAACTATCTGGTGTATCTGGAGAGGCCGCAACGAAGTGGTTTTCAAACGAAAACAGGTACATGTTAACAGTTTATTTGAAGAAATTAGAGTTCTTGGCTTCTATGGCTTAGGAATCGAGCAAAGGTTCGAGAGTTATCGTGGGATCTTTGGTTTAACCTTGATTTGCTGTGTAGGAGACTATAAGACATTGGTGTATCTAATGTTCTTACGGTGCTAACAATCTGTGGGTAACGTGTTTTAATAAAGCTTCTTTGTTGGCCGTTGAAAATAATTTGTTAAAAGATATGCATATAATTACCTGCAATCATTGTTTAGTGAAACCAAAGGAGGTGGACCCATTTATTAACGATTATACTTAGGCTGATGCAACTTAATATGAAATATCTTTCGTATATAGGCTCTTTCACATTGTTCAGATGTGTGTATCATCTTAGTTTTGTTGTATCCATTCACTTATCTTCTTGACCAACTGTGTTCTCTCTTCAAAACATGTGTTTTGGGTTTTCGGAGGTCATAATTAAGAGCGTATGTCTAAAATTGATATGTAAAATCTAAATTATGTCAGTCACCAGAGTCAAGTTCAACTTATTTTTAGATTTGTGCTTTAGGAATTATATATTTATATCATTGTATTACATATATGACCCGTTAATATGTTCTTTGCATTTTCTTAAATGTTAGTAAGATCCGTCAAGATTTTTAACCCAATTTGTATTGCATATGTGCAGAGGAAAACATGATTGACATCGGCAACACAAAGAGGATTCAATACCTGCCCTAAGAAAGCCAGCCAATAAACACACACTTTTGAAGCTCATCGCCTGGACACCATCTGATCATGTATTTTGCAGCCAGTTGAACACTTAAAGCAAAGGTCTTCTGTAACTAATACCATTCCAAGTAACCAACTGCATGCCTTGCTAAAGCTTGTACTACTTTTGTCTATTTCAGGTCTTTTGTAAGTAAACCAATTGTGTGGCTACTAAAGTTTACTAAATTTGAAAACACTTGCACAGCTAAAGCAAGTGTATTTTGTATATAGCAATAGTATTAGTTGCTGTACTAATTTTATCTTTAAATTATTGTTGGTAGAAAACACAAAATCATAGCTGGAAACTCGGCGCAGCAACGCGTGCCGGGAAAACATCTAGTTCAGATACTATTTACAAGTTCATGTCTCTCTCTCTCTCTCTCTGGTGTGTGACGATTAGGGTTTTTTTCAGTATAGTGTCTGGGTTCATCTTGAACCAGATTATAGTTATTCTTTTCTAATCATTGTCATATAAAGATTATCGTTGTCGTCGTAATCTTTGAGAGTTATTTTTAGAGATGCTAGGCTTGTATTTGAATCGTTCATTGTCATATTTTTGGGTAATAAATCATTGTGGTTTGGGTATTCGTTGTAGTTATGTAGATCTCGATCAGATATGTTGTTTTGACACTATCGTATAGAGGAATGCATATCATAGACTTATCTTGCTCGATTGTGGAGGTGGGTTAGAGGACCACGCTCATATATTGGTATCCAGCTCCTTCGCTGTTTCGGCAAAGTCCAGAGCCCCGGGCCTTTGGTTGATGTCTAAAGTGTCATTCAATGTTCAGTGGAGTGGTGTAATCTTGTTTTTTTTTTCTTGTAGTTCTCTGTTTTGTAGTAGTTCTACCCTCAAATTCTTGCTAGGTTTGGGTGGCTCTTTTTTTATAAACTAGTGGGTTACACCCGTGCTCTATGGCGGGGCGACCCAATTTTTAATGAAAACGTTGACGCAATAGTAAATATAACGTCGATGACACGAACTCGTTTGATATATTGGTTCAGCTCATTAAGATACCGACACTTACCGAAAGTGAAACCAGTGGCGGATCCAGGAATTTTTTCCAAGGGGTTCACTTATTTAAATGTTCCAATAACATATTTCCGAACTTAAAAAATACGGTCCGGTTCGACGGTTCGATGGTTCGGGTCGGGTAAAGTTCATCACATAATAACAATACGATACAATTATTAAAAAAACATCATCATGATAAATTTACAAAATGGTCTTTACGAATAACAAAAATATGTACACTTGTTCCCTATAGGAGGTTTCATCTTTTGGAAACGTTGCATTACATTCTCGATCTAAACATAACTTTTTGTAAGAACTCCCTTTCAATGTAGCAAATACAAGAATCGTTCATAAACATGAGATCCTGGGAATTATACCAGTGAAAAAAATCAATTAGAGGGACTAGGAAAAACATCCAATAGTCGTGGATTATTTTAAAAGATTTAAACATTGATGTTATTGACTTTCTAAAAAGAAATAAGGTCAACGAAGAAGGGACACTTTGCTAGTTTTGACAAATGGACATGTTAGTGGACCTCTTTCCTAAAATCTTTCATTTAGAGACACAAAAAGCATGTAAGGTGGCTGATCAGTTGCAAGCAAAAGACAACGGTTTATATAGGAATTGGAGATGGAAGAGGGACCTAAATGGTGATATGAAAAAAACAAGGAGCTTCAACAGGCACGTTCTCTTTAAAGGTTGATTTAAAGAGTTCAAGACAAGAGTTCAAGAATTAACATCAATAAATTCTACCTCATAATGCCAAGTTGAATTGCAATTCTCATTAGGCATCTCGAGAAGGAGAGCGCTATAGTTTTAATGATATACGATATGTTTATGGTTAATATACTCGAGCAAAAAATAGAAAGTTGTAACGTTATAAGAGATTACCATAGGAAGCCATGGACTCCAACAACTTAAAACTACAATAGACAACTGCCTCTACCGAGGCACATATTTCTTCAGGAAGTGCAATTCTTACCCAAACATACTTCCCTGTGAAAGCAAAAGGAATCTATGAAGCAAATTGGAAGAAGTCTCCATGCTCTCCTCAAGTGCTTTGGCATCTGGTCCTTCTCCATTCCAAAGTGTTCCCACTGCATAACAAAATAAACTGACTCAAGTGACACCATTCAGAAAATAAATAAATAAATAAATAAATAAATACATTAGTAATAGTATGCAATTGCCATCATTCTTTAAAGAAAATTCAACATAAAGAGCATTTCCAACTCAAATTAGTATCATTAGAGCCCAACACAAGAGTTCAAGAATTAACATCAATAAATTCTATGATATAACATCACTAATTATAGATTGAATCTAAAAATCAACAAACTGAAAGTTAAAATCAACAAACCTGAACTGAAGAAGTCAGAACTCAGAAGGGTTGCGGTCATGACTGTGGTGGCTTGAGTGGAATATAGGGGTGTTTGTGCAGTGGTCGTGTTTGTGTATGCGTGTGTTTGGAACTCAGAGTAAACAAAAGAGGCACTTAAACATTAAAAGTTAAACCCTAATTCATTTTGAGAGAAAAAAAACCACCAAAAAAGGGACTCGAACTCGAGACATCAAGTTGTTACACAACGGACTTTACCAGCAGACCACTTCTCTTCTTCTGTTATGGGGTTCCCCTAAAAATTATTAACAGGTTCCTTTAGTCTTTTCTATTTAACTTAACACTATAAATTGCGAACGAAACGGGTTCCCGGGAACCCCTTCCTTCGCTGTAAATCCGCCCCTGAGTGAAACAAAAAAAAGTTATGATACGACCAAAAAAATACCGAGATGTGCTTACATCGACCAGAACAATAAAAATGAATATCAATTCCGAACTGATGTTGTTCGGTCAGTATTAGATCGTTCGTTTTGTTACATATACAACATCAGGTTCGACTGAAACTTAAAAAAGAAAAACAAAAACAAAAAAAAGGAAAGATGAAAAAAATTCATTAAAGCACAAAAATCACTCTAGCTAAAAAGTTCATAAATTATATATATATATATATATATATATATATATATATATATATATATATATAGGTAAAGAGTATGGTACAAATCTCACTATCGTACATTATGTACGCTACAACTGCAGCCATACACGTGTCCTGATTCAATTTTAACAAATAAGGGTATATACATTCTATTATATCATTTACGACTGCTAATCATTGAATCCCGTCAATTATTGAGTTCGTTTCATAACCGTTCCATTTAAGTATTCTTCGTTTTCAATTCGATTGCAGGGTTTTGATTGATTGATTCCACACAGAACGGCCATTTCAGAGACTTCTTGATTCGTCATTTAGGTGAGTTTTGGGTTTTTTTTTATTTGATTTTTTTATTATTATTAGATTTATAATCAGGGGTAGAAGTTAAGTGTTTATTGGAACTAGTGGTTGTGTTACTATATCGCATGTGTCTTTTTATATATCGCATGTGGTATGTTAAAATAATCCAACTACTAAAGGAATGGATTTGATGCATAAATTCGCATGTTTAAATATAGTCATTTCGCACACAATGAAGTTTGATATATAATTTCGCAAGTTTAATTCGAGATTTCGCAAACCTTAAAGATTTTTATCAATTGTAGTTTTTGATTTCCCAATCTTTATGAGTAATTATTTTTATTTTTACACAGTGTGTTTCAATTATTGAAATCAAATAATTCAGTTCAATAATTGATTTCAATAATTCATATTAATAATTTTTTTATTATATATTCTATGTTTTCATTACTATTGAAAACATCCAATTAAAAAATGGCAGATCTACCAACATCCTCTTCTTCTTCTTCTTCTTCTTCTGAACCAAGTATCAAGCAGGTTTTGAGGAAAAGGATTCAGCAACAGATTCAAGAGGATCAATCTTGTCAAGAGATGTTGGAGGCCAACATTTCTCGTTTAACGGAAAACATGAAGAGAAGACAAGAAATTCTGAACATGTTATCCCAGATGCAAGTGAGTAGTCTTAAAGAAATTGCAGTTATGTTTATGGTGGATTTGGGTGAGAGAGATGAGAAACAGTTGAAAGAGTTGGCTGGTGCAATAACTGTATTAAGATGCTCAATGAAGATGAAAATAGAGTTTCTTTCATCTTTTGAATGAACTTTTGTTTTTTTTTGGTGTATGTTCCAATAAATTTGCATGTTTTGTTATGTAATGGACTTGTATTTCGCAAATTTTAAGAATTCAATGTGAAACATGCGATTTTCCTAAAAACACATGCGAAATAAAAACACAATTGGCAATTAAGAAACACCAATATATGCGATATTAAGAAGAGAACTAAAGCAGTTGAAACAGTTGAAATATGTAACATAAATACATCATCAAATGTAGTTTAGTTTCACCTGTCAAAATATATTTTCATCCTTTCTGGGATTTCCTTATCCAGATCTTTCATATACCTCTCTTTGTCTGGCCTTTTGTCGAAAGCATTGGCCATTTTAATTATTTTAAGACGATGCATGTTGTGTTCTGATAGAATGATTTTGCTGAGATATCTTGTCCTTAGGAGATGAATTTGTGCTTTCTGTCTGTTGTTTACTTCATCTTCATTCACAAATCCTGTCACCCATGGTTTTTGGTCTCCTTTGTACGTTTCCATGTGACGCATCGTAAACACTCCGCAGTCTACGCCGTTATTCTTCGTCCTCCAATCCATTTTCTTTCTTTCTATCACTGAGGTTGCAAGTTCTTGTATAGCCGGTGTTGGTTTTAAAGCATTTTGTAGGTATAAAACCAATACCCTTCTCTGTAATATTGTAACATTTGTATTAGTAGCTTTTACATAATATATAACATGTATATGTATAAGTTTTTGTATTACCAGTGTGTCTGGGAGCCCATTGTATCTTTCCTCAAACTCTTGTTCTGCTGCTGAATTGTCTATCAGGTCAATTTTTGCCGGATTTTAAGTTGAAGCACAAGACATAGAAGTGGTCACCTTGAAGTACCGGAATAAACACCAGGTCAACCGATTCAAGTTTTTTTTACCTCATATCTATTTAACATGTCTTCAAAATTCGAGGCAAATATTTTGAGTCGTTGGTTGTCTGTGTATTTCTTCTCGTCGTAAAAGATATTCGGCTGTATGTTATTTAACCAGAGTCAAATCCATGCAAACAATGTACCAAATGCGAATAGTGTATGTACCAAATGCGAAATTACAACAGTAGGAGAAAGGCAAACATTTGACTTTTTCACATGCGAATAGTAGATACAACACATGCGATATTACAACAGTATGAAAATGTTTTCAAAAGCAAAAATTCTGCTCTAATACATGCGATTTAGATATAACTAGTTTGCGAAATCATTTAATATGCATTTACTTTTTTAAAATTTCAAATGACGAAATGTATATGAAAACATACCATCATTGTGGAATACAAGAAGAATCTGTGCGGTGATGATTTTCTATCCCTTTTCTTCTCTTCAAGGTTTAGAATATCTACAAATGCATCTAATCCGTTCGATGCTACGTATTGTTCCTTGAAGAAGCTTTCAAACACAGCTTTGAATGTTGCAACCTCAGTTTTGGATCGGTAAAACTCTTCTCTGCCAGTCATAAAATAAATAATTAGCTTTTGGTTTGTGTATATTTTTTATTAGATGTTTGTTTGTTGATATATGTTTTTCTACTTACTGCAAGTCTGCAAAGGTGGCAAATGTGAAGCGGATCACACTCAATTCTTGGGTCAAGAGTGCTTCATGCATGTTCACCACTCTATTGCAGTAAGGTGAACAAAATTTGTCTCCAAGATCTGCACATATTTTTTCACCTCTTATTCTTGCTTGTTCTATTGTCTTGTAAAGCAGTTCGTTTAAACCTTTTGGTATAACTTGTTTTGGAACTTGCTTTGGCTTTGTGGTTTTTCTCCCCTTAGTTTGTTTTTTTCCTTTATCTTCTTCCAATGTTGGTCCTACGCTCAAAACCAACTCAACTGAATGCAGTTCTTCAGCAGTTACCTGAGGGCATTCAGGTTCCATTTCCTTTTCAACTTCAACGTCCGTATCGAGTTGTGGGGGGTCTTTTTCCGGCACTTCTTCCTGGACCTTTTGTGTAGATTCTGCCAAGTTCACTGTCTCTTCGACAACAGTTTCATTTTCACCAGTTTCTGCATGCCAGAGTAATTTAAGATATACAATAATTTATGATGTTTAATTTTTTCTCATAAAGTAAAGGGTTTTTATTACCATTGGCAGTTGTTTGGTAAGCATATACACCCGGTTCCACTGTTTGAATTTTTGCAATAAGGGTGTCTGTGACTCCTCCATCATCTGGTTGCAGTGTACCTATAGATTCAAATTATTTTATTTAATACAGCAGAATCAAAATTGCAGGAGTATACATGACATCGTGTGCGAAATCAAATCTGAAATGTTTTTGATAGTATCGCATGTGTTTTTCATAGGTTTCGCAAATGCATAAAATTTTAGTGAATTTTTACATTATATCGCATGTGTTAATATTGAGTTCGCATGTGTTACCTTCTGATGCCAATTGTACCAAAACACTGGATATTACTTTTTGCGCTTCTTCATCCTCTCTACCTTCTTTGTTTGTAGCAACTTCATGATGAACCTCAGAAGCTGGGTTTTCAGGTTCTTGATGAACAGGAGAGGCTGCAGGTTCATGCTCTTGAACCGGTTCAGGTGGCAGACAAATGGGATTATTCTGAAGCATTTTATCCCACTCCTTACAAGCATTCATAACCTCAACATCCCAAAAACACTTAGTTTTTGCCTCTGACACTAAGTTGTTCATCTCTTGAACATCTCGAACCATTTTAAGGTACTTGTTTACATTTGCTTTCATCTTTTTCAACAGATTCTGTAATATCAATATAGAAGTTAAATATAATTGATTAAGTTAAATAAGTTAAATTAATATTTTTCTACACTTACCTTTTTGTTTGCTCTCGAAGCCTCTAGTTGTTGTTCGTGGGCTGTGTCATAGAATACCGACGGTGAAAGTTGAGCAGGAGTGTTGCAATAATCCATCATTTTCTGCGTCTGCGTTCCAACTTCAAAGTCAATGTTCATCTGAGACATTTCATTGATTTCAAAACTGAAATCCATGAAATCATCAATGTTCTCGTTATCTTTTGGCTCTGCCCCGGTTTCTTCGTTTTGTACTGCGCGCGCAGTCCTTCTTTTGTAGCTTATCGTCGTGTCAACCGGTGGTCGTAGTGTATAATCATCCTCCGGAGGACCCTCTTCTTCTTCATTCTTTTCTTCATTTTCTTCTTCACTTTCATCTTCTTCTTCACTCTCACTTGATATCCATAGAGGTCCGTTATCCGAAATATGTTCTTCGACTTTATCAATCTCTGAAGATGTTATATAACGAATAACCGGCATCTCCACGGCTTTCTCAAACAGGTTAAGCTTTTTGTTGTATTCATGCGTGTATAGAAGCTGTATAAATCGCAAGTTCATTTAATTATATAAAAGAACAAACTAGTATTTTTAAATATGTTATTAAATGTAGTAATGTATACCGTAAGAAAGGCAACAGGTCCTACGAACTGTATCTTATAGTTCTTCCAGCCCGCTCGTGTCCGGCGCAAGGTTTCGAGTACATATGAGCACCAATCTAGATTTTTTATTTCCTCAACATCTTCTACACCGAGCAAACATCTATCATTTGCAAGTGTTGCCTTTGTAATTTCTGCAAAGAAAGTCATCCAGTATACAAGGAAATTTAATTTAAACAGACGCCCTCCGTCTCTTTGATTTTCCATTGTATTTGCTATTAAGCCATGGGTAAGTCTCGCGTTTTGTCCCCACTGGCGGATGAATGTATCCCGGACCGCATTTCCCGGTTCTTGACTTTTTTCAATTTTGTCTTGCTTTTTGACTTTTCTCTTATCGGCTATTATTTCAACCTTCTTTGGACCTTTTGGTAATCCAAATACCTCATAAACTGTGTTCGATGTTATTTTGATTTGGTGGTTTCCTACGTTTAGCTTATCGAACTTCTCATCAAAGTTTCTCACTAGCCAATACGCCAATCTTTTCGAAATATGGTTGATGTTGATATCAAGAATAGCTCCAAACCCTATATCCCTAACATCATCTATCTGTTTTTTGAAAATCTTCTAACAGTATCCATATATGAGTTAGGTTGGCATCGCAGCAGTATTGCTTCATTGCTGTATTTGAAAAACTCTCTATGTTCTGTTTTAGGTTGTTGCCCCTTTTTTGAATGTTTTTTTGTGACTATCTTTGATTTTCTTTTATCTTCTTTCTTGTCATGTTTTTTCTTTTTTTGGGGTGGCTTAACAAATTCATCATCTTCTGAACTTTCTTGAATCAACAATCTCTTTCTATTCTTTTTAATTTTTATCAGAGTTGATATTGGTCCTTCAAAGTCTTCATCAGATTCTATTTCTACAAAATCGCATACTGTAGTTAAAAACACTTACAAAATCGCATTTGTCAGTTAATCATGAACAACAAGTCATCAATTCGCATGTGTTAGATATCAATTCGCATGTGTTATTTTATCAATTTGCATTTATGAGTTATGATTTCGCATTTGTTACATAAGCATTACCTAAACAATACAACTAACTTATGATATAAAAGCGCATTTGCATTTATATCAATTCGCAAATCTAATTTAACCTAAAACAAAAAACCTTCTACATACTAGCTTTTTATCATATGAAATCGCAAATGTCAAAAAAAGCACAACAAAACCCTATATGATATCGCACATCCATCAGTATCATTAAGACAATTGCAGAAAAAATGCAAAACCTAATAAATAAATATACCAGTAACAAACCCTAGCAAAATTGACGTTGTTATCAATATGTAATGTTATAAAACTTATATGTTTCAGTTAAAACGTTAATAAACAAACAAAATCGCATTTGATTTTAAAGTACCTGTATATTACACTTTAAATCGCAAATGTAAATAGATACCTGGATTCATCTTCTTCGCTTGTGGTCTGTCGTTGTTTGCTTTGCTTCTTTTCTCAATATTCATGGAATCGTAGTTGAAATCGCAATGGAGAGTAGCAGGTAATCGCAATGGAGAGTAGCAGGTAATGTTTTGGAGAAGGAGAATGCTTTTGATTTTGGGTTTTACGGTATGATTTTGAGTTTTTGTGTGCTGATAATCAGGGGTTTTGTTCTCGCTATGACGATTCTAACCTTGGCGGTTTCTTTTATTAATTTTAATTTGATTAATTTAATTGTTTAAACACGCGCTTTTAATGAGATGATCGTACAATTGTTGTTGTAGCGTACATAATGTACGATTAGAGTATTTGTATGATAACCGGCCTATATATATATATATATATATATATATATATATATATATATATATATATAATAATGAAGCTAGCTTTGTCGTTTAAATAAAAATTCAAAATTATTTGTAAATTTTAATGATAAAAAATAAGATACGGATACATGTTATTTTATGCGGCCACCATTCGAAAATGTGCGATTAATTTTATATATTATTCATAAAAATAGTCCGGACTAGTAAATAACTACGACACCTATCTATATCTATCAATAGAAACCATTTAGAGGATACTTGTCATTCTATCATTCAATTGATTAAAATTATTAATAATACTAATAGTAATATTTAATCTAATCTAATACAAATTGTCATTATTAATAATATTTAATCAAATCTAAATCTAGTCTAATGCAAATTCTTATTATTAATAATATTTAATCAAATCTAAAAAGAATTAATACGAATTCCAAAGTTGATATTAACTTTCAAATAATTATAAAAATATCCACCTAACATCACATTTGTTTCTGTTAAATTCGATTAATTAATTTGTTCAACAATCACTATTAACTTTATCATTCAGTATTTTTCAAAAAATCTCGATGATTACAAAAATTGGTGATTAAAGGTTTTACACTACTAGAAAACTAGGCAATTGCGACTAAAATTTGCGACCTACACGAGGCGTTCGCAAAATTAGCGACTGGTTTGCGACAAAAATCAAAACAGTCACAATTTTAAAGACAAACCCAGATTCGGTCGCAAAACGATCGCAAATTTTATGACTGCATTTTTCCATTGCAAATAAGTTGAATGGTGGTTGGAAAACGGTCGCTAATATGAGAAAATAATAAAAAAAAGTTGCGACCGTCTAAAGCGGTCGCAAATACGAAAAATATGTAAAAAGCAAAAGTTGCAACCGTCTAAAGCGATCGCAAATACGAGAAATATATAAATGGAAGTTTAATTGACCCACAAATATACAAGGGATTAAACCTGAATATAAGTACTTAAAAAGGTGCAAAACGTAAGTTTTGCAAGTTTTAAGTTTAACCTCTATTCTCCTTCAATTTCAAGAATCATCTTCACCACCCCCTTTTCTTTCTATGCATTTTTTCTCTCTCTACAAATCTGTATCTCTACTCTACAAATCTATATCTCTATATACAACATTATATACATACGGTTCCATACATATTCATCTATTCACACACAAAATCATTAACCAATTCAAGTTCTTCAACTAGTAAAGTTTGATCGATCGCTTGTGCTATGGTTTAAATTCAATTAGATCTGTAACAACCGTTAATTAGGTTTATCAATGGAGGTTGGAGTGGATAATTCACCGGAGAATATCGGTGTTGCAATGGAGTTTCCGGCGATTGACGGTGAAGGTTTGTCGTCACCACCAGTTATGCCGCCGAGGCTTCGCCGGAGATTGACGCAATCAAAGGCGTCTCCGTCTAGTGTTGAAGAAATTGAATCTAGCCTTCGAGATGCAGATCTTCGTTGATAGGTTAGGGTTATTGGTTTGTTGTAGTTAGTTGCTCTAATTACTTGATTAAATATATATATATATATATATATATATATATATATATATTTGTATATATATATGTATATATATATGTATATACATAACTGCCAGATTAGGGCTAGAATCTGAACCAAAACTTAATTGGTTCGAAATTATTGCTTAATTAGCTATAAAGATGGAGTTCCACCAATATGTCTGGTCGGTCATGAATTTGCTTTTTATTTGTTGTTGATGCTTGAGGGATGGATGTATGTTGTTCAACCTCTTCATGAGATAGCCCTGCCGCTTCTTCTTTTTGAGTCAATTGAATTATTATCTTTACTCACTATTAGTTTATAACAACCCTCCTAAAATATTTATAACACCCCTATACGCCCTAAAATACACCCCGTATACGAAAAATAGGCCCAAAATACCTTAAAATTAACAAAATTCAATTAAAAACAAGAATTGAGGGCGCTCACGGGGCGCGAAGCCTTTGGCAAGCTCCGTCGCGGGCCGCGACAGCTAGACCACCAGGCGAACCCCTGAGCTGCCACGTGGCAGGTTCGTGTCAAGACTATTGGTCCGACTCAGCAAGCCTAGGCCCTACACAACCTAGCTCGCGGGCCGCGAAGACCCTTGTGGTCTCTTTCGCGGGGTGCGAGGAACTCGATATCAGGCCCTATAAATTGGAATGATTGGCATTCATTTTCCGTCGTTCAAAAAGTTCAATTCTCTCGATGTAAATTATTATTTATAAATATATTGTAAAAACAATTCTCTCTCAATTTCTCTATAGTATAAGTAATTCCCGAGCATTATACCCACTAAAATAGCGAAGCTCTGCATCGATGTAAGTATCATAACCCCCGGTTACGTATTAGATACGCTGCCCGACCAATCTAGTGCTTCGTAACTGCTGTAGTGGCTCTGCCCGACGTAGTCTTTGGAGTACTTTCTCGGGGAGGGTATAACTAATGTAAATTGAGTTATTATACTAACACGTATGCATTGTTTGATTAATAGATTATAACCAGGAAGTCACAAAGGCAAAACCTAAAATAGCAATGTGAGTAATCTCCTTTTTGTGAAACCTTTTTGTGAACTATTTTTACAAAACCTCAATGTTTTAAATTATATTTAACATTGATTGAGTATTTGTAATTCTAAAATTATCGTCGGTATGTTGGTGTTTTTGTATACAAAATTTGTTACTACACTGTGAGTGGTAACATGACCACTAGTCCTGGATTGACAGTACCGTGGGTGGTAATTAAATTAGATGTAAACAAATGTAATTGTTGGATTGCCCTCAATACTGTACAATGATAAAACCTGTTTTGATTAAATTGGGATTCACTCACCAGTATTTCCCACTGACAAAATGTTTTTAAACGCGTTTCAGGTAACAAAATGTGAAAGCCAAATAGAAGTCAGCTGGACAGCACTGAAGGCTTGGAAAAGTGGCTATAAAAGTTACCTAAATAAAGAAGATGTTTTATTTCAATAAAATATGGTTTATCCCTATAAACTTGATGTAATGAAAACTTGGGAATTTCCCATGTGTTTATTATTATAAAAATGTGGTATTTTACTCTGATAAAATATTTCCTAACTACGGTCCTGATGAAAATTCCGCTGCCAAACTGAATAATACCGATACCACTAAATCTGAGCTCGCGGCCGCCTGTTCCTAGGTGACTAGGGGACGGGGGTTGCGACAAAGAGTGGTATCAGAGCTAAGCCACTGATTTCAGCCACAGAAGTGTTCTGCTGACACCAAAATTCTATCCATTATGTTAGGAAATAATCTACGTGATTATGTGCATACCTGTATATTATTGTTTTGTGTTATTTGACAATTTGTTAGTTTACACTATGAGCGATCAAGGTCTGTCAGACGCTTACCGTCAATTGTCTAGTTCTCTTATAGACGAAGGAACTTCTTCCCAGCCTACCCCCTCGGGGTATTCAGCTGACACAGAGGAAGGGATTTTCGTGTTCAAAGCACAATCCGAAGAACCATTCCCTACCAAAAAGAGAGGATGGTTCAGTCGGGGAGCTCACGACCATAAGAAAATGATGAGGAAATTACAGCAGCAGAGAGCTTTAGCAGCTGCGTATAGGGAGATGAATGCTCAAACCCAGGATATAATCAACAGGAGACTGGTCAATTTCCACATACTAGCTACCACAGCCACAGACCCAAATTTAGAACAGATCATAGCACCCCAACCACTACCCTTATTCCCAACTCAACCCATGGAAATCGAACCCTACCCAGGAGACGAGATTCCAGCACCCGCTTTCAACCCAGTTGAAATCCCTAGAGTCCCCGCACCCCATCCCCCAGACTATGACCCATGGTTTGATGACCATAGGGATTACCCAGAACTCCATCCACAAGAGGAACTCATGCCAAACCCAGTAGCACCCTATCCAAACCTTGACCCTCTAGACCCATATTTTGATAATGACCAATACATATAGGACATCCTAGAGAACCCATACCCATATGAAGAACCGATGCCCCAGTTCCCTGACCCGATACCAGCACCCTCACCACCCATGAGCACTGAGAATGTGCAAGAACTTCACACCTTTGGTGAGGAGTTGTTAGATGAAAGTGAAAAGATAAGACAAATAGGGGAGAGACTCGTCTGGAAATACGACGAGTGTAACATGCAATACTGGATGAACCCTTATCAGTAATAGTAATAACATATATATATATATATATATATATATATATATATATATATAGGGGAAGGTTCATTCGGGAACACTAAAAAAGTGGGAACAGTGGGGAACCGGCTCAAACGAACTCCGATTGGACTCATTCCAGCGGCGTTGGAACCGGTTCGTTGAACCATAACTAAGATCTCTTAACCCTAAATCCTAAACTCTAAACCCTAAAGCTAAAAATAAGGCTAAAACTTAAGCTAAACCGTAAAATCTAAACTATAAACCCTAAAAGCTAAACCCTAAAGGCTAAACCTAAAGCTAAACACTATAGCTAAACCCTAAAGCTAAACCCTAAACCCTAAAGCTAAACTCTAAACCCTAAAGCTAAACCCTAAGGCTAAACCCTAAAGCTAAACCCAAAAAGCCAAACCCTAATATATTTAGAGTTTAGGGGTTATGATTTAGGGTTTAGGGTGAGATCCTAGTTAGGGTTCGACGAGACGGTTCCAACGCCGCTGGAATGAGTCCAATCGGAGTTCGTTTGAGTCGGTTCCCCACTGTTCCCCACTTTTTTAGTGTTCCCCAATGAACCTCACAATATATATATATATATATATATATATATATATATATATGGTAAGGTTCATGCGAGAACCAACTTTATTGCGAGAACCGCGAGAACCAATGTGAACACAACCTAAAATAGCTAAAAAAACCTAACCCCCCCCCCCAAGCTAAATGCTAAAAACTAAAACCCCTAAAAAACTAACCCCCCCCCCCAAGCTAAAATGCTAAAAACTAAACCCCCGAAAAACCTAAAATAAATAAAAAAAATCTAATTTTTTTTATTTTTTATGTTAAAATCGCTACTTTTAGTAGCCAAAAAAATATTTTAAAAAAAAAAACATTTTAAAATTTTTTTTGCTACTAAAAGTAGCGATTTTCTTATAAAAATATTAAAAAAAAAATTGTGTGTTTTTTAGCTATTTTTAGGCATTTTTGGTTGTGTTCACATTGGTTCTCGCGGTTCTCCTAATAAAAGGTGGTTCTTAACGGATCTTTGTCCTATATATACATATATATATATTTATGTAAGTTTGAAAAAAAATCAACTAAAATCCAATATCTACTAATGCATACTAATATTGTATTTTAAATTCCAGTTGTAGTTGTAATAGATATAGATGCATATATATAAAATAGAGTAAATGTCGCAATGCATGACGATTTTGGATCAATGTGTTATTGTGTGATTATTCGCATTAAATATTGTTTCGTGATATTAATACTTGGTATATGTTTATAATTCAGATGAACAACGAAGTGAATCAAGAAAACCCGAATAACGATAATAACGGAAACCAATTAGATAACAGTGCCGTCTAACACATAGTGGCACAAGGGATTATAGACGCTATGCCATATATTATCAAAACGGTTAAGGAAGCGAAAAATAATAAAAGTAACAGTGGAAGTAAACGACCACCTACTGAACCCAGTCACAGCGTGAATAATAGACTGTTACTTCAAGTACCTATTCCAAAAAGAAGAAGAACCATGTCTTATGATTGTTCTTATAAAGAATTCTAGTCTTGTAAACCAATATAATTCTTGGGCAATGAAGGAGCCATTGCGGCTCTACGCTGGATAGAAAAGACTGAGGCAGTCTTAAAAATAAGCAAATGTGCAGAGGAAGACAAAATCATGTTTACTTCCAATCTGTTTAAGAATGCAGCTTTAGAATGGTAGAACACTATTCTCCAGTCTAGGGGGAGTGATAGAACCTATAATATGGAATGGACTGAATTTAAGCATATGATTGAAAGGAAATTCTGTCCTCCCAATGAAAAGGAACAGATAGCTTATAAGTTCTTAAACCATAGAATGACTGGAGTAGACTGTAAGGGTTACACTACTATATTCTTTGAATATGCTAGAATAGTGCCAACCCTAGCTTCACCAGAACCAGTATTAATCTCCCGTTACATATGTGGATTAATCGGTGAGATTAAACACGTAGTCAAGGTAGCTAGACCGCAAACTATAGAAGAAGCTGTAGAACTAGCAAATACCTTGACTGATGAATTAGTGCGTACACAAGAAGAGAACCAGATGAAGAACCTAGTCCAGAAGCTTACCCAGGAAGTTCGCTACGGTAATTCCAACCGTGGGAGAAATGTAGGTTCTACTTCTGCACCTTATTGTAAGGCCTGCAAGAGGAAGCATTCAGGAAGATGCTCTACCTACTGCAATTTCTACAAGATACCAGGACACAAAGAAGAAGACTGTAGGAAGAAACCTAGTAAATTAGTAATGGAGTGTGCTTCAGTTGTGGAGAAAAAGGGCATATCAAGCCGAACTGTCCGAAACTAGCTCTAGCCATGAACAACAAGACTGCTAAGAATGCTAGGACATTTGTTCTAACAGCCGAAGAAGCAAAGATGATTCCGGACGTGATTGCCGGTACGTTTTTAGTTAATGATGTTTTTGGTAAAGTATTATTTGACTCTGGTGCGAACCAAAGTTTTATTAATACTTCATTTTGCAAACTTCTCAATCAACCATTAACTAAACTCCAACAAGAATGTCTCGTAGAGACAGCAAATGGAGAATCCATTAAGATTACTGAAATCTTGCAGGGAGCAAGAATAGAAATTTTAAACCAAAAGTTTGTTGCTAATCTTTACCCAATGAATCTGGCTGGATTTGATATTGTATTAGGAATGGATTGGTTAGTAACCAATAAAGCCAGTATTCTATGTGATCAAAAGTCAATGCAAGTAAATTCACCAAAAGGTGAAAAGATCACAATTAAACGAGATAAACCATCTAAATCCACAAAATTCATCTCTTTGATGAAAACAACAAGTCATGCTAGAAAAGGATCCCTAGTGTATTTGTAACACCATGTAAAAACGTGTCCAATTATACATAGACACGTGTCCTAAACTCCGGTTATGCGAAAAATTGAGTTTAAGGGACTAAAGTTGACAACAAGTGAAAATATGCAAACGAAAGGACTAAAAATGTCAACATGCCAAACTTAAGCCTCTGAATGACCACACGTGAAGAAAATATTCTTGAATGGGTGATTGATTGGGTATTCGAAGTCGTTTGTGAAAATAATCAAGTACAAGGGTTAAAAGTGTCAATATGTCAATTCTGACCTCTGAGTGGCCTTTTAACGAAACCGAGGCTTTGTAATACTCAAATATACTCCCGAGAAAATGTGGTAAAAATTTCACGTGATTCCGAGATAGTTAAGCATGTTTTCTAAACTTTGGGTTAAAAGCGTCAACTTGATGAAACTTGCTTTCATGAAGAAATTTAACGAACCCAAGCTTAACGAAGTTAGTTTATTCATCATGGAGCCTTAATATACTGACTACAAGGGCCTCATATGTCTAAAATAAGGTTAAAAAGGATTAAAAACGACCAGGGACTGAAACTGCCAACATTCAAACTTGTTTTACCAGTTAATCCGGTCCAGGCGGCCCACGTAAGACACCCTTAAGTCTTACGCGGCCCGCGAAAGACTGCCAGATACAGAAATTACATGCCAGGTGCAGGTTTGGCTGTTCCACCGCCTTAGTCTAGGTTGTAACGATCTTTGGAGCTATATGTCGGTTTAAATCACTAGCTAGGACACCTGGGGTGATCCTAGGGCCCCCAATTGCACCTGGAAATGATCAAGATCAATGGAATTCACTATATAAGAAAGCTTAGTCTTATGTTCTTGAACATCATTTGCAACACTTCAATTGTGGGACTTGCTCTGGAGCTCTCATCAGTAACAAGAGGATTACAAGTGTAGAAAAGATTGCTAGGACCATTACTAAGCTTCTGATTACTTATTTAGTTGTTTAATTTAGCCTAATTACTTAAAAGTCAAACTTAGTGTATAATCAGTTTGACTTTCGTTTTAATTACATGTGGCTTAACCACTGATCAAATTGAAAGTGGTTATGAAACCACATTAGTATAGGTGATTAACCCCTGAAAGGGTGTCTCCTAATTATCTAGTTTGACTGATTAAATGTCGGGTCAAAGTAGTTTTGACAAAAATCAAACTGGACAGAAATGAAAAAAATGATTTTATTTAATAAACCAGAGGTTCTAAATTACATTTTAACATTCTAATGACTTGGTAATGACTATCTAAACATGTTTTAACAGTCCTAATCCGACAATTAATAGTCTAAGGGCAGATTATAACCGAAAGTCGCAAAAGCTTGACTTTTGCTTTGACTTTCAGTTCTGACCCGTTCAAGCTTAATTCTTCTATGTATTAAGCTTCCATTAGGACCATATTACATTGTAGTATAACCCTCTGAAGTTATATTGCATGGTGCCTAATCGTTTGTAATATATGCTCTTGATCGTAATTATGCTCATTAATGCCTAAAACGCCCTTTTTGCATAAAACCAAGATTTCTAGAAATGTGAATGAACTAAAACCTTTGCTACTGATATTTAGACATGTCCCGAAAATTTGACATCAGTTTGAGGTCTAGAATGAGAGTTATGCTCAATAGCGTAATTAAGGAATTTTTAGTAATTAAAAGGCGTAATTAGCATGAAGCTTATCTAAGCCCGATCTTTGGAACCAAACTCTTTACCTACTGATGTTAAATGATATTTTGGGATTTTTGGAAATTTTTAATTATTTTTAGGTTGAGCATAACATAGGATTATAGCCTAATTTCGGTAACTACCGGTTTTACCCTTTTCATCCATAAAATGAGTTTTACCTAACATTTTAATACCAAATTTTTGCTACTGATTCTATATGATAAATATAATATTTTGAACTTTATAAACTGATCAAAATCTCAGATTTCCTATTTTTACCATAATAGCCCTTTAAATCGCATTTTAGCGTTTTTAGCACCTAGTATGTGTCAAGACTATATTTGTCATATAAAACTCATAACCTACTGATGTTTTAAGCTAATTTACATAATATTACAGTAAACTAAAGTTTTAAAACTCAGAAGTCTATTTTAACCCTTTTAAGCCTATGTAAAATTACCAAAATGCCCTTATGGGACTTATTTTGGTTTAAATTGCTTTTTGGGCATAAATGTTAATATACTACTGATATATTAACATATTTTGAGCATAATAATGATTAAGACCTGTAATTAATTTATTTGGTTACTCGTTACGCATTTACGCGTTCGGATCGGTTTACGTGACTAGTTTACGTAAAATAGCCAAAACGGGCTTAACCTTGTCATTAAATTCTCATTTTCCAGAATGTATTTAGTTTACCCATATTATACAAGTATCCAAGCTTGTCGGGTCTAAATCACGTTCTAACCCGGTCTCCGCTTAATCTACCGTTAAGTCCATAAGGTTTCCTTCTAGCTAGCCGGTCTAAGTCCTTGACTTAAATAAAGACACGTTAGCATCCTAATAGGCTAATTAAACCTTCTATACAGATTTATAGCTTCCGGTAAAAAGTGCCTTTCAAGAACCTTAGGAACTTACTGCTACCACCAGGTAAATACTTTTAACTTATTTTCCCTATACGGGCTTGGGATATGGTATATTAATACCGCTTGGTCGGGTATGGGATTATTTTGTCGGATTGTGATTTAATAAATCCGCATGACCCGTTTTAATCTGTATTATTTGATAACATAAACATTTGGGGGTTAACGACCGTGTCCTGGATATCCTCGGCTCATTTAAATTATTAATGGCCACGACCTATGCACGGGGTGCAGGCATGCACCTGACAGATGCAAATGCTAAATATTAAATTACCCACAAGTTGGGGATAACTCCTCTGTGGGTTCTATAAGTGGTGAGTCAGTTAATCATGTCCGGCTTCCAAACCGGCCCCACTTGTATGACAAATATATAAAGCTGTATACAAGATCTTAATAAAGATTGTCCCAAGTTATAAAAGATTTGTGACATGTGCATCTAAATCAATTTTCTTAAATGTTTTCAAAACGAGTCAGTTAAATTGTATTTACCAGTGTATACTGACGTATTTTCCTAAAGATTGAATTGACGTGTACTTCTCAAAATAGGCTGGAGCTATAGGGTGTTATAGAGGATCTTGCAAATCCCATAAATACCCGTAGTCTGTAGTTTATATTTCTTTGTACTTTATGATCCGCCTGAGGATCTTATTACATTCCAGTCTGTATTATTCATGTACTCGAACATCGACAGACAGTATGGTTTGTAATAGTTTATTTACCCAGCCTTCCGCTGTGCTATATTATTGTGTGTGTTGACAATGATGATATCAACTACGTCACGATACTCCCCGCCGGGCCCACCGGTAACACGTGGAATATTGGGGTGTGATAGGTTGGTGTCAGAGCCAACATTGAGTGAATTAAACACTAACCTTTTGTGTTTAATCTCAATGACACAATAAGCACATTCCTTAGACTCTCGAGTCTAGGCAAATGACCTAGGATGCATCTTTACTTTTCCTTTGCTGTTATTATGTTTTGTTTTATTTTTGTTTTCTTGTTTCAACAAGAAAACTCACCATCATGCCTCCAAGAGTAAGAGGACGAGGCAAGGGTCCCATGTGGGGAGGACCGTCATCAGCTGGACCATCACACAGACGCACTCCATCGGCGTCTCTATCCTCCTCCGACTCTCACGATATGTGGGGTCAACCTTACGAGCCGGCAAGACACTCAATCTCGCTAAGCTCTTCACCTTCCTTTCATCCGTCTTTCGGGCCGTTTACTCCAAACGAACCTGAACACTCTCATCACTCTCAACAATCTCACCATTCGCACGAGTTTTACCCGTCGCATAACTCTTTGCAATCTCACTTGTTTCATCACTCTGACTCCCCCTACTCCCCGGGACAGTTCAACCCAGCTGATTATGTTAATGATTTTCTTGGCTATAACCCATTGGGCCCTAAGGACCATTTCTCTCAGGAAATGGAGATGGATGATGACCCCGACCCGGAGATGCAAACAGGAACCCCGGGCCACCCTATCAGCATATCTAGTGGGTCTCCGTTTTAGGGATCCCCATACCATGGGCCCGACTCGTGCCAGGAGAAAATGGCTACATATGACTGGTTCTTTACACCATCTTACCATAGCTCCCCAGTCCAACCACCTTTGGAAGATCTTCAACTTCAAGCTGTCTCACCACCACCATTCCCAGTAGAGGAGCCACCGCAGCAGCCACCGCAGCCACCTCCCGAGCCTCCGAGGCGAAGGAGGAACGCACGTATGTCCGTAAGAGGAGGACCCCATTTCAGTTCTTCTCATGGTTCGAGTTCCTATCCCCCTATTCCAGAGGACCCCCAGATGGGTGGGCCCTCAAATGCAGCACCGAAGGCTAATCCTCCGCAAGCTTCTTATGCACCACCTCAGCCGCCTGTGGGTTTTGATAACCCAATCCCGACATACCCAGGTCCTTCCGGGTACAATCCTTATGAGAACCCATCGGGGTACCCCTCGGACTATATATCTCAGGACCCGTACCTTACGGCTGCGCAGTATCACCACCTCTATCCTTCTACTTACCCTCCTATGCATCCAGCTGGATACCCGGATCAGGGTTACCAGTACCCGTCGTACCAGCCACCTCCTCCCCAGCAGCTTCAGCAACAGCAACAAACTCAAGAAATTCTGGAGAGGCTAGATAAGGTTGAGAACAAGGCTAGGAAGAACAAGGAAGGGCATACTAGTTTCATGAAAGGCCTTGCGAACCTTATCAAAGGGAAGAAGAAGTAGAGGATTGTTTTGTTTTCTTGGTTGTTGTAATCGTGTCCCTGCGTGGACATTTGTTTAGTTTCTGTATCAAGTCCCTGCGTAGACTTATTTTCCTTTCTGTATGCCCCTGCGCGGGTAGTTTGTCTTTTTCTAAGTCCCATTTAGGGCAATTGTACTTGTTTTCAGCTTAATGAAGTTTTAACTTTGGTTTTTAATTGTGTATTTTATTACACCCTGTTATCTCTTTTCAATTTATAATTGATCTGCCAAAGAAATTCTTAGAGGTATAACCTAGCCAAAGTATTATTTGGCTATGATGGTACAACCTTTTTGAGATAGCAAATCTCTGTTAACATTTGAAAACATGTTAACATTCCTAGCTGTGCGGTACGAGAAACCACACAAGCTTCCAAAAGGTACTTGGATTTCTCCAAGTCATATAAAGCTAAAATGATCAATGCGAATCATGGCTAGTAAACATCAATATGATGTATACACCAAGACATCCATTTGAGATACATGCTTTTAAAGCAAAGGTGTAAAAACGGCAATGAAAGTATAATTTATAAACTTCTTGTCAAAAAGGCGATGAACTTTGTTCAACCCTTAAAAGATCACTGGTCTTAGAGATCGTTAGATAGATCTTAACTCGTCCTTGTGACAAGCTTCCTATGCTATTTAAATGTCCGTCGAGACGAGTTTAATAATGAATAAAATGTCTTTTACGACATTGGCAGTTGTGAAATTTCTATCCTTCCCCTGCCCAATAATGTAAAGAATAATGCATTCTATTAACTTTTAGTTATGATTTGAAATGGTCTAAATGGTTTAATAATACCATGACCATTGGATCATCAATGCGATGAATCTATATGTAATTTAAATTATTATTATTGTCTATATTATAGCATCCAGAAATGGCTGGCTCAGACGAAGCAAATAGTCATCCAGCAGAGGGCAACACCAGAATCAATATTACTGGTGCCGAACTGCAAGCTTGATCACTGCTGCAGTTTCTCAAGCGGTAGAGGCTAAGTTTAAAGAGCCGAGTGTTGTTCGGTCTCAAACTCTTTCGAAAACCCATTCTCAACCACAAACTCACAGGAAAAGTGAGTCCCTGCACTCATCTAACCAGGGTAGTGTACCCAAGAAGTAGGTTGTTCCTGAGCCTACCCTTAGGCACGCCAAAGGTTGTACTTACAAATATTTTGTTTCCTGTAAGCCAAGAGACTTTACAGGAGAAAAAGAGGCGATAGACTGTATGAAGTGGTTAGATGAGATGGAAACAGTGATAGATATTAGCGGTTGCGCTAAAGAAGATGTGGTTATGTTTGTCTCCCAATCTTTTAAGGGCGATGCCCTTACATGGTGGAAAGCTCTTGTATAATCCACTGGGAAAGTGCATTTGTATAATCTCTCATGGGAGAAGTTTGTTGATCTGGTTAAGGACACTTATTGTCCTCAGCATGAAGTAGAGCGCATAGAGACTAATTTTCTCACCCTCGTGATGAAGAATCTAGACTGTAGATCCTATGTGACTAGTTTCAATTCCATGTCGAGGCTTGTACCGTATCTAGTCACACCTGAGCCCAAGCGCATTGCGCGTTTTATTGGTGGTTTGGCCCCTGAAGTTAAGGGGAATGTTAAGGCTTCAAAGCCTACCACCTATAGATCCGCTGTGGATCTATCTTTATCCCTCACTTTGGATATTGTGAGGAGTAGGGCGAAGAAGAATTCTGAAGAAGGGAAGAGGAAGAGAGAGGATGATCAGTCCTCCCAGTCGAACAAGAAAGGAAAGGGGAACTCTGGTTCCAAGAAAGGGCAAACTGGTGATAAGCCCAGATGTAAGACTTGCCACAAAAGGCATTTTGGCAAGTGCAACCAGGACCCACAGGCCAAACCATGTGGGATCTGTAAGAAAAAGGGGCACAAGTCTGTCGAGTGCCGGAATATAAAGGATGCAACCTGTTACGGTTGCAATGAAAAAGGGCACATCAAGACCAATTGCCCCAAGAATGCGAAGAAGCCTGAGGAGGCTAAGAAGAACAATGCCAGGGTGTTTCAGATGCAGGCACGGGAAGCAGTGAATGATGATAACGTAATAACAGGTATGTTCCTCATCAATAATACTTATGCTAGAGTCTTATTTGATTCCGGTGCTGATAAGTCCTTTGTAGATCATAAGTTCTGTAAGTTGTTGAATTTGCCTATTAAGACTCTAGACATAAAGTATGAGGTAGAACTCGCTGATGGTACCTTAGAATCAGCTTCAACTCTTCTTGATGGATGTTCCAAATCCATTAAGAACCATTCTATCCCGTTGTCCCTCCTGCCAATGAAATTGGCCGGTTTTGATATAGTTTTAGGCATGGATTGGTTGTCACATAACCAAGCCCAAATTGCCTGTGATAAAAAGCTTATCATTATCAAAACCCCCTCCGGTGAATCAGTCACTATCCAAGGAGACACACAGTACGGGTTGCCCAGCAATGTGTCTATTCTTAAAGTATCCCAGTGTTTAAAGGGCGGATGTGTCATTTACATGGCACAAGTGACTGTCAATGACCCGAAGCCGAAGATTGAAGATATTCCGATCATTTCAGAGTATCCAGATATCTTTCCTGACGAATTACCTGGACTACCTCCTGAGTGGCAAGTAGAATTCAGGATAGACATCCTCCTTGGATCTGCGCCTATTGCACGAGCTCCGTATCGTCTAGCGCCTACCGAAATGAAGGAGCTCAGAACTCAACTGGATGATTTGTTAGAAAAGGGTTTCATTCAGCCCAGCTCTTCGCCTTGGGGAGCTCCAATTCTGTTTGTGAAAAAGAAGGATGGATCAATGCGCTTATGCATTGATTACCGTGAACTGAATAAGGTAACGATCAAGAATCGTTATCCTTTACCCAGGATCGATGACTTGTTTGATCAACTCCAAGGAGCGAGTTATTTCTCAAAGATTGATTTGAGATCTGGGTATCATCAACTCAAGGCTCGAACTGAAGATGTTCCGAAGACAGCATTTAGGACGAGGTATGGACATCTCGAGTTCTTAGTGATGCCTTTTGGGCTCACTAATGCGGCTGCAGCATTTATGGACCTCATGAATAGAGTTTGCAAGCCATATTTAGATAAGTTTGTCATTGTCTTTATAGACGACATCCTTATTTAATCACGTAGCCAAGTGGAGCATGAAAAGCACCTTCGGTGTATTTTAGGACTACTTCGACAGGAGAAGTTGTATGCCAAATTCTCCAAGTGTGAATTTTGGCTTCGTAAGGTCCAGTTCCTTAGACACGTTGTCAGTGAACAAGGTATTCAAGTAGATCCTGCCAAGGTAGAGGCTATTATGAATTGGGAAGCACCTAAGACACCTACAGAAATTCGCAGCTGTTATGAATTGGGAAGCACCTAAGACACCTACAGAAATTCGCAGCTTTCTGGGTTTAGCAGGATATTATAGAAGGTTCATCGAGAACTTCTCAAGAATAGCTGCACCATTAACCTCCTTGACCCGCAAGAATGTAAAATTTGTCTGGGGTCCCAAGCAGCAGGAATCTTTCGAGACTCTAAAACAAAGATTGAGCAATGCTCCGGTTTTATCCTTACCAGAGGGAATTGAAGAGTTTGTTGTATACGGCGATGCTTCACACACTGGCATGGGATGTGTACTTATGCAACGGGGCAATGTAATTGCCTATGCATCGCGACAACTAAAGGTGCACGAAAAGAATTACACCACCCATGATTTGGAATTGGGTGTCGTTGTATTCGCACTAAAGTTATGGAGACACTATTTGTATGGAACAAAATGTGTAATCTATTCAGATCACAAAAGTCTCCAACATCTATTCAACCAAAAAGAGCTCAATATGAGACAACGCCGTTGGATGGAAACTTTAAATGATTATGATTGCGAGATTCGCTACCATCCCGGTAAGGCGAATGTGGTCGCAGATGCTCTAAGCCGAAAAGAAAGAGTTAAACCGATTAGGATCAATGCAAAGAGCATTGAATTGAAGAATAGTCTGAATGAAAGACTATTAGCTGCACAGAAGGACGCTGTATTGGAAGTTAATCTTCCAAACAAAAAGTTAGGTGTAACTGTTGAACAGTTAACACCTGGAAAGGATGGAATTCTTAGAATGAATGGTAGAATTTGGGTTCCTATTCAAGGAGGACTTCGGGATGTGATCCTTCAGGAAGCCCACAACTTTAAGTATTCGGTTCACTCGGGAGGTGACAAGATGTATCAAGACTTAAAGGCCAATTACTTGTGGATAGGTTTGAAGAAATCTATTGCCACCCATGTAGCTAAGTGCCTGACATGTGCTCAGATTAAGGCTGAACATCAAAAGCCATCAGGTCTTCTACAACAGCCGGAACTTCCCACTTGGAAATGGGAAATGGTAACCATGGATTTTATAACCAAGTTACCTAAAACAAGGCACGGAAATGATACTATATGGGTCATTGTTGATAGATTGACGAAGTCAGCTCATTCTTGCCCATCAAGGAGACTCATAGCTCTGATAAGTTAGCCCAGTTGTATGTCGATAAGATTGTAGCTCTTCATGGAGTACCGGTGGCTATTATCTCTGATAGGGATACTAGATACACCTCTCACTTTTGGAAAAGTTTCCAACAATCTTTGGGCACTCGTTTGAATTTTAGTACTGCTTACCATCCCCAGACAGATGGTCAGAGCGAGCGTACTATTCAAACTTTGGAAGACATGCTTCGTGCATGTGTTATTGATTTGGGTAGTAGTTGGGATGACCACCTGCCATTGATTGAGTTCTCCTATAATAATAGTTATCATACCAGCATTCAGGCTGCGCCTTTTGAGGCATTATATGGTAGGAAATGCAGAACGCCTGTCTGTTGAGCAGAAGTAGGAGAAGCCCAGATATCAGGACCTGATATAGTCCTTGAAACTACGGACAAGATTGTCCAGATTCGTGATCGCCTAAAAGCTACCAGAGATAGGCAGAAAAGTTATGCTGATAAGAGGCGAAAGCCTCTCAAGTTTGAAGTAGGCGATAAAGTTTTATTGAAAGTGTCACCTTGGAAAGGTGTGATGTGTTTTGGTAAATGGGGCAAGTTGAGCCCTAGATATATAGGACCATTCGAGATCATCGAATGTGTCGGCAGTGTAGCTTATAAGTTAAGATTGCCATAGGAGCTGAGTGGAATTCATGATGTGTTCCACGTTTGTAATCTCAAGAAATGTTTAGCCGATGAATCTCTAGCTATGTCTCATAAAGACGTGCAAGTTGATAAAAGCTTGAGGTTCATTGAGAAACCTATACTGATCGAGGATCGACAAGTCAAAAAGCTCCGAAGGAAGTATGTACCTATAGTAAAGGTCAAATGGGACGCTTGCAGAGGTCCCGAGTATACGTGGGAAGTTGAATCCACTATGAGATAGAAGTACCCTCACTTATTCAAGTAAATCTCGGGGTCGAGATTTCTTTTAAGGGGGGTGAGGATGTAACACCACGTAAAAACGTGTCCAATTATACATAGACACGTGTCCTAAACTCCGGTTATGCGAAAAATTAAGTTTAAGGGACTAAAGTTGACAACAAGTGAAAATATGCAAACGAAAGGACTAAAAGTGTCAACATGCCAAACTTAAGCCTCTGAGTGACCACACGTGAAGAAAATATTCTTGAATGGGTGATTGATTGGGTATACGAAGTCGTTTGTGAAAATAATCAATTACAAGGGTTAAAAGTGTCAATATGTCAATTCTGACCTCTGAGTGGCCTTTTAACGAAACCGATGCTTCGTAATATTCAAATATACTCCCGAGAAAATGTGGTAAAAATTTCACGTGATTCTGAGATCGTTAAGCATGTTTTCTAAACTTTGGGTTAAAAGCGTCAACTTGATGAAACTTGCTTTCATGAAGAAATTTAACGAACCCAAGCTTAACGAAGTTAGTTTATTCATCATGGAGCCTTAATATACTGACTACAAGGGCCTCATATGTCTAAAATAAGGTTAAAAAGGATTAAAAACGACCAGGGACTGAAACTGCCAACATTCAAACTTGTTTTACCAGTTAATCCGGTCCAGGCGGCCCACGTAAGACACCCTTAAGTCTTACGCGGCCCGCGAAAGACTGCCAGATACAGAAATTACATGCCAGGTGCGGGTTTGGCTGTTCCACCGCCTTAGTCTAGGTTGTAACGATCTTTGGAGCTATATGTCGGTTTAAATCACTAGCTAGGACACCTGGGGTGATCCTAGGGCCCCCAATTACACCTGGAAATGATCAAGATCAATGGAATTCACTATATAAGAAAGCTTAGTCTTATGTTCTTGAACATCATTTGCAACACTTCAATTGTGGGACTTGCTCTGGAGCTCTCATCAGTAACAAGAGGATTACAAGTGTAGAAAAGATTGCTAGGACCATTATTAAGCTTCTGATTACTTATTTAGTTGTTTAATTTAGCCTAATTACTTAAAAGTCAAACTTAGTGTATAATCAGTTTGACTTTCGTTTTAATTACATGTGGCTTAACCACTGATCAAATTGAAAGTGGTTATGAAACCACATTAGTATAGGTGATTAACCCCTGAAAGGGTGTCTCCTAATTATCTAGTTTGACTGATTAAATGTCGGGTCAAAGTAGTTTGACAAAAAGTCAAACTGGACAGAAATGACAAAAATGATTTTAATTAATAAACCAGATGTTCTAAATTACATTTTAACATTCTAATGACTTGGTAATAACTATCTAAACATGTTTTAACAGTCCTAATCCGACAATTAATAGTCTAAGGGCAGATTATAACCGAAAGTCGCAAAAGCTTGACTTTTGCTTTGACTTTCAGTTCTGACCCGTTCAAGCTTAATTCTTCTATGTTTTAAGCTTCCATTAGGACCATATTACATTGTAGTATAACCCTCTGAAGTTATATTGCATGGTGCCTAATCGTTTGTATATATGCTCTTGATCGTAATTATGCTCATTAATGCCTAAAACGCCCTTTTTGCATAAAACCAAGATTTCTAGCAATGTGAATGAACTAAAACCTTTGCTACTGATATTTAGATATGTCCCGAAAATTTGACATCAGTTTGAGGTCTAGAATGGGAGTTATGCTCAATAGCGTAATTAAGGAATTTTTAGTAATTAAAAGGCGTAATTAGCATGAAGCTTATCTAAACCCGATCTTTGACACCAAACTCTTTACCTACTGATGTTAAATGATATTTTGGGATTTTTTAAAATTTTTAATTATTTTTAGGCTGAGCATAACATAGGATTATAGCCTAATTTCGGTAACTACCGGTTTTACCCTTTTCATCCATAAAATGAGTTTTACCTAACATTTTAATACCAAACTTTTTGCTACTAATTCTATATGATAAATATAATATTTTGAACTTTATAAACTAATCAAAATCTCAGATTTCCAATTTTTACCATAATAGCCCTTTAAATCACATTTTAGCGTTTTTAGCACCTAGTATGTGTCAAGACTATATTTGTCATATAAAACTCATAACCTACTGATGTTTTAAGCTAATTTACATAATATTACAGTAAACTAAAGTTTTAAAACTCAGAAGTCTATTTTAACCCTTTTAAGCCTATGTAAAATTACCAAAATGCCCTTATGGGACTTATTTTGGTTTAAATTGCTTTTTGGGCATAAATTTTAATATACTACTGATATATTAACATATTTTGAGCATAATAATGATTAAGACCTGTAATTAATTTATTTGGTTACCTGTTACGCATTTACGCGTTCGGATCGGTTTACGTGACTAGTTTACGTAAAATAGCCGAAACGGGCTTAACCTTGTCATTAAATTCTCATTTTCCAGAATGTGTTTAGTTTACCCATATTATACAAGTATCCAAGCTTGTCGGGTCTAAATCACGTTCTAACCCGGTCTCCGCTTAATCTACCGTTAAGTCCATAAGGTTTCCTTCTAGCTAGCCGGTCTAAGTCCTTGACTTAATTAAAGACCCGTTAGCATCCTAATAGGCTAATTAAACCTTCCATACAGATTTATAGCTTCCGGTAAAAAGTGCCTTTCAAGAACCTTAGGAATTTACTGCTACCACCAGGTAAATACTTTTAACTTATTTTCCCTATACGGGCTTGGGATACGGTATATTAATACCGATTGGTCGGGTATGGGATTATTTTGTCGGATTGTGATTTAATAAATCCGCATGACCCGTTTTAATCTGTATTATTTGATAACATAAACATTTGGGGGTTAACGACCGTGTCCTGGATATCCTCGGCTCATTTAAATTATTAATGGCCACGACCTATGCACGGGGTGCAGGCATGGACCTGACAGATGCAAATGCTAAATATTAAATTACCGACAAGTTGGGGATAACTCCTCTGTGGGTTCTATTAGTGGTGAGTCACTTAATCATGTCCGGCTTCCAAACCGGCCCCACTTGTATGACAAATATATAAAGCTGTATTCAAGATCTTAATAAAGATTGTCCCAAGTTATAAAAGATTTGTGCCATGTGCATCTAAATCAATTTTCTTAAATGTTTTCAAAACGAGTCAGTTAAATTGTATTTACCAGTGTATACTGACGTATTTTCCTAAAGATTGAATTGACAGGTACTTCTCGAAAGGGTGTTATAGAGGATCTTGCAAATCCCATAGATACCCGTAGTCTGTAGTTTATATTTCTTTGTACTTATGATCCGCCTGTGGATCTTATTACATTCCAGTCTGTATTATTCCTGTACTCAAACATCGACAGACAGTATGGTTTGTAATAGTTTATTTACCCAGCCTTCCGCTGTGCTATATTATTGTGTGTGTTGATAATGATGATATCAACTACGTCACGATACTCCCCGCCGGGCCCACCGGTAACACGTGGAATATTGGGGTGTGACAGTATTCCATAATCATCAACTCTAAAGGAAAAGAATTGAAAGATATTCCAGTAGTATCCCAATTCTCAGACGTGTTTCCAGAAGAGCTACCAGGACTACCGCCAGACAGGGAAGTCGAATTCAGAATTCATCTGCTACTAGGAACAACACCGATTACCAAGGCACCTTACCGTTTGGCACCAGCAGAAATGCAAGAATTGAAGAAACAATTAGACGAACTTTTGGGGAAAGGATTCATACAGCCAAGTTCATCGCCATGGGGAGCACCGATCTTATTCGTAAAAAAGAAAGACTGGTCAATGCGTACGTTAATTGATTACCGAGAATTAAATAAGGTCACTATTAAAAATCGGTACCCATTACCGAGAATCGATGATCTGTTTGATCAACTGCAAGGAGCTCGATTCATTTCTAAGATCGATTTACGCTCAGGATATCATCAATTAAAGGTACAGGAAGAGGACATTCCTAAGACCGCTTTTAGGACAGGGTATGACCATTATGAATTTACTGTCATGCCATTTGGTCTAACCAATGCCCCAACCGCATTTATGGACATGATGAACCGAATATGTTAGCCATATTTGGATAAACTCATAATTGTCTTTATAGATGATATTCTCATTTACTCTAAGAGTAAAGAGGAATATGCAGCGCATCTGCATGCACTCCTAAATTTGCTGAGAAAAGAAAAGCTTTACGCTAAATTTTCGAAATGCAAATTTTGGTTAGAAGAAGTGCAATTTCTTAGACATTTAGTTAATCATGAAGGAATTCATGTGGATCCCACAAAGATTGAGGCAATTACTAAATGAAAAGTCCCTGAATCACCAACGGAGGTTAGAAGTTTTCTAAGACTGGCAGGTTATTATAGAAGGTTTATCCGAGATTTTTCTAGAATAGTCATTCCCTTAACAAAGCTGGCCTGTAAGTCTGTTAAGTTTGAATAGGGACCACAACAGGAAGAACCCTTTAGAATTCTTAAGCAAAGATTAACCAACACGCCCATACTAGCGTTACCAGAAGGAACTGAAAACTTTGTAGTCTATTGTGACGCTTCTAAGTTAGGTTATGGATGCGTGTTGATGCAACGTCAAAAGGTTATAGCCTATGCGTCTCGACAACTTAAGAATCATGAAGAAAACTATTCAACCCATGATTTAGAGTTAGGAGCCATATTTTTGCCCTTAAAATTTGGAGACATTACCTTTACAGTAAATTTACCATTTTCACCAATCATAAGAGTCTAAGATATGTTTTCGGGGAAAAAGAGTTAAATATTAGACAGAGACGCTGGATGGAAATTCTTAGTGACTATGATTGTAATATCCAGTATCATGCAGGAAAGGCTAATGTAGTAGCGGATGCTTTAAGTCGAAAGTATCACGAAAAATCAAAAAGAGTACGTTCTCTAAAACTAAATCTGCAGATAGATTTAAACGAGCAAATTTGAGAAGTACAAGAATCAATAATCAAGGATGATACTGAAAAATTGAAAGGAATGATTAAGGAATTAGAACAAGGAACATATGCAATATGGAGATTCCATAAGAAAAGGATTTGGATACCTAAATTAGGAAACCTACACAACCGAATATTAGAAGAAGCCATAAGTCTAAGTATACGATACATCCTAGAAGTGATAAGATGTATCAAGATTTAAGAAAGAATTTCTGGTGGATAGGAATGAAAAAGGATATAGCAGCTTATGTTGCCAAGTGTCTAACCTGTTCATAGGTCAATGCTGAGCATCAGAAACCCTCAGGTTTGTTGCAGCAATTAGAAATGCCGATATGGAAATGGGAATTGGTAACAATGGACTTTGTTACCAAATTACTGTCACATCCCGATTTCCACGTGTCTCACCGGTGGGCTCGGTGGGGGATTACCGTGACGTAGTTGGCAACATTATAGTCAAACCACACAATATAAGAATGCACAGCGGAAGCATAAAGATAATATATTTCAACTTTTAAGTGTAATATCGATGTATCACCATTGTTGAAATAATAATCCACAGGGGATCAAATAGAAATAACAAAAGTATTGTTCAACAGACTTCAGGCATCTTAAGCTTGCGAGACTTCTAGTGATGCTAAGGAGAAATCCCAGCCAATTACGCCTAGTACCTGCATTTAGTCTTTTTTGGGGAAAATACGTCAGTTTACACTGGTAAATACATTCAACTGACACTTTTGTAAAAATGTTTAATAAAATTGGTTTAAATGCTCAAGGCACAAACTCTTTATAACTTGGGATAATTTATAATTAAATCTTGTAAAGAATTACATGTTACTATGCGTTCGGTCGCCCGAGTTGTATCGGGTTAAAGTTTAATAGACACACCACATAGTATAAAACCGTGGCGGGTAACCAACGGCTACACTTTTATAATTATAGACATAATGCCGGGTGTACGCCTACACCGGGATGTCAAGGTCGTGGCCATTCGTAAATGCTGCCAAGGATATACGGGACATGGTCATTAAGCCCCCAAAGGCGTCAAGCCAACAAAACAAGTTTTCAAACGGGTCACATTGATAATACCCAACTACTAATGAGTTGGGGTCAATTTCCCGACCAAGCGGTATTTTAGATACCGTAACCCAAGCCCGTATAACGGAAAATAAGTTAAAAGTATTTACCTTTGCAAGTATAATCCTTAATTGAATAAATCACAGATAGCTTTTACTGGTCTCCTATTCTGGAACGAAGGTTTAAAAATAACCTATTAGAATCCTAACGGGTCTTTATATTTGCCGTAGCTTAGACCGGTCGGTTTCAAAGGATAGTTACGGTTTAATCGCGTGAAAGGCGAAAACCGTGAATGGAGTGTGATTTTGACCCAACAAGTTTGAAGACTTGTTTTATATGGGTATAATAATCATACTCTGGATTTTGGGGTCAAAACAATATGGTTTGACCCGTTTCGGCTAATTTATGTAAACTAGTTACATAAGCCGAACCGGGCGCGCAAAAGGCGCAACGGGTAACCGTAAGAGTCCTACACTGTTTCCCTAAGTCAACATGCTTTAAAGAGGTTGTGGTATCAGTGGGATACCTTCCATAATGCCCGTAACGAGTTTAAGTTGATATTATGCCCCGTAGGGGTATTTCGGTCTTTTTAAAGATTATAAAAGAGGTTTCAGAGTTCTAGAGGAAATCTGAGTTTCCCGAATAGTTTATAAAGTCTAAAATACTTTATTTATTAATTAAAATCAGTAGCAACTGGAATCGGGTCAAAAGACCTTGTAGAACTCAAGTTATGGTCAAAAAGGGCATATTCGGTATTTACCGAACCGATGCCATAACCGTAGGTTATGAGCAGGTCAAAAATAATTAAAAATCTTTAAAAATCCCAAAATATTATTTTACATCAGTGTGTAAAAGGTTTGGTGTCGAAATCTTGGTTTAGATAGGCGTTATGCTAATTGCGCCGTTTATTACAAAAGTTTTCTTTAATTGCGCTATTTAGCATAACTTCTATTCTAGACCTCGGATTGACGTGAAACTTTAGGGACATGCTTAGAATTTAGTAACCAAGGTTATGGTCCTTTCACATGTCCGAAATTCTCGTTTTAATTTGAAAAGGGCGTTACGGTCAACTTTTAAGCACTTAACGGAAAGGTGTAAAAGACTTGGACAAACGACGAACCGGTCACAGAGGGTTATACCATCATGCAACCTGGTCCTAAGAGAGTCCTAAGGCATATCTACATTACCCTAAAACGGGTCAGAACTGAAGTCAAAGCAAAAGTCAAAGTTTTGCGACTTTCGGCTCCGAACCGGGTCAATATAGCAAATGGCCGGATCAAACAAGCTTAGACTTGTTAATATACTTATTATCATGTTTTATGAGTGTTTAAACAGGTTACATATCATCTACATTACAGATTATGCGTAAATCGCAAAATAGTACTTCTGTTGACTTTTTCTAAGCATGTTTGACTCGTCATTTGAACTGGTTAGAGTGGTGATCAGGGGGAACCCTTTTAAGGGTTTAAAGCCCACATGAATACCAACTTATAACTACTTTTGATTCGGTTAATCACTGGACCATTTGTGATTAACCGTTATGTCAACCGTTAATTACGACGGTTTGACTTTTAAGCTAAAACTAAGCAAAAACAAAACCATAAAGAGTTGAACCAACTTACAGAAGTTCTATGCACGAAAAGTGAAGCTTAGATAGAAGTCTTGAGCTCCAGAGATGATCAGAGATGCAAGAGAAGGGTGTGAAGAACTTGTTGTGCAATGAGGCCCTTATATAGTGCTCATAAGGCCCTAGATTGTTGACAAACAAGTCTACCCATGCTCCTTGATCATCAACAAGTGTCCTATAGTGTTAGGGAGTGATTAGGGGTCGCCCATATCTTTGGAAGATCCATACATTAATGTTTTACCGCTTTAAACAGCCAACAGCCAACTTTCTGTCGCTGGGCATCGTTTACGGACCGTATGGCTTGGGCCTTGCGGTCCGTAAGCCTGTGGCGGAAACACTTTTACCCCTTCACCCCCTTACGGTGCGTAAGGCATGACCCTTACGGTCCGTAAGCGATCATCAGTGGCAAAAAAAATTAACCTTTCATGATTTGAATGGTCAACTTGAAATTAATAATTTTGATGGCTGGCCTTTTACCCATACTTGACCAGATGTCTACCCCATTATGCAATATGGGTTTGCAAAAGAGGATGGGCTCATGTCTTATCATTTGCATTGCATTATTTTCTTTAGAACCCATTTTATTAACTTGGATGTTTTGATTAATATTAATGATGACCCGATTAAGATTAGGTGCTTATAAATTTGCTTGGGGTCTCGGGATTTATAATAACGGAGTCGCTCAGAGGTATAAAATTGACATGTCGACATATCCGAAAATCCTACCGCATATCTTAATTAAATCCGGGTTTATATTATTTTTTGTCGTATTTGACACGTGTCATTTATTTATTGGACACAAAAATTCGAGGTGTTACAATTACCCAAGACACGAAAAGGTAATGATACAATCTGGGTGATTGTAGATAGGTTAACTAAGTCTGCTCATTTCTTACCAATGAAGGAAACTTTCAGTATGGAACAGTTAGCCAAGTTATATGTAAATGAAATAGTTTCATTACATGGAATTCCTTTATCTATTGTATCTGATAGAAATAGCCGTTTCACCTCTCATTTTTGGACAAGTTTCCAAAAAGCAATGAGAACCAAGCTAAATCTAAGCACCGCTTATCATCCTCAAACGGATGGGCAAAGCGAAAGGCCAATTCAGATAATGGAAGATATGCTTAGAGCTTGTGTAATTGATTTCGGAGGAAATTGGGACGATCACCTACCCTTAATAGAATTTTCTTACTACAGCTATCATACCAGTATCAATGTTGCACCATTCGAAGCACTTTATGGACGAAAGTGTCGAACTCCAGTCTGTTGGGCAGAAATTGGGGAAAAGCAATTATCCGGACCAGAGATAGTACAAGAAACAACGGACAATATTATTCAAGTCAAGGAACGACTAAAAGCAGCACGCGATCGACAAAAGAGTTATGCTGATAACAGGCGAAAACCATTAGAATTTCAGGTAGGAGACAAGGTATTATTAAAAGTTTCTCCTTGGAAAGTAGTAGTAAGATTCATCAAAAGAGGAAAGCTAAGCCCCAGGTACGTTGGACCCTTTGAGATTATTAGAAAAATAGGACCAGTAGCTTATCAGCTACAACTGCCAGAGGAAATGGCAGGAATACATGACGTATTCCATGTATGTAATCTCAAAAAGTGCTTAGCCGATGAATCATTAGTAGTACCTCTTAAGGACATAGAGGTAAATGAAAAACTTAAGTTTGTAGAAAGACCACTACAAATTGAAGACAGGAAAGTCAAGAATCTCAAACACAAGAGATTGGTTCTAGTTAAAGTGAAATGGGATTCCAAAAGAGGACCAAAATACACATGGGAGCTTGAATCAGAGATACAAAGGAAATATCCACACCTGTTCCAGTAGACCTCGAGGATGAGTTCTAAAACAAGGTGGGGGAGGATATAACAACCCTCCTAAAATATTTATAACACCCCTATACGCCCTAAAATACACCCCGTATACGAAAAATAGGCCCGAAATACCTTAAAATTAACAAAAATCAATTAAAAACAAGAATTAAGGGCGCTCGCGGGGCGCGAAGCCTTTGGCTAGCTCCGTCGCGGGCCGCGAGAGCTAGATCACCAGGCGAGCCCCTGAGCTGCCACGTGGCAGGTTCGTGTCAAGGCTATTGGTCCGACTCAGCAAGCCTAGGCCCTACACACCCTTGTGGTCTCTTTCGCGGGCCGCGAAGACCCTTGTGGTCTCTTTCGCGGGGCGCGAGGAACTCGATATCAGGCCCTATAAATTGGGATGATCGGCATTCAGTTTCCGTCGTTCAAAGCTCTGCCTCGATGTAAGTATCATAACCCCCGGTTACGTATTAGATACGCTGCCCGATCGATCTAGTGCTCCGTAACGGCTGTCGAGGCTCTACCCGACGTAGTCGTTGGAGTACTGTCTTGGGGAGGGTATAACTAATGTAAATTGGGTTATTATACTAATACGTATGCATTGTTTAATTAATATATTATAACCAGGAAGTCACAAAGGCAAAACCTAAAATAGCAATGTGAGTAATCTCCTTTTTGTGAAACCTTTTTGTGAACTATTTTTACAAAACCTTAATGTTTTAAATTATATTTAACAGGGATTGAGTATTTGTAATTCTACAATTATCGTCGGTATGTTGGGGTTTTTGTATACAAAATTTGTTACTACACTGCGAGTAGTAACATGACCACCAGTCATGGATTGACAGTACCGTGGGTGGTAATTAAAGTAGATGTAAACAAATATAATTGTTGGATTTCCCTTACTGTACAATGATAAAACCTATTTTGATTAAATTGGGATTCACTCACCAGTATTTCCCACTAACAAAATGTTTTTAAACGCGTTTCAGGTAACAAAATGTGAAAGCCAAATAGAAGGCAGCTGGACAACACTGAAGGCTTGGAAAAGTGGCTATAAAAGTTACCTAAATAAAAAAGATGTTTTGTTTCAATAAAATAGGGTTTATCCCTATAAACTTGATGTAATGAAAACTTGGGAATTTCCCATGTGTTCATTATTAGAAAAATGTGGTATTTTACTCTGATAAAATATTTCCTAACTACGGTCCTAATGAAAATCCCGCTGCCAAACTGAATAATGCCGATACCACTAAATTTGAGCTCGCGGCCGCTCGTTCCCAGGAGACTAGGGGCCGGGGGTTGCGACATAGTTATTGTAAAACGATAGCCTCTTTGACTAAGTAGCCTCTATATAAGATTGCAATTTTGTACTTGACAGTTGACAATGATTTCAAGTAATTCGATTCTTTGTTAACTTATTAGAGTTCCTAACTTAATGCAACCAAGGCACCAACTCATGGGTTAATAGGTTATTTTTTTTTTTTTGCAACGGAAGTGTTCCAAAAAGAAGAATGTTGCAAATTCAGTGACTCCCGAAAAGAAAGTATTGTAACCTTTGAGATAAAGGATACACAACTTTAATAACAAAAAGTTCTTATAAAAGTCGAAACAAATGCCTCAGGAATGGTCGAACACGGAATCCTGGTTCTATCCCTGATCAGGACATATGTGAAAGATATATGTTGTCTTTAATGAGATAACTTGCTTTTGTTTTCCTTAGATAGTGTTTTCCATTCAACGTAATGTCTAAAGCATCATTTGACAATTTTGTGAACTATGTTAGGGTTCCGTGAGAATTGGTCGGGCATGTTTTAAGACACTGAGGCCCTTGGTATATATTGTCTTGGCAGAGTCGTTCATCATGCTCGGGGAGATCTTTCATTGAATAGGTAAGCAACATTAGAGACTATCTAATTAAGTAAGGGGCTGTTTGGCAATATCTGAATGGTTAAGTGCTGAACCAGTAAGAGGTCTGAACCATTAAGTGCTGAACCAGTAAGAGATCTGAGCCATTAAGAGCATGTATAATGCTTAACCGTTCAAAGGCAAATGTCTGGCCAATTTAGATTAGAGGTCTTAACCATTCAGACTCTGTATAAATCTTAACCATTCAGAGGCAAATGTCTGAACCATTCAGACATCTGTTGGTGAAACAAACAGTCTGAACCATTAAGTGTTGAGCTAGTAAGAGGTCTGAATCATTAAGAGCCTCATTAAGAGGTAAACAAACAGCCCCTAAGAAACATTAGAGACTATCTAATTAAGTAAACATATATTTTAAAATTAATTACCCTAGTAATTTTACCAATGGAAAGAACACTGTTCAATGTAGAAATGGTATCTACTTGACGTATTTTTAGAATATGTCCTTGTGGTGGATAAGTAAGAAACATTAGAGACTATCTAATTAAGTTACCATTCATCAATTGGATTTGAGTCTCTTCCTTCCCCCTTGATTGTACGATTCATCTTCATCTTTTAAAACATGTATCTAATCACTTGCTCAATGCTTATGCTTATGCTCATTTTTTCTTTTAGGGCATTTTTCAACTGGTCGATATAAATCAAACTTTGTTGATTTAGGGTTTTATACTTTAAAAGATTTAACGATTCTGATCGTATTTTGTTGAAAAAGATGCTCAGATTTCTTCTTTTGTGAGTAATCTCTCTAGCCATAGGACATTCATGTTCATCTAAATGCAGATTTTAGCAAGTGACGTGTAGGAAAGGTAACTGATTTTCAAACTTTTAGCTTATTTTTATACCTAATTTCGGACTATTGTGCTTCCAGAATAGATTGAGATCATCAATTTTAGTTTTGCTTTGGAAGCAGGAACAACATCCAATAACTCTGCACCAGGAAACTTAACACCATTATGAAGCTCCGGATATTTATCATTCAAATCCTTCAATCACCCTCAGCTCCATCGAATCGGGTAATCAGTCGTTTAATTTTCGTGTTTGTAATATCTTTCCATTTTAGTTGTGTTTGTATTGATTATTTGCAGTTAGAAACCGATTTTTGAGAAAGGTGTTGATCTACCATCCATGGATGAAGCAAGGATCTTATTGGTAAGATTTTATACGGCTTCTTAACTTTACATGATATTCTTTCTAAAGTTGCAATGACCCACATTGGCAATTTCATAATGCTTTTTTATTTCAGAATAATGATAGTTGGTTCTTATTTTATCTGTAGGGGGAATATTGGATGCTTTTGTTGGGAAATTTAGCACTTTTAAGCGTAGCATCCCTCAGGTATACTTTACTTTGTTATTGGTATAAGCAAATAATATATAGAATGTCTTCCCAGTTCTCGATTCAAATGAAAGTTCAAATACTTTCAACATGTACTATCATAGTATAAGCAAACAATGCAGAAATGATTTATCAATAATTATAAAATAAAGGTGAACTGTGGATTAAATGAGTAAATACTTAAGAAATCATTAGGTTTGAGTACCGTTGAAAAAAAAAAGATTCGACTAAATTAAGTAGGTTATATCTGAAAATAAAATTGGAAAATGGAAAATAAAATGTGATTAATGGAGGTTTTTTGGTGGTATACTATGTGCTTCATCACCCTTATTAGGTTGCTGCTTGTACTCTCAGCCCTTTTCAAAGAAGAATTCCACTAGTTGTTACTAGAATTATGGCAAGTACCCTAAAACCATTAACTATTTACAAAAAATCAAATAAGTAGATAAAATAATAACTCAACCCAGGTCGTTACGACTTGTACTAAAATCGACACGGTCCAACCAGAATTTGTTAGCTCACTTGCCCATTTTCATTCAAAATGCAGTTTTATGTAAATTTACTATGTTGTCCTCATATGCATTATAATATAGTGTATATATAATATTCGGTACCGTTACCGGTACCCACTTTCCCCGTTTTTCGGTACCACTATAGTATCGGTATATACGGGTAAAACACCGATAAGTACCGGTACCCACTTTTCCCATTTTTCGGTAGCGGTACTGGTTCGGAACCGAACGGGTACCGTGCTTATCCCTAAACGTGACCATCATTTGCTTGAACTTGTGTTCATTCTTTGTTTTGTTTTGTGTGTGGATTATTGATAGTATTTAACTCCAAGTGAAAATGTGGTTTACAAAATGTTATTTTGTGCTACTTTTGCAACTGTGCCACACTTTGATTCTATTTTTTTCCGACTTAAATATATTGTTCTTTTATAAATAGGTAACTAATAACAAAATTCAGACAGGGTATGACTCAGATGGTAATTGCATGTATTATTATTTGGTTTTATAATGAACTGTCAACCCCTTTTAAAGTGAATAAGATTGTAAGGTGCTTTATTCTTTCTTAATTCTTCATTACTTAGTAACTCATGAGTTCTCATTAATTTTTCTTCTTTCCTATTAAATATGCATGTTTTCTATAACTTTCCAGTTGTTACTTTATGTAGCTTCAATACCTCTTCCTCTTGAAGTGTTTCGCCATGCTGAGACCGCTGCTTCCACTTTAACATGCCGGTATGGTTAATTTAATTAATTTAGAGTTTTAGTGTGCTCAAGTTAAACCCTTTACTTCTGTTACTCTTATTTTGATGACTGAATACAGATATTCAATGTGGATTATTGTGGGGTTGGAGATGGAAAAAGAAAAAGAGATTATGCACTACATAACGACAATCATTGAAGCGATGTTAAAAGCTAGGTTTCAAAGTGTCTAATCATCGAGTTAGGCTATAAAACTTTATTTCGCATATGTATTATGTTAGGATTCCTCGTGTATTTGATGTTTTATATATTTTTCAATATTTAATCAATGCTTTAGTTTATTGTTAGCAGATTAAAAAACAAAACGACTAGAAAACAAAAAAAAAGTATTTTGCAACCGCTTTTGTGGTCGCAAGTTTCCAGAAGGCAAGCAGTCGCAAAATGGTTGCAACAAGACCTTTGCAAACAAAACTTAAAAAACAGTCGCAAAATTTGCGATCAATATTCAGGTCACGAAATGTTCGTCACAAAAAGATTGCAGCGGTCTCAACTCGGTTGCAACAGAGCTTTTGCGACGTGTGTTTTTCCGACTGCACTTCCGGTCGCAAAACGGTCGCAATTGCCCTATTGCAACCGTTTTGCGACTGTAAAAGCTGTCGGGAAAGCTCAATTTTCTAGTAGTGTACTAGATATCTTACACAACATAATAAAATATAAATATAACTCATTGGTTCTTATTTTTCAAAAGATATCTTATTGTTACAGAAGACATTTACATAGGTTCTTGAGTTTTTAACTAATGAGAAGAGTTTGATTTATTTTAGTGGTTAACAATAACAAATATATAATTCAGAGTAATAGGTACTGGAATCCCTCACACGATGGAGTGGAAATTCAATTTTGTTCGAAATCAGTTTGGTTAGTTGCAGTATCAGCACTCGATATGACAATTGAAATTTATTTTAGTTATTAACAATAACAAATATATAATTCAGAGTAAAAGGTACTGGAATCCCTCACACGATGGAGCGGAAATTCAATTTTGGTCGAAATCAGTTTGGTTAGTTACAGTATCGGCACTCGGTATGGCAACTGAAAGAAAAAAAAAACAAAAAGAATGAAGTTGTTTAACTTTAGAGTACAAACATTTTGTGGTCATTTAAAAAAAGTAGAAACTTTAATATGTGCTAAATCTATTGTTTAAGAATTAACAGTACTTACAGATTCTTTTATCCATGTGTAGTTTTTCATTTCAAATTATTTATAATGAATGTATACTTCTCATTTATAATTATTATTTATTTGATTTTTTATATCATATTATCTTCATTGTTTATATTAGCTAACGTGTTATGTAACAACTACATTTTTTAGTTTCTTTTTACCCGAATTATTAATTCTTTTTGACAGATACCTACTTTTTATTTGTAACATACAAATTTACTCTTATTCTTTTCGATGATGATGTAGTTATCTATAATAAACTTTAAACTTTTACCATAGTATATATAATGCTAGACATAAAATCAAAAAACATATTGAATGACATCAATAAATTAAGACATAATATAATTATATGTATAATATGCATTTTTTAATGAAATAATACCAAACAAAATTACAAATATAAAATCATTGATTTTACTAACAATAACAAAGTCTTATTTTTTTTTAAATAATTCAAAAAATATATAACTAAAAACATATGAAATTATAATACGGTTAAACGATTTATCATCATACAACCTCCCACCTATTCAATCATACGATTTTTCAATCTTATATTAACTAAATAAATAAAGATTAATACTCAGTCTTATCTTACTTTAAATATAAAAAATCCGTTAGTTTTTTTAAATATATTTTTTTATTATTTGGTACATAAAATCATATTTATTCAACCCATGTAATACACGAATGTTTTTAAAAATATAATTTTTTTTATTATTTGGTAAACAATATTACATTTATTCAACCCGTGTAATGCACATGGTTATAAAGATATAATTTTCTTATTATTTGGTATATGATATTACATTTATTCAACCCGTACAATACATATGATTCTTATAGATATAACTTTTCTTTTATTTTATATATAAAATTAGATTTTTTCAACCCGTGTAATAAAGGAGGCTTTTAAAAATATAATATTTTATTATTTAGTATATAAAATTTATTTATTCAACCCGTGTAACATACGGGGTTATAACCTAGTAATATATAAAATGGAAAACCGGACCTTTAAGCTTCCATTACCGGAGCTTTAAGCTTCCATTATAAAATGGATAACAAGGGTTTAATTTAGAGTTGTAGAGCGTATGTTTAGTCTAATATCCAAACATCATCAGACTGACTCACCATTAATTCATGAATTGCAGGTCTTCACTGATCTCATGTTTCTTCTTCAGATCCATATACTGGAGGAGACCACCAAGGGCAACGTCGGGATCTCTAAATCTCAGCAGTTGCTCGCCCACTTCAGCAGGCGTGATCTCCAAACTACCCCCGATCAGATGCTCAATCTTTTCAAAAGCATCATGATTGCTGACACCCAGGTAGTTTGATGCCATCAGCCTGAATCCGGACACGGTGCAGTAGGACATGTTGATGTGAACATCCATGCGACCAGGGCGAAGGAGTGCAGGGTCAAGTTTTTCCTTATGGTTTGTTGTGAAGACGATGATTCGCTGGTCACCACAGCTTGACCATAGACCATCAATGAAGTTGAGAAATCCGGACAACGTTACCTGTTGAAATCACAAAAAGAATAGTCCATAATCCATAATGTAGAATAAGTAATCAAAGCTAGGGATAAGATCAGTGTCATACCAATACCGTACCGGTACCGATACCAAAATCATGAAGAAGTAGGTACCGAATTTATTGGTTCGGTACGGGTTTTTTGTTACTTTAGTGTTTTGGTACCACCATTGTGTTATGAGTAAGTTAAAAAAATCATACTTATATTAACAGTGTTAAATTTAACAGTATCGAGATCTATGATTCATAATCGGTTACCATAGTATTTATACTTGGTTACTTTTGAATCAAATTGAGTACAAGGTAAAAAAAATAATATCAAACACGATTGGTGAAATTATTATCTGAATGTAGGTAATAACAAACATGATTAGTCACGTGCATGGCAAAACTCAAATATAATTAGTAATAAATATTGACAAGTAAATGCATAGAGAAACTCATTCAAGCCCCCATTGGTACGATTAAGTGAATTTGTTGTTAAAAAAATCAGTTTCAAGGGGTGTTACCTTTACCTAAAACCCGACCCGATGTCACCCCCAAGAAACTATCCTACCAAATTACCCTAACCCGATGAATGATAAACCCGAACCCGATTGAAGTTAAATAGTTCGGTGAATGGATATAATTCATGGGATTTGATACACCCGAAAAACGCGAGAAACTTCCGATATTATGTTCCATTTGAAACTTATCAAATCCTATTAATTTTGATGAGATTATATTCTATTTTTTCTTAAACGCTGATAAGATTATATTCAACGACAAAAATGAAAGGAGCAATTAAATAATAGTAATGTCCATGGCTTTATAGCCTAGTGAAATCTTGGGGTGCGATAAAACTTTAGTACCAATAGGTCCTGTGTTCGATTTTCACAAGGGGGTTTTTCAATATTTATTGGCCTTCCTTCTGAACTGGTGTATAGGCATTATGACTAGTGGAGATGGATATGATCGGGTGGTTCCGCTGGTGACACGATGATACTCCAGTGGTCTGTCAGTGATCCAAATTTCCCATTCAAAAAAAAATAAATAAATAAAATAAATAATAGTAATTCAAATCCCCATGAATCATATAACCTATTTCCTATTCCACTTTGAGAAACTTTCAAGATTATACCAATTTAAGTTAAATCCCAAATATAATATTCACTTATAAGTACATCCCAATTTATATATTATGATATATTGATTCATTTGTCTTCATATACAGAATCATAGTCATACTCGTCAGTGGCGGATCCAGTAATTTTTTTCACCAGGTTCCTTTTGGTAAATTCTCACTAATTTTTCCCAAATCATACAAGGTTTCCACTAATTTTTTTCAATTTTTCCAAACCGAGGGGGTTCCTGGGAACCCCCAAAACACCCCTGGATCCGCCCCTGATACTCGTACTCAAATCGTACATATTATTAATAGATACGTTTTTAACAATTGAAAAACTAAATATAATGTCTAACTGCATTGAACACGTCATGTATATGTATTTAAAATATCAGCATCTCACCATGACCCATGCCTTATGTTTTTGTTCGGCAAACACAGGTCTTGACATTCCTTTTGCACCCCGAATATAGGCCAGTAAAACCAGAAACCCGATCTAACCCAACCCAATAAAACCCAACCATTTAACCCGAACATCGAAGAATCTGAACCTAGAAAGGGTTGGTTATTTATCATGTTATTTAGCTTTGGAAACCCCAATTCCCAAGAAATTATATCACCTATTGACATGGCCAAAACTGAAAGGCAAAACATATGACTTTTAGGAGATTGTAACTTCAGAAAATATGTATTAAAGTATATAAAAAAAAAAAAAACTCACATTTCAAATCGGTAGACCAAATACTAACCTTGTGGCGGTTACTCACACTGCCCTCCTCGGCTCTATCGTGCAACTCGATTGAACAATCGATGTCTTCAACCACCAGTAAGGAGCGGTTGGCGGTTGCTAGCAACAACCTCCGCAGTTCCGAGTTTGACTGTACGGCTGTCAACTCTAAGTCATACACGTCAAACTTCAAGTAGTTAGCGATGGCTGCGATCATGGATGACTTCCCAGTCCCTGGGGGACCGTACAACAAGTAGCCTCTCTTCCAAGCTTTACCGATTTTCCTGTAAAAGTCTCTACTCTCCAGAAACATATCCAAATCATTCTTGACCATCGCCTTCACATCAGGTTCGATTGCCAGTGTGTCAAACGTAGCCGGATGGTCAAAATTAACGGACTTCCACCTGCTCATATCTACGGTGGACAGCTTCACCGTCTTTTCCTCTTGTTTCACAGCCCTTGCAACGTTCATGATAAACGGGAGATACTCTTTCAACACCATATCTTTATGTTTCCGATGAAATGTAAGCTCAAACGACCCTTGATCGGATCTGCTGGAAGATCCAGAATCATCTTCATTGTAATACACTCTCGTCATTGGTGTCTTCTTTGAAGCCAAAAACCACTTCATCTTCACTCCTTTGAAGGTATCCGTGAAACTCTTGCTTGTTTCCAGTGACATCGTGGTGTTTGTGTCTCCATGGTTTTTACCGATCTTCACACATTGAAGGTTGGAAGATATACAAGCTAACAGATACGTCTGAGCCGCCGTGAAGTGCTCGTTTTGTCCAAACCCGAAGAATTCTTCGATCACCATCGTCATATCCGTTGAAAACTTGTCCAAGAAATCCCTTAGGCCCGAGTAAAGGTAGTCTCGGACCTCAGGTGGACAGTAATCAATTAAGATAGTGCGAGCCACCATCGTGACCGCGGCAACGGATCCGATGGTCGTAACCACTTTCTTTCCCTTGTGGGTGGTTTTGGTATCACCATTTGACGACGACGCCATAATAACGGAGTGTGTATATGAGATGATGGATTCTTTTTTCCGGTGGCCGGAGGGATCGAAGTAAGGGTTTCGGTTTGTGTTGCACCTTAGGCTGCACGGGGTGCAGTCGGTAAGCTCATTCGGGGAGGGAGTTTGCCGATAGGCAATGTGCCGCCGTTCATTCGGTGAGTGAGAGAGGGGGATGAAACCGGTGGCGGCTCACCGAGAGAGAGGGAGGAGAGAGAAGGTGCAGGTCCAATCACATCTTTTCTTTTTTTTTTTTTTTTTTTTTTTTAAAAAAAAACAATTAACCTAAGAGGGGAGTGGCGCCATCAAATGGGGGTGTTAGGGGAGTTTAAGAGGGGAGTTGACGTGGCACACGGGGATTGGTTTGGCGTAAGAGAGGGGACTCACCTATTAGGTGAGCACCCCCTTCACCCTTATAAGGGTGTAAGGGGTGCTCACCTAAGAGGTGAGTCCCCTCTCTGACGCCCAACCAATCCTCGTGTGCCACGTCAACTCCCCTCTTAAACTCCCCTAACACCCTAAATTGATGGCGGCACTCCCCTCTTAGGTGAATTGGTTTTTTTTTTTTAAAAAAAAAAGAAAAGCATTGATTGGACGCCCAACCCTCTCTCCTCCCCCTCTCTTCGGCAGCTCCCCACCGTGCTTGGTCCCCGATTTGCCTCAATGCACCAACGGCGGCGGTGTGCCCGCTAGGTGACTTGGGTCACCGAATGGGGTTACCGCTCGCACCCCGGACACCCTAAGGATAATGTCTATTATATACACATCTATTTTGTCTGTATAGCACCCTACGTATCGTTCTCATGTGCTTGGTCAAGTCGTTTGCTTTAAATCGTAATGTCTTCTGTATAGCTCCTCCTTCATTACTTTCCCTAGGAAGAAATTTACAAGACACAATGGAAAAAATATAATCGTAATGATATAAAATTCTAAGATAAAATGGAAACAATTTTATTTTTTTAAATATAATACAACGGAAAAAGTAGCTAACCATGTTATATACTTCTTTTTCCTATTTCAAGGAACAATGGAAAAAAACAGCTAATTCTACTTATGTATGGTTGCGATGATAAGGGGTAGGGGTGGTCATCACTTGTATAAATTTCATCACTCCCAACATCCAATCAAGTTTCGTCATGTTATCAACTATTATTCCATCACTCACAACCTTTTTTAGTGGAAATGGTCATCAGTCAACACCACACCCAACAATTTCCCCCCAACCAAAAATTTCCCTCACAACAATCAAAACATAACGCGTCAAAAATATAACGCGAATTAAGTTCCACGCGTGATGGAGAGGGGGTGGCGGTGGTGTTTTGTACTTTTCCATGCATGAACAATTTCTGTCACATGCAAACATTGCACCGCCCCGGATGGCCTAAGAGGATCGAATATCCATTATGGTTGGTCAATTGTCATATGAGCAACCTACATAGTTCATATTGTACCATGAATTGTTGTTTCACTAAAAATGATTGCATTGTGAATCTGATAAGAATCAAATTGGATGGATCCAAACTGATCCTCTCAATCAAATGCACAATTATCTCCCTGCATAATTAAGATATTATCCCATGATTTCAGCAGCCATGATTTAGAAACTATTTCAAAGGCTAAAATAAGGGGAAACTTCCAGCAATCCTCAAGAATAAATAGGCCTTTAGTCATCTATTTTCTTTGTCCAGTTTTTATTCATTATCGTGTCTTGTGTTTGGAGATTTGCCTATCTCGAATCAGGCTAACTATCTCTTGTTTTCCCTATTTTTATTAATCAAACTTTCCAGTTTCTATCATTTGGTTCCATTGCCGGGAAGTCGAATGACGCTTACAACCCGGAATTTGGTTATCTCTGCCTAGTTATCAGCGATTGCGGCACGATTAGATGCCATCTTAGCAACCATGAAGGATGATATTGCAACCATGAAGGATGATGTTGCAGCAATCAAAACTCAAATGATCAAGGATGGCAGTTACTGTGAAGAAATCAAGAATCAGATTATCATGCACACAAGTTTCAACCCAGATGATCTAGATCCCGAAGTCATTGAGAATCACCAGAAGTTTGAGCGGGTTGATTACCAAAGTCAATCGCCAAAAGATCAAGAAAACATCAAGCATGTAAAACGATTTAGACAAGTATTGGGAGGGAGTGTACTTACACTCGAACCCAGAAAACATCAAGCATGTAAAACGATTTAGACAAATATTGGGAGGGAGTGATACTTACACTCGAACCCGGAGAATGTAAACATGTAAGATGAGTTAGATATGCATTGGGAGGGGGTGTGCTTACACTCGAACCCGGAAAATGCAAATATGTTCCTTAACGGGTCATTTTTGTAAAACGTCGAACTTAAAGATAAAGTCAGAATATAAAAACCGAAGCGAGGTCCTAATGCATACCGGGAGGGTTGCAATAATAACAACTTTGGTAAAACACCCGGTGGATGGGTAAGAATTAAACACATGCGTAAACCAAGAGACGTGAACGCGGGTTGAAAGATCAAAGTAACTTGGATTACGAGTTATGACTATAAAATCTCGTATATAGAAATTGTGAGTAAATATGTTCAACTATTCGAAGTTGAATGGGTCGAATAAGGAATAAAATTGATTGTTTATAAGTGATGGATTTCACATTAATAGGTCAAACATGTTGAATACAATATAACGCCGAATGGCACAAATGAGCACTAGCCAGATAAAGGTAGTGTTGAATGCAAGAGAATAATGAGCCCGGCAATGGGACATAATCAAACACGAATGTATGTAAACTGGATAACGGTGAGCATAAGATTAACCGACGCATAAATGACGTGAGAAATCATAAAGTCGGAAATTGTGCCCGAAAAGAAACGAATGTAGCCTTAGACTACGGTCAAGGTCAAAGATAATATCAAAACGATAATAAATGATGTTAAGCAAAAACATGGTGCCTTAACGCCGTATGCGTATATAAATGTATACACATTTGAAGGAAGACTCGAATAAAAGATGATCTACGGGATCATCATAACCTACGAGGTATTAATTAGAGCAAAAGGTCTACGGGGCCAAAACGACCCACGGGTCATGATTAGAAAGAAGTTATAAGGACTTCGCCTTAAAGAGGTGAATGTCTAATCGAAAATAGCCCATAAGGCTAAGTGATAAACCTACGGGTTAGATGGAATAAAGCAAGGAAATCAGTTAAGAATCCCCGCATAAAAACTAAGACTGTAAAGGATTAAATTACGGACTGTCAATATCCCGGTATGGATGATTGACACAAGATAAAGAAAAGATCCTAAAACTAAAACTTCGGTTTTAGTAAGAAACAATGTTCTTATAAACATAAATTCTGATAGGAATTCAAATAGTAAGCATGAAAGATACAAGTCTTGACACTGATAGGCGCAAGACGATATATTCGAAAAGTGATATTTTCGAAAATGAAATTTGGATATAAATTAAACATGATGTAACACAATCACGGTCAAGAAATGTAATGTGAAGTAGAATCACATTATAACCAAGCAAGCGGTAAAAAGTAACTGGACTAATGAGTCTAATTAGTGAGACCCGTCAAGGTCATTTAAATAAATTTGGTTTGCTTGAAAGCGGTGGATTCGGTATAAATGAACCGAATAAATAAAATTGAAAACAAAAGAAATCATTGCGAAAAGTGACAGATTTCATTAAAGACCTTTAAATAGGCCAAAGTCACGGATTCATAAAGAATTCGAGAATATATGAAAGCGATGGGAATCGCTAATTTAACTAAACTATTAGAAATAACGAGATTACGTTGTTTCAAGTCGCACTATGTCATGCAATATACGTAGATGATTAATAACCAAAAGAATATTACCATACCTTTCTGGTAATACTAACAATCGGGTAAAGTATGAGAAATGCTTAATTGATTATCGAGAGCAAATGCATGGAGTTAAACTCGATAAATTATATAAGAAAAGGTTTCGGGGACGAAACCTCTTTAAGGGGGGTAGACTTGTAACACCCCAAAAACGGGTTTGGTAATCAAACCACGTTAATATTAATGACTTGGTAAAAATACCGTTAGTGGTAAAATTTAACCCGGTGAATATTAGGACTTAAATAAATAATCCTAATATTAACTAAAAGGTGAATAAAAGCTTTTAAGGAAACAAAATGGATAAAAGGCCCGAGTTAACGGGACCTAAAATAAACTTAGTCATAAATATTCCCGAACCCGCTAAGTTAACTAGAAATGTAAAACCTAGTTAATAAGTGGGAATATTATTGAAAGTAATTTAGGTTGTAACCTAATTAATAACTAACCAAACACGAGGGACCAAAGCCGGGTAACTTGAAAATGGAATTATAACTTAAAAATATAACACAACACACACACTAGATGTGTGTGTGCGTGCGTGAAGTAGTCCAGGAGAAGGAGCAAGAGCTCCAAAACCCTAACTCCAACAATCTCAACAAATTGAAGCTCAAATCAAGACCCAAATCGATGCATGAACACATATAAATGATCACCTAGTCGTGGGGATCACAAGGTATGTCGAATTTTATGATTTGGTGATACTTTGAGATTATGATGAACAATCATAATCGAAATTCTGGAATGAATGTTGAATCTATGAGTGTTATTGTGATGAAATCCATGTTTAGGAACAACCCTAGTTAATAATTTGATAAACTAGTGTTGAAAAATAGAAATTTGATGATTACCCATATGTGTGCTAAGTGGGTTTTATGACAAGAAGATGAACACTTGAATTAGAGTGTTAAATTGATGAATATTGATGTTATGATACTAGTACTAAGTGTAGTTCATGAACACTAGACATGAAAGTTTGAATTTTGATGTTAATCTTGGTAAAAATAACTAGTTGTGAACTAGTTAGCAAATGTGTAGAAGTATGCCTATTAGGTGTTTGATAAAATGCCTACATGAGAAGTAAAGTGTTGAAATTCAATTAAAACATGTAATTGGCAAATTTGACTAATTACATGAGACACGGGATAAAACGGATTATAATAATAGTTTGACACTCTCTACAAGCTAGGTGGAGGCTTGGGAAAGAAGCGGTCAAACGAATCAAGCACGAGAAGAAAAAGCGTATTCGGATGCGAGGTAAGTATGGCTTACACTAGTCTTGTATTTTAGAATATCCTCTTATCGTATTAGTTACGAATAAGATAAATACATAATTGCGGTATGATGTTCCGGCATGTAGACGCACGGAACAAGTTAGACAAGCATGACAAGAAACCATGTTGATGGTTTAGAAAAGACTTAAAATCAGTAATTCGATTATTTTATGACAAATGGGAAATGAAACGTTGGAATGGTTGCCTTTTTGGGGTAAACCAAAACAAACAATAAGGGTAAAACGGTAAATTGGTCACGTGTTGACCATAACTATTGATTTCGAAAGGCACCGAATGGCGTAAGCTATGATAGGCTAAAAAAACGTTAGGGAACGATCAATTGGTGAAATGACCGCACGGTGTAAACCGGAGCGAGTCGTATAGATGAGTTGGTAATAAATGCCATCTCGTCAACCTAACCGGTCACTTAGACCAAACGAGTCAAAAGGTGAAGATATCACCTCTTGACAATAACGACTAATGATTATTGTCGAGTTATATTATTTCAGGAGTAAATGTGAAATGGGTATTAGCAACGCCATGGATTAGCGGTTATAAAAGCAAGGTATTAAAAACGGGTTGATATATTGACCCGCGCCAGGTATGTGAAACAGGGTAACACTCATTTAGAATATGTGGTTCAACGAGTGCTAATAGAAGTCAAAATAAACATTTGGTTACTTGATAAGTAAACCAAATGTTTAATATAGTGAACATTGCGTTGGGAAGCTTAATGACTTTTCAAACAAAATCATAAGTTAAAAGAGGGATTTCGGGTCGAATATACTTCCAAAAGTCCTTCATCGTAAATGATTGCCTAAACGGACTAAAACGCCCTTATAAGCTAAATTGGACAAACTACCTTTAAAGGTAGTTTTGAAACGAGTTTTACGATCAAGTAAGTAATTGAAATAAGTATTAAGTCGCAAAAGATGTAAACCTTTGGTCAAATGACTCTATACGAGTCTTTGTCGTAAATTTATTAATCCGACGAGAAAAACTCGGATTATATAGATTTCCCCCTTAAGTCCACCACAAATAAGTTTGTGGTGGAAGATCACTTGATAAGAAATGTTGTATGTTAATGCTAGAAACGAACGAGAGCGTTCATGATCAAAATATGCATAAACACCCTTAACGGGTCAAAACATGCATAGGAGCATAAATGGGTTTAAGATACGTAAGGAACCCGTGACTTGAACCTAATATGATAGGAATTATTGAAATTATGATTACCGTGAGAATAAGGATCAATCAAACATGTTTCGTTTGATAAAAACATGAATGGGTCAAAATTGCGGCAAATTGGAAAAGCTGGATGCAGAGTCCACCGTAAATTACGGTGCCACCGTAATTTACGGTGGAGATGAAAGTCTTACGGTAGCCCCCTACTGGTTTACGGTAGGGGCATGTAAAACCAGTGGCCACCGTAAATTACGGTGCTACCGTAATTTACGGTGGAGGTCAGGTTGAAATTGTTGCTTTGTTATCAAATGTTTCTCGGACCCGTTTAGACACGTTTAAAACCTTGTATGACTAAGCATTTCATGTTTATGAAATGTAGGTACACCTTGGATGCCGGAAGACGATCAAGCTCAATGAAGAACCGAACACGATAAAGACTCATGCTTCCGCACATTGCCTTGTTGAAATTTTAACGACGAACCGATCATGTTTTGTAGAATAGCTTATGAATTGTAAAAGTTTTAATTTACTCGGAATTTCCTAAGGATACTTAACACTAAATACATGTCTGTATTCGTAATTTATACGAAAACCTTTAAAAAAATATTAGAGTGTTACAATATTATCCCATGATTTCAGCAGCCATGATTCAGCAACTATTTCAAAGGCTAAAATAAGGGGAAACTTCCAGCAATCCTCAAGAATAAATAGGCCTTTAGTCATCTATTTTCTTTGTCCAGTTTTTATTCATTATCGTGTCTTGTGTTTGGAGATTTACCTATCTCGAATCAGGCTAACTATCCCTTGTTTTCCCTATTTTTATTAATCAAATTTTCCAGTTTCTATCAGAATCCTTATGAATAGGTCCACTTTCGGGGAAATGCAAGAGTAGCCAGTGTATGTCTTATCTAAAAGCTTAGAGTAAGAACTCTATATCTTAGACTAGATTTTTCTTCACGAGTCATAATTATTCAACCTTTGTATGTTTATCAATACAGATTAAATAACCCACAATATTTACACTTTGTATTAGATTGAATGTTATTAATAGGGGTACAAAAGGGGCGTGGTTTATATAACCCACAATATTACACTATGAATCCCTATAGTATTACTGAATATGTTTTGGTCTAATACTGCCATACAAAACTATGCATGATAAAGAGGGTTTTTTTTTTTTTTTTCATTCAGTCAAGATATCTCATTCATACTTGTCAAGTTACATCAAAATAGAAGGTAGACGAGCAACAAGCTGCGCCGCCACCCCTTTCTGAATTGCAAACCCTAAAAAAACCCTAACTAAACTAAACCAGTCCAACCCTAACTCCATCGCCTCTGTTCGTAATGCGTCGCCAGATTTAGATTACGTGGATTTCTTGTAATTTTTTTTTTGAAAATTAAGCAATTGAATCTGATTTTGATTCTCATTCCAATCAACATGGCAAATTACATAAGGATAACAGGTAGACAGCCAACAAACTGCGCCGTCATCCCCTTCTGAATAGAAACCCTAATCTACTAAAAACAAAGTTTCGCCCCTGAGGGGTCGAAAAGTTGTTGTAGACCACACGCTGAACTCTAGCCAAGAACCGAACCGCCTCTGGCGCCAAAGAGCCGAACGTGTCAAACGCCAGCGGGACAAAGGCATGCTGATTATCCTCACAAGCTTTCGCATGCTTTTCCACCTTCTTTGACTTTGCTTTCAGCACCGCTTGCCCTGCCACAAACCCATTTTCCCATAACCCGGTTAGGGGGGATACACCTGTGAAATCGAGACAAGCATGTTTCTCGCCCTCCCAACAAAAAACTAGCTCGTCAGCCGGGCGTAAGGTGCACAATTAATCAAGGAGGTAATCATTGGCATAAGTTTCAACTGATGGATTTCAAAACTCACTAGAGGAATTCAAGACTTCGAAACTTTTCAAATGTAATTAATGTTATATTTCTACATAATTGTGGCCTTTAGTTGATCATCTAAGTTGATCATCTAAATAAAATAAATCATATGACATTATTATCTTAAATATTAATTATAAATCATTATTTAATGGAAATAATGACATTAGGAAGAATGTGTAGAGTTATCCTTTAGGTGTCCATAACAAGAGAATAAAAGGAGAATAAACTACACCAAATAATGCCTCTTCCTTTTCACTTTCTCTAAATCTTGATCCATCCCAAGAGTACAGTCTAAAGTGGAACCAAGAACATCTTGACGGGAATTATGGCTTCGTCATCATCTGCAAAGATAACCATTCCATCAAGTACGTATCTTCATTTGGTGTCCATGTTTATATCTATGATATGATTGAATAACATGATTATATTGTTTAGTTTTTTATACATGTTTAAATATATAATCAACATGTGGTATCATAGCAATGTTGATTATATCAATCCAATTGATAATTGATCGGGGATCTTTCGTAATTTGAAATCAAAATCTTTAGAAACTAAGTTGTTAACTTGATGAACAGTTTTTCGAATTATTTATTGAGAAACTAAATTAGGGCACTGAGTTTTAGTTTTAATGATATTTCGGCTGATTGCATGTCACTTTGTTTAATTCTCTGATCATTAACCTTCTGATCAAGTGGGTGTTTGGGGTTGAGTTTTGAAGAAGATTTTTAGATTATTGAGTTTTGAAATCGTAAATAATCAGTTTTGAATGTTTAGGTAAAAAATTAAAAAAAATGATTATTTGCGTTTAGAAAGTTACAAAACGCAGTTTTCCAAAAGCAGCTCCCCCCTACTGCAACAAAACGCAGTTTTCCAAAAATTGATTATTTGTGTTTAGAAAAGGATTTTCACTTGTTTATTTTTTTTAAATATATATTTGCCAAACACTCAAATAGTGGATTATCTGATTATTGTGATATCAAGCAACATAATCAAATCCAAACACTACCTTTCAACATCACTTTTTGTTACAATTAATTATCTGATTCTGACTATTCAAAACGCGTAATCTATTTTCAAAACTCAACCCCAAATATCCTCCAAGACTCTATGGTATGCGATACATGTTAAAACAATAGAAAGAAAAACTGATTTCCATATAAATATTTCAGATTCCTTTTTCACACATTCCTATATTTGGTAACTCATGTGACCATCAAGTTGAATCCATGGCATCTAGATATTCGTTGACGTTGAAAAAAACCCTAAGACTATGTGTAGTGGTTTAGCTCAATAATGCCCCCATCATGGGGTGTTTTGCGACACGTGACAGTCCAGTCAGCATGGGGCATTATTGGGGGTTATTGTAAAAGTGGCGTAGTGAGAATAATGCCCAAAAACGCCCCTTCCAATATTAAACAATTATTTTTTTTTTATAGAGAGGAGGTTAAAAAAAAATAAAGAAACTACTAGTTGGACCACTCCCATTGGCCAGTCAACATGGTCTCATGCAATTTTGAGCGTTGTTTAAAAAACGCGGATGTAATTTTTTTCAAAAATAATGCTAAAAAACGCCCGTATATAATGGTCAAGGGGCGTTTTTTGGCTTTTTTTTAATTTAAAAAAAAAACGCCCCACTACGAAGGTCTAATAAATGAGCTAAATAAATTGGGTAAGTGGTAATCTAATAATAAGTTTCAATCCAATAATAAAATGTCTATCAACAACCAAATTTTAATCGAAACTATCATAGTTCATATTCACATTAAGATTCATATTCTCACAAAAAATTAACTTCTTTGCATCAACAACAAAGCTTCTAAGTTACAACATCAAAATAAAAACTTTAGGAAAAAACCAAACCTTTTTTGAACTGTGTTGACTGCCAAAGGCAGGGCCAGAAGTGCAGATGGAGGTTGCTCATTGCATGTTCACTGCTGACGCCTGACGAGAATGAAAGTAGTAATTTAACCTTTCAGGGCTGCATGGTAAAATTATATAGAAATAGAAATATACTTAATTTCCTAATTAACAATAATCATAAAGCCTATTTGCGGGTAGGGGTGCTCATCGAATCGAATATCGAATTTTCGAGTTATTCGAATCGAATTATTCGAATAATTTTTATTTTTCCTTCAATTCGTATTCGATTCGAATTCGATTAAAATCTACCCAATTCGATTCGAATTCGTATTCTAATAAAAAACCCAATTCGTATTCGATTCGTATTCGATTAACAATTCGAATTCGAATCGAATTCGAATAAATTCGATTTGATCCGGATTCTTTTAAAACATGTAAAAAATTATCAAAATGAAACATAAATTTTAAAGCAGCTAAAGTACCATAAGTCTAAAATTCAAAATGATAAGTCGGGAATTACCACTCCACATTATAAGTTAATATTTTTAAGGTTCGAAATCTATTGATAGATTTGTTACTTAGATTTTAGTTATAGGTCATGTAGTGGGTTTGATGATCGGTAATTTTAATACATGGAATAATTTATAAAATAATTTATATTATAGCCCAATAAAAGTTATATTTGTATTATATATAAAATAATAAATAAAAAATATAATTTTTATTCGAATTTCGAATCGAATCGAATTTGAAATTATAAATTCGTATTCGATTCGTATTCCATTTACTTTACTCGAATTGAATCGAATTCGAATTCGAATTTTTATAATCGAAACGAATTCTTGATAATCGAATCGAATTTAATCGAATTTCGAATTTTTCGAATTCGAAACGAATTCTGAACACCCCTATTTGCGGGCGTTATGCGACAAGTGACAAAACACATCATTTATGAGGTTTTATATCACAAGAGGGTATAGTCATAAAGCCCTTACCTTATCATTAGTCAATTATTAATTTTCAATTTTTTATAAATGATTTCAAACTTTATAAAATAAAAAACCATTTCATTAAATTAAAAAAACATTACAATAAAATAAAATAAAAACTCAAAGATTATATTTTTTTTCGAATTGCTCCGTTTGTTGTAACGCCATCTTCAACGCTTTTCCGGTTAGGTGGTCGTGCGGTTTCGAGTAGAATTCAAAGTCATGAGCCCATTGTCTATCCCGCATAATCTCGGTCACTTCCCGGTTCTCTTCCATACGTTGAGTCCCTAGTTCGTGTATGTCTTGAAGGCGTCGGTTATCTCCGAAAATACATTAGTCATGTCGGATCCCATCGACAATGACTCGGGCCTTCTCGATCTCGCACCGCTTCTTCTTCTTCCGGCAGGTCGTGGTAGCTCTTCCGTTGGCCTTTCCTCCGAAATATCATCGTTTAAGTCCGTGTTTCGAGCGTCGGGCGTTGGCGTTTCGGGTTCAACCGACTCATTGGTTTTTGATCTCTTTGACGGCCTTTTATTTGCTGACCGACACGAAGGAGTTCCTACCATAGGGACGTTGGCCCATTCGGGGCTATTACGAAGAATTTGCCAACACTTCAAGTATGGGAAATTATCTTGAGTGGCTTGATACTCGACTAAGGGGCTATTTGGTAGCCTCTTAATGACCACTCAGACGCTACCTCTTAATGGTTTAAAACCTCTGAATGAATAAGAGGTAACCTCAAGTCTGAATGGTTAAGAGGTAACCTCTGAATGGTAAATCATCACATGTCACATTCTTCTACCTTCTCATTGGTAAAATTCTTAATGGTTCCATTAAGAGGTAGCCTCTTAATGACCATTCAGATGCTACCAAACAGCCCCTAAGGCGGCTTGTGTAATGTCTTCGTCGTTGTGGCCACTTTTCCATCCGTTTTTTACCCGTTGGTAAACGGATTGAAAATTTGTACACTTCTTGTTGATATTGGTCCACTTACCCGATATTGAATCCGGTAGCCGGTAGGTATCTCCCCTACCCATGAGCCCGAAAAAAAGCTCTCGGATTCGGTTCCAAAAGACGGATTTATTTTGGTTGTTTGCTAAAAGATAAACAAATAATTAATACAAAAAATTTATACAAAAACTTAATACAAAAATACTACCTATTTCGGGATCCTCCGACACGTCAAGCCAAGATCAGGTTAATGCGTACTCTTCTTCATCCTCCCATGGTTGCACGGTTTTTTCGTTCGGGTATCAGTTTTCTTTTTATGGGGGCGTTTTGTTTTGTCTTTTTGCGTCTCTTCTACTTCCGGTTGTGTATCCGGAACGACATCGGGCTCGCGTAGTGGCGAGCCGAATGCTTGTGCCGAGCCGAAGGCTTGAGACGACTCGGGTTGGTTCAGGTTCCAACCGTATAGATTTGGGTCCCATGAAAGTGGTTGGTTCAATAGGTTCATGAACCCGGTTTGATGTTGATTGTAATTGACAAAATCAGATCTGTAGGAAATGGGTCGAGTGGGAACCGGAGAAACGGGACGGCTAGGATTGCTCGTTTGGTTCGTGTCCGCACTATAACGCGGAGGAATAAAACTGCGGTTGAAGGGATGCATTGTATAAAAATTCTAGATTTTTATAAAAAAAAGGCAGAGAGAAGATGGCTTGAGAGTGTGTTGAGTGTGTTGGATTTTAAAAAAATAGAAGAGATGGGGAATATTTATAGGAGAGATAGATTATTAAATGAATTAATATTTTTTTTTAATTTATGACTGTTTAAACGGTCAAATTTTGAAACCAAACACCCCCCTCACGCCACCATGAACATCACGGGGACCCAAAATGAAACTCACATAGCGCCGGCCGTAGTGGTGTGCTACGACGCTATGGGGCGCTATGCCCTTTTTTGTCGTGATATAATGCCTCACTACGGATGTCCTAGAGATGATAGGAAAATGTAGAGTTAACTTTGAAGGGGTATTGAAAATGATGTAATTTGTTTGAATTTTTTATTTTAAAAAACGGTCAGACTTTATTACAACTTGGAAGGGTGTAATTGATTTTTAACTAGGACAATCTTTGTCTCTTCATTCTTAAAAGCAATAACATGACTTTACCCAAGTGTTTTTGCTATCAAACAATTATTTTGGGGAAGTTTTTGCTATCAAACAATTATTTTGGGAAAGGTTTAGATACCACCTTATTTCCTTTATAAATAATATAAATACATATTTTAATATTTTCCCGATATCATGTGGAATTTTACTTTGTCTCTACCCCAACCATGGGTTGTTCTTTAGGATTGATGTGATACTAAAACTTTTGGAATGGAATCATACACAAATTCTTCAATACATTGTAAATAAAATAAAATATATTTAACATGTTGATGATGGGTTCACTTATGTTACTTATTATGTATTATTACTAGTTGATGTCACGCCCGCGTTGCGGGGCGGTAGGCCGAATATTTTTCAACCAATTAAAAAACATTACTATAGTTTTGCTAGAAAAAAAAACTAAAACGATGGTAAAACCGTAGTTTTTAGCTCGGGGCAAAACTTTAATTTGTTAAGACTAATGAGCGAGTGTTAGACGACTCTTTGACATGAATAAAACAAAATTAAATCGGGTAAACCAATTAAAACAAAACAATTCTATAGTTTTGCTAAAAAACATAAACGATGGCAATACCTTATTTTTAACAGAGGGCAAATTGTATTTCTTGACAGGGGTAAAATTGTAATTTGCCAAAAGCTAAAAGCGATGGCGATACTGTAATTTTAAACCAAGGGCAAAGTCGTAATTTTGAACCGGGAAAAATTCGTAATTTTAAACCGGGGGTAAAATCGAAAAATACCCAGGCCAATGGGGAGTGCCATGCAGCAACATGACACTATTCTCTCACACACCTTTTAAAAAAATTTAAACGACTGTAATACTATAATTTTAAAATTTTAATTAAGGGCAAAATTGTAATTTTGGGTTGGGGTAAAATCTAAATTTGTCAAAAGCTAAAGTAATGACAATACTGTAAATTTTTAACAGGGGTAAAACATAAATTTGAACATGGGGAAATTCGTAATTTTAAGTTGAGGATAAAACCGTAAATATCAGGACCAATGATGGAGTGCCGGACAGCAACGTGGCACTATTCTCTGACATTATGGCTGGCCACCCAACTCAGCCAGTAAAAAAGCAGAACTATTCCAGCCCATAGGGAATGTAAATATAGGAAATGTTATGTGACTTTTCTAGAAACATCAATGTTATTTGTATGTAATATCGTGCCAAGTTGTACCAATGCTATACTACCATTAACGACCACTAATATCGGAAAAAACTCGTAAAACAAAATAAATAAAAATGGAAAAAGTAACATTGGGCGAAACGTAGACGTAAAATCATTGAACCACACACACCCATTGCGGCGTGTTAATACGAAGAAATTAGACCGAAACGTAAAACATAGAAAAGAATAATTAAGTCGATATTGGACCTGCGAGTTGCGAAAAATCTATCATATAAGAAAAATAGACGTAAAAACATTCAAGCACATACGTACCTTACGTTGTGTATGGACACGAATACATTTAAAAAAGAGTAAACTGCCATTTTGGTCCCTAAGGTTTAGGCAGTTTTGCCACTTTAGTCCAAAACTTTCATTTTGGTCCATGTGGTTTCAGTTTTGTGCCATTTTGGTCCAAAAACAAAATCAACTCAGATTTTTCAAAAAAAGCCTGCTATTTTGTCCTTTTCCTCAGGGGCAAAATGATCATTTGCCACCTTCTCTATAAACTCTGTGTCACACCCTGATATTTCCAGCTCAGCCCGGTGGGGAATATCGTGACGTAAGATTGGTATCGTCATGGTCAAACATACACATAATAGCGCAGTGGAAGTTTTGGAATATAAAATATTATTACGAACCCAAATGTCTGAAAATATCAAAGTGTTAATTATAGACGAGCTTGTAATATCAAATCCACAGGCGGATCATTACAAAATGTATAAAATGAAGTTTAGCAGACTTTAAGGCATCTTTAAGGATTTGCAAGGTCCTCTATTTTGACACCGAGCAACTCCCAGTCTATTACGAGTAGTACCGGTCACTTAGTCTTTTGAAAATACGTCAGTTTACACGGGTAAATACAATTAACCGACTCATTTGAAAAGAGTTTATGAAAATTGGTTTAGGTGCACCAGGCACGAAAATCCTTTTATAACTTGGGACAATCTTTATTAAAATCTTGTATACAGATTTACATGTTTGTCATACAATTGGGGTCGGTTTGGAAGCCGGTCATGATTAACTGACTCACCACTTATAAAATCCACAGAGGAGTTATCCCCAACTTGTGGGTAATTTGCATATTAGCATCTGTAAGGTGTATGCCTACACCCCATGCTTAAGTCATGGCCATTTGCAATTAAATGAGCCTAGGATATCCAGGACACGGTCGTTAACCCCCAATGTTTATGTTATCAAACAAAACAGATTAAAACGGGTTATGCAGATTTATTAAATCACAATCCGATTAAATGATTTCATACCCGACCAAGCGGTAATAATTTACCGTTTCCCAAGCCCGTATAGGGAAAATAAGTTAAAAGTATTTACCTGAGCTAATACTTGATTCACAGCAAAATAACTCAGTCGTATCCAATCTAACTAAATCCAGGTAGCTTTTACCGGGTGGCTCTAGTCTGGAATGATGGTAATATATAACCAATTCAGAATGCTAACAGTCTTATTTAAGTCGTAGGCTTAGACCGGCTAGCTTAAAGTATCTAAAATGGTACCATACGCTAGATTAGTGATGACCGGAATAGAATGTAATTTAGACCCAACAAGTACGAAGACTTGTATAATATGGGAAAACTAAGTACATTCTGGATTTTGAAGTAAAAACGATAAGGTTAAACCCATTTCAGCAAACTTACGTAAACTAGTTACGTAAGTCTAACCGTACGCGTATAAGCGGTAACGATTAACCGGATGAGTCATGAACAAGTTCCATATGCCAATATACTTTAAACAAGTTATAATATCAGTGGGATATCAACTTGTATGCCCGTTTAGGTTTTAAAATCAAACTATGCCTCGTAAGGGCGTTTTGGTCATTTTACGACGTATAAAAGGAACTTGAGTACAATCTGATGTTACGATCATAAGCATTCTTTGAAAACACTTTATTTATGATATAATATCAGTATGATAACAAACATATGTGTGTTTTAAAATTTAAAACCAAACTATGCTCTGTAGGGGCATTTTGGTAATTTCACACATAGTTTTGAAGGCTAATTGTCACGGCCCCCGACCCAGGTTCCCGGTTTGGAATCCAAGTGTAACAACTGTCACTAAAATCCATAATTAGGATGGTAATTAGCTATTAAGGAAACCCTAATTAAGAAACCCAAGTAATTCTGCACTAACCCTAAAATTTCCAGAACAATCGGAATCAGGATCAGGGCCCCTAAAACTCAGGGGGGGATAAACCCTAGCCAACGATTATCTTCATAACTTTCAATCAAAATCAAATTTGATAAAACTGTCAACACAGCAAGCCTAGTTACACACGTAGCTACCCTATGAACATAGGTTACCACTCGCGTAGCGCGACGCCTATAGGGGGTACCCCTCGCGCTACGCGACGGTGTCAAATTTCATGTATAAATAGAGGAGTCTGGGACTTGAAATTTGGCACTTGAACGACGGAAAAACTCGCTGTATACGCTGAGTTATAACAGAATTCGTTCATAACACACACAATTATCGAAACGCTGCCGCAATCAGGGTAATAACTCGATCGCTATTACGATTCAACGTCCGATCGATTATAACTATCCAACGATAGTCCGGGTGCTGCTCAATTGAGCTTGTACTTTGATTATTCGTCGTGATTTCGACTTGAATATTAGAGTGCTGTTCGAATTCGGACTATGCTCTGTTATTCGTTGTGAATCCGATTGAATTATCGAGTATTGCACTGATTAATTGTTGTGAAGGTTTAATCTCGTGAATTGACGTAATTGCTGTATTAGTTACTAACCTGTGTGTGTGCATTGTGTTAAATTAGGTTTAAGCAAGGCTAATCAGTAGGCTTATATCTATTGCTCGTTAATCTGCAATGTGAGTCATTCTTCTTTTTAAACTGTTTTCTCACAGTTTGTGAGTAAGTATTACAATACCTCAAATTATTTTCAAGGTTATAAATGCAGGGATTAAGTCTTTGTAATCACCAAATTACAGCTGGTATGTGGGGTATTGTGCACATTACTGTTATTACCACTCTATGTGAGTGAATATTACTCTATGTGAGTTATTATTACTCTGTGTGAGTACACCGTCACTATTAGGGCAACGGGACCCAATAGTGGTATGACCACAGTCACAGAAATGAATCGAGTGACAAATACCCATTCTTGATAATTGGTTGATAGAAACATTGTAATCGCTCTTAATACTGTAAATTATAACTAACGGGTCGTTTTAGAAAACAGAATGATTCACTCAGTATTTCCCCGCTGACAAAACCTTTTTCAAACATGTTTCAGGTGATCTGTGTGATCCAGGAAAAGTGCAGTAAAGCACTATCAAGCTCAGAGAAGTGGCTCAGTGTAAATAAATGAATAAAACATGTTTTGGAAAATAAAGATTTCTATGTGAAATCAACTTATTGTAAATTATGGGATTTATCCCTTAAACTTTGTGTAATATAGTAAACGAGCATATTTTACGGATAAAAGATCCTGTTATAAAAAGACTTCCGCTGTTGCATAAATTAAATACCACGGGAACTGCCTCGCGGGCCCCGACTCCGTCCAGGGTGGGTCGGGGGCCGTGACAGCGAAGGTGGTATCAGAGCTAATAATTAAATTGAGCCACTGATCGAGCAACTGATTAAGCCTAAATTAAGTATTTGGACAATGCTTAATTTTACTAATTGTTATTCGGTGATTATATGTTTTATTAACTGGCTATTTTTAGTTACAGTATGGGTAAGCAAAAAAAAAAAAAAACTGTCTGCTATCTACCACAAACTAGATGTGGCATCTTCTTCTAGAAACCCAGTAAACCTAGAAGAAGGAATCTTTGTCCGCAAGGCAAACTATGAGAATCCACTTTCCCCAGAGAAAAGGGATTCGATACTTAAAAAGAGTCAGGAGACAAAGAAACCCCGAACCAAGAGAGTTAGGTTTAACCCAAAAGTCCAAGAGTTGGGTAATAGTACACCTTGGGAAGATAAAATAGACGGGAAATGGGCAAATCTCTATATGCTAGCTACTGTAGCAGAAAATACTAATCTCTAAATATCCAATAAGTTGGGGCTAGTAAGAAAAATCACAATCCCGTAAATAAATAAAATTCCAGTGTGTTTATTTCCATTATTTCTGTACAAAAAGTAATATGCAATAAAACTTCAGTGTTTGTTTGTTAAACTTTGTTCCAAAGTTTTAACATTGCATTTTGCATATATACTATGCAGCATGAATGAGATGTCGGAAGCATTCCAGAATCTCAACTTATATCCAGTGCCTATCGAAGTCTCTCACGACTTTACTGGTTACATTGCTGACATAGAAGAACCTGTGGAATTCAAAGCTCCACCGCTGGAAAAAGCCAAACCTAAAAAGAAGAGAAGAAACGTAGGGTGGAGGAAAGTGCGCCGTAGGAAACCTGCCACTAGGAGACTCCCTAAAATAGAAAATCCTGTGATTATGAACAAGGGAAAGGAAATAGAAACTGGAGAAGGTTCGAAATCACCCGAAAAGGAAATAGGAATAGATCTGAAACAAAAGGGAATAGAGACTGGCGAAAGCTCTAAATAGTCTGAGGAAATCACGTTCCAGGACGAAATAGATCGCCTGCTGGAAAATTGTGATGTTTTAGAGCCTATCAACGATAATCTCTTTTCTTACCCGGCTACAGTTCAATTCCCACTAAACCTAGGACCAACTATTCCAGACCCACTAGTTCATACCAGACCATTAGGCCAAATGGAGGAATGGTGGACCAACGACTGGCAATTCCAAAACATAGTCAACAGTCCTTATAGCTTCCTTCCACAATTTGACCCAGAACCACTCCCAAATCCTCCCATGAGTAATGAAAACCTAGCTGAACTCCGTCAGTTCGGTGAAGAACTGATAGGTACAGGTAATAGGATCAGGGAAATGGGGGATCATCTAACTTGAAAGTACGATGAGAGAGAGCATCGTTACTAGAACAGTCAGTTAAAACCACAGAAAGCCGTATTGTATGATAGTAACTTAAAATTCTGTAAAATGGGCAATAAAACTCTGTAAGATACGGTGTGTATGGATGCATATACAATATACTAACAAAGTAAAAGTCGAGAAATCGACAATTTTGGTTATACTCGTATGATGTGATAATCTATGTGTATCTATGTGAATTTTGTCAATGAAAGGTTAGACACTAATAATTTTACCAATTAGCAGATGGAAAATGCTAACAATGAACCAATTAATGAAGTAAATCAATCTGAGCAAGAACAGGAAGATCAATATATAACTCGACAAGATATCGAGCACTTTATCGCCCAAGGGATAGCTCATGCTATTCCAGAAATTGTGGCTGCTGTTCAGAAACCTGCCGAACCACAATTAATTCCTGGTAAACGTATTCCAGAAGATAACGACAGTAACAGCATAAATGGAGGCGGCAATCATGACGATCATGATCCGCAGCAGGCCCCACTCCCTAAAAGAATGAAAGCTGTAACGCCTGGTTGCACTTATAAAGAATTTCTTGCTTGCAAACCCGCTGAATTTGCAGGTAACGAAGGGGCAACTGCAACACTGTGTTGGTTAGAGAAAACCGAAGCAGTAATCGCAATAAGCAAATGTGCCAAAGAGGATCAGGTGATGTATGCATCAAATCTGTTCAAAGAAGGAGCACTCGAATGGTGGAACACGGTCCTCCAGGCAAAAGGAAGAAGGATAGCCTACGCCATAGGTTGGGAAGAATTTAAGAGTTTGGTAGAAAGAAAATTCTGTCCCGAATACGAGAAGGAACAAATGGCAAACAAGTTCCTAAGTCATCGTATGCTAGGAGTAGATTGTCGGGGATATACTTCGACATTCTTTGAATACGCAAGAGTAGTGCCATCACTGGCTTCGCCAGAACCGGTACTTATCTCTCGTTACATCTGGGGGTTAATTAGTGAAATCCGAAACATCGTTAAAGCCGCGAGACCTCGTACTATTGACGATGCGGTAGAATTAGCTAATACCCTGACGGATGAATTGGTACGCACAAGAGAAGAAGATCGCAAGAAGGAATTAGCTCAAAAGATTACCCAGGGATTTCGTGTAGGTAATGCCAAGAAAAGAGGAACCGGGCAATCCTCATCATCTCCTTTCTGCAAAATTTGCAAAAAGAAGCATTATGGACAATGCAACATGGTTTGCAATTTTTGCAAAATGAAAGGACATCGGGAAGAAGACTGCAGGAAGAAAACAAAAGTTTGTTATAATTGCAGAGAAAGAGGTCATTTTCAATCTGAATGTCCTAAGTTAGCTAAACCTGTAGTTAACCAAGCCAAACCCACGGAAGGAACAACCAAGAAAAATGCTCGTGCATTCCAGCTAACCACTCAAGAGGCTGAACTCATTCCAGATGTGATAGCTGGTACGTTCTTAGTTCACAACGTATTTGCAAAAGTATTATTTGACTCTGGTGCGAACCAAAGTTTTATAAATACTTTATTTTGCCAAGATCTTAAGTTACCATTAACCACTCTTAGGCAAAACTTCACAGTAGAAACCGCAGAAGGAAATTCTGTAAAAATAGATAAAATCTGGCAAGAAGGAAAAATAGAATTATTAGGCCATAAGTTTTCTGCAAATTTGTTACCAATGAATTTAGCAGGATTCGATGTAGTATTAGGAATGGATTGGTTAATAGCCAACCATGCACGAATCCTATGTGACAAAAATGCTGTAGAAATTCAAACACCTACAGGAGAAGTAATTTTAATTACTGGAGATAAACCTCGAAAGCCACTGAAATTTATCTCAGTAATGAAATTGGCTAGTTATTCGAGAAAACAGGAAATGGTGTATATGATTTCAGTAATCATTAACACTAAGGATAAGGAACTTCAGGACATCCCGGTAGTGTCAGAATACCCAGACGTTTTTCCAGAAGAATTACCTGGATTACCACCTGATAGGGAAGTAGAGTTTAGAATTCATTTAATTCCAGGTACTGCACCCATAGCTAAAGCACCATATAGATTAGCACCTACCGAAATGCTAGAATTGAAAAAGCAATTAGATGAATTATTAGGCAAAGGATTCATACAACCGAGTTCATCCCCTTGGGGTGCACCAGTATTGTTTGTGAAAAAGAAAGATGGATCGATGAGAATGTGTATCGATTATAGAGAACTAAATAAGGTTACGATTAAGAATCGATACCCACTACCTAGGATTGATGATCTTTTTGATCAATTGCAAGGAGCTAGGTATTTCTCTAAGATAGATTTAAGATCTGGATATCACCAGTTGAAAGTACAAGAAGAAGACATACCTAAAACTGCTTTCAGAACTAGGTATGGTCACTATGAGTTTACAATCATGCCCTTTGGATTAACAAATGCTCCAGCAGCATTCATGGACATGATGAATCGCATCTGTAAACCATATTTGGATAAATTTGTAATCGTTTTCATCGACGATATACTTATTTACTCCAAAAGCCAAAAAGAACATTGTGAGCATTTACATGTTCTCTTAACTTTGTTAAGAAACGAAAGGCTTTATGCCAAATTCTCGAAATGTGAATTTTGGCTGCAAGAAGTACAATTCTTAGGTCATGTGGTAAATCACGAAGGTATCCATGTAGATCCTGCTAAGATAGACGCAATTACGAAGTGGAAAGTCCCACAAACAGCTATGGAGATAAGAAGTTTTCTAGGCTTAGCTGGATACTATAGACGATTTATCAAAGATTTTTCCAAGATAGCCATACCATTAACTAAGTTAACCTGTAAAGCTGCTAAGTTTGAATGGGGACCTAGACAAGAAGAAGCGTTTAAGATTTTAAAGCATAGATTGACGAATGCACCAATCTTAGCTTTACCCGAAGGAACAGAAGATTTTGAAGTATATTGTGATGCTTCAAAATTAGGATACGGATGTGTGTTAATGCAACGCAAGAAGGTAATTGCGTATGCTTCTAGACAATTGAAAAAGCACGAAGAAAATTATACGACTCATGATCTAGAATTAGGAGCCATAATTTTTGCCCTTAAGATATGGAGACATTATCTGTATGGAAGTAAGTTTACTGTTTATACAGATCATAAGAGTCTAAGATATATATTTGGGCAAAAAGAGTTAAACATGAGGCAAAGAAGATGGATGGAGATGCTAAGCGATTACGACTGTGATATCCAATATCACGAAGGAAAGGCAAATGTAGTTGCAGATGCCTTAAGTCGTAAGTACCATGAGAAACATAAACGAGTCCGTGCTCTGAGATTAAATCTACAAGTAGATTTAATGACACAAATCAAAGAAGTTCAGAAAACAGCAATCCAAGATGATGCTGAAGGAATGAAAGGTTACTTAAAAGAACTAGAACAAGGAAATGATGGAATTTGGAAATTCCATAAGAAGCGAATTTGGGTACCTAAGCAAGGAGAATTAAGAAATAAGATCTTAGAAGAAGCTCATAAATCTAGGTATACCATGCACCCAGGAAATAATAAGATGTACCAAGATTTAAGGAATAATTTCTGGTGGATAGGAATGAAAAAGGATATAGCCGAATACGTATCCAAGTGTTTAACTTGTTCACAAGTTAAGGCTGAACACCAGAAACCTTCAGGACTACTACAACAGTTAGAAATGCCTGTATGGAAATGGGAACTTCTAACAATGGACTTTGTTACAAAGTTACCCAAAACCAAAAGAGGTAATGATGCGATTTGGGTAATCGTAGACCGATTAACCAAGTCAGCTCATTTCCTACCAATGAAAGAAACCTTTAGCATGGAAAGGTTAGCACAACTCTACGTGGACGAGGTAGTATCCCTACATGGAGTCCCGCTCTCCATTGTATCGGATAGAGATAGTCGTTTTACATCTCATTTCTGGACAAGTTTTCAGAAAGCAATGGGAACTCGACTAAATCTAAGTACTGCTTATCATCCACAAACAGACGGACAGAGTGAAAGGACAATACAAACTCTAGAAGACATGCTCCGAGCATGTGTAATTGACTTTGGTGGTAATTGGGATAGCCAATTGCCATTAATTGAATTCTCCTATAACAATAGTTATCATTCAAGCATCGAAGCTGCACCATTTGAAGCACTATATGGACGCAAGTGCAGAACCCCAGTATGTTGGGCAGAAATCGGAGAAAGTCAATTATCAGGTCCTGAAATTGTACAAGAAACTACTGACAAGATAACTCAGATTAAGGAAAGATTAAAAACGGCTCGAGATCGTCAAAAGAGCTATGCAGACAATCGTCGTAAGCCTTTAGAATTTCAAGTAGGAGATAAAGTACTTTTAAAAGTTTCTCCTTGGAAAGGAGTAGTACGATCGGAAAGAAATGAAAGCTAAGTCCAAGATACGTTGGACCATTCCCAGTGATTCAACGAATCGGACCAGTTGCTTATCGTTTACAACTACCAGAAGAATTGGCTGGAATACATGATGTATTTCATGTATCCAATCTCAAGAAATGTTTAGCAGATGAATCCCTGGTAGTACCTCTTCAAGATGTAGAGGTGAACGAAAAGTTGAAGTTTATAGAGAAACCACTACAGATCGAAGATAGAAAAGTCAAGTTTCTCAAACACAAACGACTGGTGTTGGTCAAAGTCAAATGGAATTCAAGAAGAGGACCAGAATACACTTGGGAACTGGAATCGGAAATGAAGCGAAAGTACCCTCATCTATTCCAGTAAATCTCGAGGACGAGATTTTTCTTAAGGTGGGGAGGATGTAACAACTGTCACTAAAATCCATAATTAGGATGGTAATTAGCTATTAAGGAAACCCTAATTAAGAAACCCAAGTAATTCTGCACTAACCCTAAAATTTCCAGAACAATCGGTATCAGGATCAGGGCCCCTAAAACTCAGGGGGGGGGGATAAACCCTAGCCAACGATTATCTTCATAACTTTCAATCAAAATCAAATTTGATAAAACTGTCAACACAGCAAGCCTAGTTACACACGTAGCTACCCTATGAACATAGGTTACCACTCGCGTAGCGCGACGCCTATAGGGGGTACCCCTCGCGCTACGCGACGGTGTCAAATTTCATGTATAAATAGAGGAGTCTGGGACTTGAAATTTGGCACTTGAACGACGGAAAAACTCGCTGTATACGCTGAGTTATAACTGAATTCATTCATAACACACACAATTATCGAAACGCTGCCGCAATCAGGGTAATAACTCGATCGCTATTACGATTCAACGTCCGATCGATTATAACTATCCAACGATAGTCCGGGTGCTGCTCAATTGAGCTTGTACTTTGATTATTCGTCGTGATTTCGACTTGAATATTAGAGTGCTGTTCGAATTCGGACTATGCTCTGTTATTCGTTGTGAATCCGATTGAATTATCGAGTATTGCACTGATTAATTGTTGTGAAGGTTTAATCTCGTGAATTGACGTAATTGCTGTATTAGTTACTAACCTGTGTGTGTGCATTGTGTTAAATTAGGTTTAAGCAAGGCTAATCAGTAGGCTTATATCTATTGCTCGTTAATCTGCAATGTGAGTCATTCTTCTTTTTAAACTGTTTTCTCACAGTTTGTGAGTAAGTATTACAATACCTCAAATTATTTTCAAGGTTATAAATACAGGGATTAAGTCTTTGTAATCACCAAATTACAGCTGGTATGTGGGGTATTGTGCACATTACTGTTATTATCACACTCTATGTGAGTGAATATTACTCTATGTGAGTTATTATTACTCTGTGTGAGTACACCGTCACTATTAGGGCAACGGGACCCAATAGTGGTATGACCACAGTCACAGAAATGAATCGAGTGACAAATACCCATTCTTGATAATTGGTTGATAGAAACATTGTAATCGCTCTTAATACTGTAAATTATAACTAACGGGTCGTTTTAGAAAACAGAATGATTCACTCAGTATTTCCCCGCTGACAAAACCTTTTTCAAACATGTTTCAGGTGATCTGTGTGATCCAGGAAAAGTGCAGTAAAGCACTATCAAGCTCAGAGAAGTGGCTCAGTGTAAATAAATGAATAAAACATGTTTTGGAAAATAAAGATTTCTATGTGAAATCAACTTATTGTAAATTATGGGATTTATCCCTTAAACTTTGTGTAATATAGTAAACGAGCATATTTTACGGATAAAAGATCCTGTTATAAAAAGACTTCCGCTGTCGCATAAATTAAATACCACGGGAACTGCCTCGCGGGCCCCGACTCCGTCCAGGGTGGGTCGGGGGCCGTGACACCAAGGGACAGAAATCCCGTGGTATTGGTGTTTAATTAGGCAGTGGAAATTTTAGCAGGATCTTTTAAACTAAAAACAGCCAATGACTTTATTTCAAATTTTGGGACAATCCCTGTAATTAACAAGAAAGGAATTTCATTAGGAAATCCCCTGATTGCAAAAACATGTTTATTTATTTACTGAGCCACTTTATTCAAGCTGAGTGCTGTGCGGAACTTTTTCTTGTTCACAGTAAATCACCTGAATCATGTTTAAAAAGATTTTATCAGCGGGGAAATACTGGCGAGTCATTCAATTTGTACAAAACGACACATTGTTATAAATTTACAATATTAAGAGCGATTACAATTGCCCCTATCTTATAATTAGCTGGTTCAGTTGTCACTCGACCGGATCTATGACTGTGGTCATACCACTATTGGGTCCTTTCACCCAATAGTGACGAGTATCACTATTTAGGTCCGTTCACCTAAAAGTGATAAAACAGCAGTAATGTGCACAATACCCCACTTACTGCCAGTAATTTAAGATAACAAAAACTTAATCCCTGTAAAATATAGCTGGAAAATAATTTGAGGTTTGGTAAAACAGTTTGATAAAAAGAGAATGACTCACATTGCAAGTTTAGACGGACAGAGTTTCGGCTACTGATTAAGCCTGGTAACCTAGTTAAATAATGCAAACGAAACTAGGTTAGTAACTTAATGCAACATTTACGATAACTTTAGGAAATCAAAACCCCCACGACGAATGACAAAGTATAGCTCGAATTCAGGCAGCACTTAAACATCCATCGGATTGGTTTCAATCGATCGGACATTATATCGTAGCAGTGATCGAGTTATTACCCTGTTATCATAGTAGCGTTTCACTACTTTAACTTGTGATTTCGAACAGAAAGAAGGTACTTTTGATGAAAATTTTCGAGCACAGGAGCCTGGCCATGCAACGTACTATTTATAGCAGAAATTTGGGTTTCTCGCGGCCCGCGTAAACCCGAAGGGACATCCTTCGCGGCCCGCGAGGGCCACCCTAGCTACGGCTAGGGCTGTCGTGTCAACCCCTAGACCTGCCACGTGTATGACACGTGGCCCTAAAGCTTATCCGGAGAATTGCATGGCTGTCGCGCCCCGCGAAGACCTTAGCTTGGTCTTTCGCGGCCCGCGAGCGATCCAAAAAAATATGATTTTCTTGGTTTTTAATAGAAATTAGGGTTTTAGGGGTCCGAGTTTTCACTTACGGAGCGTTTTAGAACATTTTCGTGCAGGTCCTTACATCCTCCCCACCTTATTTAAAATCTCGTCCTCGAGATTTACTAGAATAAGTAAGGATATTTTCGCTTCATTTCCGATTCCAGTTCCCAAGTGTACCCAGGTCCTCTTTTTGAATCCCACTTTACTTTGACCAGTACCAATCTTTTGTGTTTGAGGTGTTTGACCTTTCTGTCTTCTATTTGGAGCGGTTTTTCAACAAATTTTAACTTTTCATTCACCTCTATATCTTGAAGAGGTACTACCAGGGATTCATCAGATAAACATTTCTTGAGATTAGATACATGAAACACATCATGCACCCCAACTAGCTCTTCTGGTAGTTGTAATTGATAGGCGACTGGTCATATTCGTTGGGTAACTGTAAATGGTCCTATGTACCTTGGACTTAGCTTTCCCTTCTTACCGAAACGAACTACCCCTTTCCAACGAGATACTTTTAATAGTACCTTATCCCCAACTTGGAATTCTAACGGCTTACGTCGATTGTCTGCATAACTTTTCTAGCGGTCTCGAGTCGTTTTTAGTGTTTCTTTGATTTGAGTTATCTTGTCGGTGGTTTCTTGCACAATCTCGGGTCCTGATAATTGACTTTCTCCTATTTCTGCCCAGGATATGGGAGTTCGACACTTTCGTCCGTACAGTGCTTCGAACGGGGCAGCATTGATGCTTGTATGATAACTGTTGTTATAGGAGAATTCTGTTACTGGTAAGTGGTCATCCCACTTTCCACCGAAATCGATTACACATGCTCTCAGCATGTCTTCAAGGGTTTGGATCGTCCTTTCACTTTGTCCATCTGTTTGGGGTTGGTATGTAGTACTTAAATTTAGTCGGGTCCCCATTGCTCCTTGGAAACTTGTCTAGAAATGTGAAGTGAAATGACTGTCACACCCCTAATTTCCACGTGTCACCGGTGGGCCCGGTGGGGGAGTATCGTGACGTAGTTGATATCATCATTTGTCAAACAACACAAATTATAATGCACAGCGGAAGCAAATGAAAATAGATTTATTTCAACCATTAAGTGTAATATCGAGTATCACAAATAGTCGAAATAGATCCACAGGTGGATCGAAAATAAAGAGAAAGAAATTGTTCAACAGATATATGCATCCCAAAGCTTGCGAGACTCTATGATGCTAAGGAGAAACCAGCCTATTGCGTATAGCATCTGCACTTAATCTTTTTGGGGAAAATACGTCAGTTTGCACTGGTAAATACAATTTAACTGACTCATTTTGAAAACATTTGAAAAATTTGGTTTTAAATGCACAAGGCACAAAACATTTTATAACTTGGGAATAATTAATCAAAGTTAAACTTGTAAAAGATTTACATGTTTGTTGTGCGTTCAGTCGCCAAGTCGTGTCGGGTTTAAGGTTAAATGACACACCACTAGTATAAGTCCGCGGCGGGAAGCCAACGTTTATACCTTAATAATATGGACATAATACCGGGTGTACGCCTACACCCGGGTGTCAAGGTCGTGGCCAAAAATGATGCCAAGGATATCCGGGACATGGTCATTAAGCTCCCAAAGGCGTAAAAACAAACAACACCAAGTTTTCAAACGGGTCACATTGATAATACCCAACTACTAATGAGTTGGGGTCAATTGCCCGACCAAGCGGTATTTTATATACCGTACCCCCAAGCCCGTATAAGGGAAAATAAGTTAAAAGTATTTACCTGAGCAAGTATAACCACAATTTCAAAAATGCACGTGTCTTTTACTGGGCTCCTATTCTGGAACGAAGGTTATAATAACCTATTAGAATCCTAACGGGTCTTTAATATAGCCTAGGCCTAGACCGGTTAGTTTCGAATAATAAATATGGTTTAATCGCGAGGAATGCGAAAACCGGGACGGAACGTGATTTAGACCCTACAAGCTTGGATACTTGTATAATATGGGTAAACTAAACACATTCTGAATTTAGAGACTAAGATGATACGGTTTGACCCGTTTCGGCTAATATGCGTGAACTAGTCACATAAGCCGATCCGAACGCGAAAGTGTGTAACGAGTAACCATATGAATCATATGCAAGTTTCCTGAGATTATATGCACCAAATATGTTGCAATATTAGTAAGGTATGTCCAATTATGCCCCAAACGTTCTTAAACGCCAATTACGCCTCATAAGGGCATTTTGGTAATTTTACATAGGCTAAAAGGGTAAAAATGGGAAAACTGAGTTTTTAACTTTAGTCTACTGTTATAATATATATTTTTATTAAATATATCAGTAGGTATTATATCTTTTACGTAAAAACTAGTTTCGACATATACTATGTCGTAAAAATGCCTAAAAAGGCGATTTGGAGCCATTTCCGGGTTTTAAAAGAAAAGCTGATATTTTTATATTTCCAGAAGGCTCAACATATCATATTTAACATAATAAATCAGTAGAAAAAAGTTTGAGGTCAAAAGGTTTTGTAAAACTCATTTTATGGCCGAAAGGGCAAAATCGGCATAAGCCGAATTAAGCTTAAAACCTCTAGTTATGCTCATCCTAAAAATAAATAAAAATCATTAAAATTCCCAAAATATTATTATATAACAGTGGGTATAAAGTTTTGATATCAAATTCGGGTTTAAATAGGTTATGCGTTAATTACGCTAATTATTTACTAAGAAAGCTTCTAATTACGCTAATGAGCATAACTCTTAATCTAGACCTCAAACTGATGTCAAATTTTGGGGACAAGTTTATATTTCAGTAACTAAGTTGTCTACCCTTTTCAAAAATCATGATTTTTGGACATTTGGGCATAATGGTCAACATATGGGCATTTAACGGAAACATGCATACGAACAAGATATCTAATGAACCACGTTACATAATCACAGGAGGATATACTAACATGTTATTAGGTCCAAAAGAAGCTCTAAGGAAATCTTAATCTTGACTAAAACGGGTCAGAACTGAAAGTCAAGGCGAAAGTCAAACTATGCGACTTTCGGTTCCGAACCGGGTCTAAAACAGAAAATTGTCGAGTTGAACATGTTGGAACATGTTCTTACACTTATTACCAAGTTATATTAATGTTCAAACAGGTTACATACAACCTACATTGCTAATTATGCGTTAATTTGAAATTAAGCATTCTGTTTACTTTTTATGATTAGCTTTGACTCGACAATTGACATGCTTAGAGTGGGAATCTGAAAACACCCTTTTAAGGGTTTGTTACCCACTTAATTACCTTCCTAAAGGTATCTTTAATTCGTGATTTGACAGAGCACATTATGCTTAATCACGAAGTCAAACCTTAATTACGACGGTTTGACTTTTACTTAATTAGCTAAGCTAGAAAGGATTAAAGAAGGTTAAGGACACTTACAAGAGTCCTAAGATGGATTAGAGAGCCTAAGAAAATGTGTTGGTGACCAGAGGAGCTCCAGAAAATCTTTAGCCAAAGTTCCAAATGAGCAAGTGTCAAATGATCACACTTGAACCCTTTATATAGTGAACTAGGAGCTCCAAGATCTTGACAAGCAAGTCTAGGGTAGTAAAGGGATGATCCCAAGTGTCCCTAAGGAGCTATTTACTGCCTAGCAAGCCCATAGATTCCCAAATTTACGTTTTAAGTCGGTTAAACGAATTGGACAGGCAGCTGTCCAAAACTTACTGCCAGCGACGGTCTTACGGACCGTAAGCACATGGCCTTGCGGTCCGTATGCCTCCCTTACGGACCGTAAGCTTAAACCTTTACGGTCCGTAACCGACCTTGCTGAACACGCCCAGGTAACCTTCTTACGGACCGTAAGCCTGGGGCCTTGCGGTCCGTAAGCGATGGCCAGAAGACAAAAGTTTGAAAACTTTTAAGTCTTGACCATGCAACCATCAATGCCCGAAACATGCCTTCACTTTTCAGTTTGTGGGACCATCTTGACCAGCCATTGCATGGCTCATTTGCCCTTACATGTCCCCCATTTAAATCTTTACTCAAAAAGGGACTTGTTACATGACGGAGATTTCAAAATTGAGTCTTGGACTCTCAATTACTTGGCCAAGCTATAACAATTCTTATTTACAAGAATTTTATTTAGATTAGGAGTAGTAACAACCTATATTTCCGAAGTCCTTGATAAAGATGTAACTTTATTTATCTGAGAGCAACCGATTATCATATGAGATGATCATTAATTGATTTAAGGATCTTGGGATTTATAAAAGTTCGGGTCGCTCAGAGGTGATTTAATAACGTGTCGCCCTTGGGTCGTTCAGAGGTATTTTAAATAACATGACGCCCTTTTTTATTAGAAATCCTACCACATATCTCTTTATTAAATCCGGTTTCTCTGACACGTCTGTCACACACGACACGTGTCTTTATTCTAATGGACAGGAATTTTCGAGGTGTTACATCCTCACCCCCTTAAAAGAAATCTCGACCTCGAGATTTACTGAAATAACTGAGGGTGTTTCTCTTTCATCGTGGATTCTAACTCCCACGTATAATCAGGACCTCTGCAGCCCTCCCATTTGACCTTGACAATGGGTACATACTTCCTTCGAAGCTTCTTTACCTGTCGGTCCTCAATCGACACAGGTTTTTCTATAAACTTTAAGCTTTCGTCTATATGCACATCTGTATGCGGTATGACTAGCGATTCATCAGCTATACATTTCTTCAGATTGCATATGTGGAACATGTTATGAATACCACTAAGCTCCTCTGGTAAGTTCAACTTGTAAGCCACCGATCCTACACATTCGATGATCTCGAATGGTCCGATATACCTCGGGCTTAACTTACCTTTCTTGCCAAATCTCATTACCCCTTTCCAAGGTGATACTTTGAGCAAAACTTTATCGCCAACCTCAAACTTGAGGGATTTTCGCTTACCATCAGCATAGCTCTTTTGCCTATCACGGGCAACTTTTAGGAGTTTAGTAATCTGGGTAATCTTGTCCGTTGTCTCCAGGACTAATTCTGGTCCTGATAACTGGACGTCTCCTACCTCTGCCCAACAAATGGGTGTTCTGCACTTTCTACCATATAATGCCTCAAAAGGCGCAGCCTTAATGCTGGTGTGGTAGCTATTATTGTAGGAAAATTCAATCAGAGGTAGGTGCCTATCCCAACTTCCTCCTAGGTCAATCACGCATGCCCGAAGCATGTCCTCCAAGGTTTGAATAGTACGCTCACTTTGCCCATCCGTCTGAGGATGATAAGCTGTACTAAAATTCAATTGCGTACCCAGGGACTTTTGGAAACTCTCCCAGAAATGAGATGTGTATCTGGTATCCCTATCTGAGATAATAGATACCGGTACGCCATGCAGGGATACAATCTTATCCACGTACAGTTGGGCTAGCATGTCGGAACTGAAAGTTTCTCTAATAGGTAGGAAATGTGCTGACTTGGTCAGTCGATCCACTATCACCCAAATAGTGTCGTTTCCTTTCTGCGTCTTGGGCAACTTGGTGATGAAATCCATTGTTACCATTTCCCATTTCCAAGTGGGAATCTCAGGCTGTTGTAGTAAACCTGACGGTTTCTGATGCTCGGCCTTAACTTGAGCGCACGTCAGACATTTAGCCACATGGGTGGCTATAGACTTTTTCAAGCCTATCCACCAAGAATTTGCCTTTACATCCTGGTACATCTTATCCGCTCCAGGATGGACGGAATATTTGGAACTGTGGGCTTCCTTAAGGATGACGTCACGAAGACCTCCAAAAACAGGAACCCATATTCTTCCATTTAGTCTCAGGATTCTGTCTTTACCATAGGATAACTGCTCTTCAGTTACTCCTAGCTTTTCATTGGGGTAGTTAGCTTCTAATACTGCCTTTTTTTGTGCGGCTAACAACCTTTCATTTAGACTGTTCCTGACCTCAATGCTTTTGGCATTGATCCTGATTGGCTTTATCCTTTCCTTCCTGCTCAGGGCATCTGCGACTACATTGGCCTTGCCTGGATGGTATCTTATTTCACAATCATAGTCATTTAGTGTTTCCATCCATCGTCGCTGCCTCATGTTCAATTCTTTCTGGTTGAACAGGTGCTGAAGGCTTTTATGATCAGAATAGATCACACATTTAGTGCCATACAAATAGTGCCTCCACAATTTTAGTGCAAATACAACGGCACCCAATTCTAAATCATGAGTGGTGTAATTCTTCTCATGCACCTTTAATTGTCGTGAAGCGTAGGCAATGACCTTGCCTTTCTGCATTAACACACAACCCATCCCGGTGTGTGATGCATCACAATAGACTACAAATTCATCAATCCCATCAGGTAAAGTTAACACGGGAGCGTTACTTAATTTCTGCTTCAAAGTATCGAATGACTCTTGCTGCTTAGGTCCCCAATTGAACTTGCTATTCTTGCGAGTCAGCAAAGTTAGGGGTGCTGCAATTCTTGAGAAATTTTCGATGAATCTCCTGTAGTATCCAGCTAAACCTAGGAAACTGCGGATTTCCGTAGGTGTCTTCGGCTCCTGCCAATTCATGACAGCTTCAACTTTTGCGGGATCCACTTGAATACCACGCTCACTGACCACATGTCCAAGAAATTGGACTTCTCTCAACCAAAACTCACATTTGGAAAACTTCGCATATAGCTTTTCTTGATGAAGCAGCTTCAGAATACAACGGAGGTGCTTCTCGTGATCAGCTTGACTCTTGGAATAAATGAGAATGTCATCGATAAAGACGATGACAAACTTGTCCAAATAAGGTTTGCAGACGCGATTCATGAGATCCATGAATGCGGCAGGTGCGTTTGTGAGCCCGAAAGGCATCACTAGGAACTCGTAGTGACCATAACGAGTCCTAAACGTAGTCTTGTGCACGTCTTCATCCTTAACCTTCAACTGATGATATCCCGATCTCAGATCTATCTTGGAGAAATAGCTTGCCCCTTGAAGTTGATCGAAAAGATAGTCGATCCTGGGTAGAGGATACCTATTCTTAATGGTAACCTTGTTAAGCTCTCGGTAATCGATACATAAGCGCATCGAACCATCTTTCTTCTTGACAAATAGAATCGGTGCTCCCCAAGGAGACGAACTAGGTCTAATGAAACCTTTGGCTAGCAAATCGTCTAGCTGCGTTCCCAATTCCTTCATCTCCGTTGGCGCTAGCCTATAAGGCGCTCTAGCAATAGGTGCAGCTCCAGGAACGATATCGATTTTGAATTCCACTTGCCTGTCTGGTGGCAAACCAGGCAGTTCTTCTGGAAAGACTTCAGGGTATTCTGATATAATGGGAATGTCTTCAATTTTGGGCTTTTGCTCATCAATGGTTACCTGTGCCATATAGATGACACAACCATTCTTCAAGCATTGGGACGCCTTGAGCATAGACACCTGCTCAGGCAATCCATGACGCGTATCACCCTGAATGGTGAGAGACTCACCAGATGGAGTCTTGATTATTACTTGCCTTCTACTGCATACAATCTGGGCTTGGTTATGCGATAACCAATCCATGCCCAATACTACATCAAAACCGGCTAACTTAAAGGGTAGCAAGGAAAGAGGAAAAGAGTGGTTCCTAATGGACATAGCACATCCATCTAATACAGTTGAGACGGTCTCTAAAGTACCATCTGCTAATTCTACCTCATAGTTTGCACTAAGGGCTTTAACAGGCAATCCTAACAGCTCACAGAATTTACTATCCACAAAAGATTTATCTACCCCGGAATCAAATAATACTCTTGCGAAAACGTCATTAATGAGAAACGTACCAGTTATGACGTTATCGTTCTGGATGGCCTCTTGAACATTCATTTGAAAGACCCTGGCGTTGGTCTTCTTTCCATCCTCCGTCTTCTTGGCATTCTTTGGGCAGTTGGTCTTTAGGTGCCCCTTTTCATTGCAACTGTAACAAGTTGCATCTTTCAACTTCTTGCACTCAAGAGTTCTGTGCTCAGAAGACTTACATATCCCACACATCTTGGGCTGGGATTTCTGCTCGAACCTGCACCTTCCAAAATGGTGCTTTTTACAAATCTTGCACTTGGACCTATCGCCCGACTGTTGCTCGCTTCTGCTGGCCTCAGACCCTTTCTTACCATCACGGTTTCCCCTCAGTTTCTTACTCAATCGATGTGAATTATCATCTTCACGTTTCCTCTTGTCAGAATCCGCATTCTTCAAGGTTCTTAGTCTCACTGCATCTTGAGTGAGGGACAGAGATAAATCGGTTACAGATCTGAATGTGATAGGTCTAGAGGCCTTCACACTAGCCTTGATTTCTGGGGCTAATCCCCCAATAAAACGCGCGATTCTCTTGGGTTCAGGGGTTACCAGGTAAGGAACCATTCTGGACAAGGTGTTGAAACTGGTGAGGTATGCCTGGCAGTCTAGGTTTTTCATAACCAAAGATAGGAATTCGGACTCTATACGCTCAACCTCATGCTGAGGGCAGTAGTTTTCCTTGATAAGAGCAACAAACTGCTCCCAAGACATGCTATACAGGGCAGCCTTTCCAGAGGCCTGAATCAATGCTCCCCACCAGGCTAGAGCCTCACCCTTGAAAGACTGGGATGCAAACTTAACCATATCCTTCTCAGCACATCCACTGATGTCTACCACTGTCTCAATCTCATCAAGCCATGTCATACAATCAACTGCCCCTTTCTCCCCAGTAAACTCTCGAGGTTTACATGACACGAAATACTTATACGTGCAACCCTTAGCACGTGGGGCTTCATCAACCACAAGCTTCTTGGGGTGAACACTGTTTTCATTTGAGGAATGACGATCCTCATCTTTCTTAGGTTTGGAAGGAGTAGGTGGCGGTTGGTTGCGAATCTCAGAATGATTCTTTGGTTTAGCATGCGGTGTAGATAGAGTTATACTGCGGGTTTCACTGTACTCGCTGTACTGTCGCGCTAAGGCTTTCACAACCGCATCATTCACAATAGCTTTCAACTCGGCACTAGTCACTAGGAACTTTGCATCATCACGGTTCTCAACCGGATGGCTATTGGCTTCTTCTGATCTGGCCATGTAGCTTCAACACTACATATATTTGATAGACAAAGTTTTCACTTAAAGGCTCTTATAGTATTTTATGTTTTATTAACCAAGGTTTTAAATTGCCATTTTAGGTTAATTTATTAAAACATTAGGATGTGGTTATTATCCTATAATACTCTTATTATTAGCACATAAGGCCTAGTCACAAGGACAGCTAAGAGATTTAATAACCAAGATTTTACAGTATCTAGGTGTTTTAGGTTGAATCATAGTTCTCTACCATTAATCAACAGGGAGTCATAAGCTACCACTGTCCTTAGTCAGGGAGGACATTTAATTATTGCCCACAGGCACTTCACTTCAAAGAAGTGGTTAAATAATTAAGGGAATTTAAAATTAACCCTTTATGAGAGATGGCCTGTGTGACTTCACTGATTCACAGTTTGCCAAAATCATTAACATACTAACAGATGTTAATAATTGGAATCTATTGTGTGGGTTGTACCATCTTGGCCAGGTTTGCAATAACACAAAGGCTAGGTTTTACCTCCAAGATTCTCTAATAATCAACGCAGAACAGTCCTAAATTGAGATGTTAATTTATGGATCTTAACCTAATTGTGGAACTACCATCTTGGCCTTGTTTTGTAACCAAAAGGCTAGGTCTTGGTTCACTTTAGATTTTTTCCAATAATTATAATGGCAGATCCTTTTAAATATTTCATTTATCTTCATATTTTATGCATGCAATAAAATGAAAACTTAATTAAAACATCCCACAAATTGTTTTAAATCAGAACAACACTTGCCCAAACGGGACTTCTACTAAAAATAAATGAAAATGCCCACGCAGGGGCGGGAAACAAGAACAAACCCACGCAGGGGTTAACTAACCAAACTTGCTCACGCAGGAGCAGAATACAAACCACAAGCTCACGCAGGAGCTGAATACTGGAATAACAAGTCCACGCAGGGACTGAATTACAACATAAATAACAATAACAAGGGTTCTCAATGACCCCTCCTCTTCGACTTCCCCTTAAGCAAATCTGATAGCCCTTTGAAGAAACCTTGCCGCTCTCTGCGGTCTTCACGAACCTCTTGTTCGACTTGGTTCAGCCTTTCAAGGACTTCCTGCTGAATCTGTGGCCGTGGCGGCTGATACACCGGTGGAGGAGGTGGCTGATGCTGGTACCCATAAGTCGGGTAACCAGTAGTCCATGGCCCTCCGTATGGTCCTTCAGGGTGAAGGGCATTGTAATCCCGAGCTACCTGATACGGATCTACCTCCGCATAACCGTAGTTGTAGTTGTAGTTGTAGTGGGTGTGCGCCGGCTCCTCGAAGGGGTTGTATGCCGCTGACCCAGCATACGCAGGAATCGGGTTATCGAAACCCAAAGGTGGTACCACAGGTACTGAGTTGACATCTGGTATAGGGCTTGTTGGACCACCCATCTGCGGGTCCTCTTCCTCCTGAAGTGGCGGGTAGTGGCTGCCACTTGATGGCTGGGGAATACTAATTCGAACTCCACCTCGCACGGACATCCGTGCATTTGACCTTCTCCGCCTCGGTGGCTCCGGAGGCGGCTGCTGCTCCACTGGCAGTGGTGGCGGCGGCGTGACTGCCACAAATTGATGACCCACCGAAGGATCCTGTTGCTGCTCGTGATGCGAGTGCTCAGACGGGGTGAAATACCAATCATACTGATTGAATTTCTCCATAAAACTGTCCGGTCCGCGGTATGGCGATCCATGGAATGATGACCCATCTGAGATCTCAATGGGATGATTCGGCGTTCCTGATGCAGGTTCCACGGGGTCAATATCCTCATCCATGTCGTTTTCCCCTGAAAAGTGGTCTTCCGGTCCAAGTGGGTTAAAACCCACGGGTTCTGGCAGAAGGTTAGCCGGGTTAAATCGGCTTTGGAAAACGGGTGTTGGGTCGCCAAAAGAATGATGAGAGTTGGATCTCTGTAAAGGTATGAAAGCTGGCTGCTGGTTGTTGGGCTCGTTTTCTGAATGGGGCCCAAAAGAGTGTTGGTAAGAAGGTGAAGAGCTAAGGGATACAGATCGCCTTCCTGGTTCGACATAGAGCCTCCATGGCTCTTGCGGGCTTGTGCTCATAGTGATAGATGGAGTACGCCGGTGCGAAGACCCGGCTTCGTGATCATGACTTGTCACGGGTCCTTTGCCTCTACCACGAAGGAATCTTGGTGGCATGATGACCTGCATACAATATTTAGATAACCACAACAATATAATTATAAAAGACTCAAAATAAAACAAAACAGAGTTTGTCCTATGTTCGATGTCTAGACTCGGAACTCGAAGAATGTGCAATTTGTGCACTGAGATTAAACACAAAAGGCTAGTGTTTAATTCACTCAGTGTTGGCTCTGATACCAACCTGTCACACCCCTAATTTCCACGTGTCACCGGTGGGCCCGGTGGGGGAGTATCGTGACGTAGTTGATATCATCATTTGTCAAACAACACAAATTATAATGCACAGCGGAAGCAAATGAAAATAGATTTATTTCAACCATTAAGTGTAATATTGATGTGTGTAAAATGCAACATATAAATCACATCAATTAAGGCATAAAACTAACCCTTTTTAAGTACTAATGTTGGAAAAAGAGTGTTTGTGTCTTTCTTTTGTATTTTCAGGATGAAATGAGCTCAAATTCACAAAAAAAGCAAAAAGACAACTAATTCTAGCATAAATACAAGAAAAGGAATAAAAGTAGACTGCCCGGACCCTCAACGGCATCCTCCAAGGCAAAGAAGAGAAAGCAGAAGACTGAACACGCCCCGTGTCCAGCGGACACGGGGCCGTGCCCAAGAAGCAGCATAAAAGACAAACCTATAGAAGCTTCCATTGCCCACCACGGGGCCGTGTCCAGCGGGCACGGGGGCGTGGTGAAAGTACAGCAGGCGCATTAATTGTAATTGCGAATTACAATTAATGAGGAGAGAGAGTGTCAGACGGGCACGGGGGCGTGTCCAGCGGACACGGGGCCGTGCCCAGCCTTCTGTTCAGCCTATAAATAGGAGTGCTTGGTTCCATTCCATCTCATCCCTTGGCACACCACCTCTCTCACACTTCATCCACCACCCACCACCACCATAACACCATCATCCACCACCATCATCCATTGTCCATCATAGAGTGTGTGAGTCGTCTCGGGATCTAAGATTGATCGTAAGAGTTCTTGACAATCAAGGCCATGTTTGCCTAAGTCTCTTACATCACTTGGTGAAGACAAGTGTTTAGTATAATACTTTTTATTTTTAATCTTTTGCACTTTTTATTTGGTTTTGTATTAATGACTTTAATAACTAGTTACTTATGTTGAAGGTGATCTTTCCTTATCGTTTGTCTGTGGTGTCTTGGCATTATTTTACTGTCTATATAAAATAAAAGATTTTCACCATTCATATCTCCACGGTCTATATGGAGGTATGTTGGCTACCTGGTCGGGGGTTAAGGGAACAGTTTGGTAAGGGTCTTGCCCTTGTTCAGCGTTTAGAGGTCCTGCTTGGGACCTGGGTCAAATTTAGTAGGATCTCCTTCAATGCCCATAGGTATTGGATGGCGGGGATCCAAACTCTTTGACCCCCTCATAAGTTAACTACTATTAATACTATAACCCGGCTATTTAGGACTGTATCCCTGCTGACTCAGACTACTTAGCCAAGGGTAACGTCACCGCCGAAAGCGGGGCCTACCACAATTTGCATTAATAACTTAATTCATTATCTTTCAATAATCCGACCCTTTAGGATTGTATCCTTGCTGACTCAAACTACTGGGTTGAGGGTAACGTCGCCTTCAAAAGAGGGGCCTACTACAATAACTAAGATAATCTCTTAAACAAGTGCAAAAGTGCGAAAATAATCAAAGGTTATACTAATACACGTGTCGGATCCAAGTGATCCATCTTGTCTATCTGTTTTTATTTTATTTTATTTTTCAGCATTTAGTTAGTTTTTATTTTCTTAGATTAAAACATTTTTTCTCACTTTTTGATTTGATTAGACGTTGAGGATAAACCGGTACTAAAAGCTCTTGTGTCCTTGGACGACCTCGGTATCTTACCAACACTATACTACGTCCACGATGGGTGCACTTGCCCATATGTATGTTTAGTGTTAGTAAATATCGTGTTTTTATAAATTTAAAACTTGGCTAAAAGTGTAAAAAGGGCTTAAATATACATCTAAAATATATCGTACTACACACGCATCAAATATCGAGTATCACAAATAGTCGAAATAGATCCACAGGCGGATCGAAAATAAAGAGAAAGAAATTGTTCAACAGATATATGCATCCCAAAGCTTGCGAGACTCTATGATGCTAAGGAGAAACCAGCCTATTGCGTATAGCACCTGCACTTAATCTTTTTGGGGAAAATACGTCAGTTTGCACTGGTAAATACAATTTAACTGACTCATTTTGAAGACATTTGAAAAATTTGGTTTTAAATGCACAAGGCACAAAACATTTTATAACTTGGGAATAATTAATCAAAGTTAAACTTGTAAAAGATTTACATGTTTGTTGTGCGTTCAGTCGCCCGAGTCGTGTCGGGTTTAAGGTTAAATGACACACCACTAGTATAAGTCCGCGGCGGGAAGCCAACATTTATACCTTAATAATATGGACATAATACCGGGTGTACGCCTACACCCGGGTGTCAAGGTCGTGGCCAAAAATGATGCCAAGGATATCCGGGACATGGTCATTAAGCTCCCAAAGGCGTAAAAACAAACAACACCAAGTTTTCAAACGGGTCACATTGATAATACCCAACTACTAATGAGTTGGGGTCAATTGCCCGACCAAGCGGTATTTTATATACCGTACCCCCAAGCCCGTATAAGGGAAAATAAGTTAAAAGTATTTACCTGAGCAAGTATAACCACAATTTCAAAAATGCACGTGTCTTTTACTGGGCTCCTATTCTGGAACGAAGGTTATAATAACCTATTAGAATCCTAACGGGTCTTTAATATAGCCTAGGCCTAGACCGGCTAGTTTCGAATAATAAATATGGTTTAATCGCGAGGAATGCGAAAACCGGGACGGAACGTGATTTAGACCCTACAAGCTTGGATACTTGTATAATATGGGTAAACTAAACACATTCTGAATTTAGAGACTAAGATGATACGGTTTGACCCGTTTCGGCTAATATGCGTGAACTAGTCACATAAGCCGATCCGAACGCGAAAGTGTGTAACGAGTAACCATATAAATCATATGCAAGTTTCCTGAGATTATATGCACCAAATATGTTGCAATATTAGTAAGGTATGTCCAATTATGCCCCAAACGTTTTTAAACGCCAATTACGCCTCATAAGGGCATTTTGGTAATTTTACATAGGCTAAAAGGGTAAAAATGGGAAAACTGAGTTTTTAACTTTAGTCTACTGTTATAATATATATTTTTATTAAATATATCAGTAGGTATTATATCTTTTATGTAAAAACTAGTTTTGACATATACTATATCGTAAAAATGCCTAAAAAGGCGATTTGGAGTCATTTCCGGGTTTTAAAAGAAAAGCTGATATTTTTATATTTCCAGAAGGCTCAACATATCATATTTAACATAATAAATCAGTAGAAAAAGGTTTGAGGTCAAAAGGTTTTGTAAAACTCATTTTATGGCCGAAAGGGCAAAATCGGCATAAGCCGAATTAAGCTTAAAACCTCTAGTTATGCTCATCCTAAAAATAAATAAAAATCTTTAAAATTCCCAAAATATTATTATATAACAGTGGGTATAAAGTTTTGATATCAAATTCGGGTTTAAATAGGTTATGCGTTAATTACGCTAATTATTTACTAAGAAAGCTTCTAATTACGCTAATGAGCATAACTCTTAATCTAGACCTCAAACTGATGTCAAATTTTGGGGACAAGTTTATATTTCAGTAACTAAGTTGTCTACCCTTTTATATTTTCAAAAATCATGATTTTTGGACATTTGGGCATAATGGTCAACATATGGGCATTTAACGGAAACATGCATACGAACAAGATATCTAATGAACCACGTTGCATAATCACAGGAGGATATACTAACATGTTATTAGGTCCAAAAGAATCTCTAAGGCAATCTTAATCTTGACTAAAACGGGTCAGAACTGAAAGTCAAGGCGAAAGTCAAACTATGTGACTTTCGGTTCCGAACTGGGTCTAAAACAGAAAATTGTCGAGTTGAACATGTTGGAACATGTTCTTACACTTATTACCAAGTTATATTAATGTTCAAACAGGTTACATACAACCTACATTGCTAATTATGCGTTAATTTGAAATTAAGCATTCTGTTGACTTTTTATGATTAGCTTTGACTCGACAATTGACATGCTTAGAGTGGGAATCTGAAAACACCCTTTTAAGGGTTTGTTACCCACTTAATTACCTTCCTAAAGGTATCTTTAATTCGTGATTTGACAGAGCACATTATGCTTAATCACGAAGTCAAACCTTAATTACGACGGTTTGACTTTTACTTAATTAGCTAAGCTAGAAAGGATTAAAGAAGGTTAAGGACACTTACAAGAGTCCTAAGATGGATTAGAGAGCCTAAGAAAATGTGTTGGTGACCAGAGGAGCTCCAGAAAATCTTTAGCCAAAGTTCCAAATGAGCAAGTGTCAAATGATCACACTTGAACCCTTTATATAGTGAACTAGGAGCTCCAAGATCTTGACAAGCAAGTCTAGGGTAGTAAAGGGATGATCCCAAGTGTCCCTAAGGAGCTATTTACTGCCTAGCAAGCCCATAGATTCCCAAATTTACGTTTTAAGTCGGTTAAACGAATTGGACAGGCAGCTGTCCAAAACTTACTGCCAGCGACGGTCTTACGGACCGTAAGCACATGGCCTTGCGGTCCGTATGCCTCCCTTACGGACCGTAAGCTTAAACCTTTACGGTCCGTAACCGACCTTGCTGAACACGCCCAGGTAACCTTCTTACGGACCGTAAGCCTAGGGCCTTGCGGTCCGTAAGCGATGGCCAGAAGACAAAAGTTTGAAAACTTTTAAGTCTTGACCATGCAACCATCAATGCCCGAAACATGCCTTCACTTTTCAGTTTGTGGGACCATCTTGACCAGCCATTGCATGGCTCATTTGCCCTTACATGTCCCCCATTTAAATCTTTACTCAAAAAGGGACTTGTTACATGACGGAGATTTCAAAATGGAGTCTTGGACTCTCAATTACTTGGCCAAGCTATAACAATTCTTATTTACAAGAATTTTATTTAGATTAGGAGTAGTAACAACCTATATTTCCGAAGTCCTTGATAAAGATGTAACTTTATTTATCTGAGAGCAACCGGTTATCATATGAGATGATCATTAATTGATTTAAGGATCTTGGGATTTATAAAAGTTCGGGTCGCTCAGAGGTGATTTAATAACGTGTCGCCCTTGGGTCGTTCAGAGGTATTTTAAATAACATGACGCCCCTTTTTATTAGAAATCCTACCACATATCTCTTTATTAAATCCGGTTTCTCTGACACGTCTGTCACACACGACACGTGTCTTTATTCTAATGGACAGGAATTTTCGAGGTGTTACAACGACTATCCCTGTCTGACACAATGGAGAGTGAAACTCCATGTAGTGAGACTACCTCGTGTACATATAACTTGGCTAATCTATCCATGCTAAAGGTTTCCTTCATTGGTAGGAAATGAGCTGATTTGGTTAATCGATCTACAATCACCCAGATTGCATCGTTTCCTTTCCTGGTCTTGGGCAACTTAGTAACAAAGTCCATTGTTATGAGTTCCCATTTCCATACAGGCAATTCTAACTGTTGAAGTAAACTTGAGGGTTTCTGGTGTTCAACTTTAACTTGTGAACAAGTTAGACACTTAGAAACGTATCCAGCGATGTCCTTTTTCATTCCTATCCACCAGAAGTTATTCCTTAAATCTTGATACATTTTGTTATTACCAGGATGCATCGTATACCTAGATTTATGAGCTTCTTCTAGTATCTTATCTCTTAAGTTCCCTTGTCTAGGTACCCAAATCCTTTTCTTGTGGAATCTCCAAATTCCGTCAATTCCTTGCTCTAATTCCTTTATCCTTCCTTTCATTCCTTCAGCATCATCCTTGATTGCCGTTTCCTGCATGTTCTTCAGTTGTTTCATTAAATCTAATTGTAGATTTAATCTAAGAGCACGAACTCGCCTTTGCTTTTCATGATACTTACGACTTAGGGCATCTGCTACTACTACATTCGCCTTTCCTTCGTGATATAGGATATCACAGTCGTAATCACTTAAAATTTCCATCCACCTTCTTTGCCTCATATTTAATTCTTTTTGCCCAAATATGTACCTTAAACTCTTATGATCTGTATAGACAGTAAACTTACTTTCGTACAGATAATGTCTCCAAATTTTAAGTCATGGGTTGTATAATTCTCCTCGTGCTTTTTCAACTGCCTTGATGCTTATGCAATTACCTTTTTGCGTTGCATTAGCACACAACCTAATCCTAGCTTGGAAGCATCACAGTAGACCTCAAAATCTTCGGTTCCTTCGGGTAAAGCAAGAATTGGGGCATTGGTTAACCTTTGCTTTAAATCTTAAAGGCTTCTTCTTGCTTGGGTCCCCGTTCAAACTTAACAGTTGTACAGGTTAGCTTAGTTAATGGAACAACTATTTTAGAAAAATTTTTGATGAAGCGCCTTTAGTACCCAGCTAATCCTAGAAAACTTCTAACTTCATTAGCTGATTGCGGGACCTTCCAGTTTGTGATTGCTTCTATCTTGGAGGGATCTACGTGAATACCTTCGTGATTCACCATGTGTCCTAAAAATTGCACTTCTTGTAGCCAAAATTCACACTTTGAAAATTTGGCGTAAAGCTTTTCCTTTCTTAGCAGGGTTAAGACTGCATATAGGTGCTCACAATGTTCGTCCTGGCTTTTAGAATAAATAAGTATATCGTCGATGAAGACAATTACAAATTTATCCAGATACGGTTTACAGATCCTATTCATCATGTCCATGAATGTTGCAGGAGCATTCGTCAGTCCAAAGAGCATGACTGTAAACTCGTAGTGAGCATATCTAGTCCTGAACGCAGTTTTAGGTACGTCTTCTTCCTGTACCTTCAGCTGATGATATCCGGAGCGCAAATCTATCTTAGAGAAGTACCTAGCTCCTTGAAGTTGATCAAAAAGGTCATCAATCCTAGGTAATGGGTATCGATTCTTAATTGTAACCTTATTTAATTCCCTATAATCGATACACATCCACATCGACCCGTCCTTCTTCTTTACAAACAATACAGGGGCTCCCCAAGGGGATGAACTAGGTTGTATAAATCCTTTGCCTAGCAATTCATCTAACTGCTTTTTCAGTTCTAACATTTCTGTGGGTGCTAACCGATAAGGTGCCTTAGCTATTGGAGCAGTTCCAGGAATTAGATGAATTCTAAATTCTACTTCCCTGTCGGGTGGTAATCCAGGTAGTTCTTCTGGGAATACATCCGGGTATTCTGATACTATTGGAATTTCCTTAAGTTCCTTATTTTTAGTGTTAATGATTACCGAAATCATATACATTATTCCTTGTTTGCGTTCATAACTAGCAACTTTCATTACTAAAATGAACTTCAATGGTTTACGCGGCTTATCCCCTGTTACCAAAATTACTTCTCCTGCTGGAGTACGTATTTCTATAGAATTCTTATCACAGAGGATTCGAGCATGGTTGGCTACCAACCAATTCATTCCTAATACGACATCGAATCCGGCTAAATTCATAGGTAGCAGTTTCGCAGAAAATTTATGGCCTGAGAGTTCTATTTTCCTTCTTGAAGAACCTTATCTATGTTAACAGAATTTCCATCTGCTGTTTCTACCGTATAAATCTGCCTAAGTTTGGTTAAAGGTAGGTTAAAAGCTTGGCAGAATGAAGTATTTATAAAACTTTGGTTTGCACCAGAGTCAGATGAGATAATAGAAGAAACACTGGGATACGCGAATCCTCATATGGCGCTTTTATCAAACATAGTTGACACCCGCAGTTGATAGAAATCAATGAGATAATAATTAAAATAACATATATTGTCGTACTCTATTCGGAGAAAGAGTACTCTTAAATTTTACAGAAGGATCATTGCCGAGAAATAGAAGAAACGGTCTCTATGGTTTCATTGGTAAGTTTTACCTTATACTTAGTATCTGGAGTTCTTATGAGTATATTCAAAAGTTTGCTAAGCTTCTGGTCTATGAAAGACTTATTATTACCTGTATCAAAACAGGACACTTAGCAGAAATTATCATTGATAAATGATAAGGAATGTACCTGATGATATTATTGATATGTACTGCCTTTGGCATTCATCAGATAGTTCAGGCATTTCCTTTCTTAGCCTCTCCAGGCATAGCTGCACCTTCTTTGGCAGCTTTAAGGCAATTAGTACTGATGTGGCCCTTCTCGCCACAACTGAAACAGACCGCATTCTTTATGTCCCTACATTTGTGGGACTGATGACTAGTTATTTTACAAACGCCACACTGCTTTGGCCTTTGTTCTATTCAACACTGTCCCCAGTGCCTTTTATAGCAGGTCTTGCATACAGGTTTCTTATTAGACTTTTGTTGGTTTTTATTGAGCCCGAACTTGCTCTTTTTCTTAGATTTCTGGGAGTTATTCTCCTCCTTTTTCCTTTTTCCGCCAGTCTCAGTTTTGGCTGACTTATTTCTCAACCTATCGAGTGTAAGTGGCTGAGATAGATCCATAGTGGATCTATACGAAGTAGGCTTTAAAGCTTTATATTGCTCCTTTATCTCTGGTGCTAAATCACCACTACATTGTGCATTACGCTTTGATCCTGGGTTAACCGAATAGGGTACTGTAACGCTCCGCGTTTTCATAACCTTCCTAATTTAGAAACCGAGTCTTAAAAATCTATTTTTAGAAGCTTGCCTCTTGCAAATTATAATCCGTCGTATCGTCGAAAATATTTTATCTTTATTTATTTATTTAACTCGTTATAAATACGGTTATTTATCAATCCTATTTCCATTAATTAATTAAATTAATTAATATTACTATTTAAAAAAAAGGGGGTTTAATTTTATATTAACCTAGTCAGTCTCGTGAGATATTAAAGTTAATAAACTAACCAAGTTAGTTTGTTATTAAATTAGTTCTTTTCTTTTTAACAACATAACTTACCTGTCTATTTAAAACCCTATCTATTTCATTTGTTGAAAACCCTCAATCCTTTTCTCCACTAGCCGACACCCACTTATATTTCCCCCATTTTCTTGTCCCTGCTCCTTCTTCTTCATCTTTTAGAAGTGAAACCCTATTAAACACACACAAGAGTGATACATGTACTCCTGATCCTACACACACAAGTGCCTTTAAATCTACAGACTCATCTACCTGATCCCCTCTCGATCTCCCTCATCCTTTCCCTCTATGACCGGTGACTGGATACACGGTGAAGACAAGGAACTCCGGTGGTTTTCCAATAAGGTGCTCCCTTCACCTTACCACACCTCCTCACCCCCTCCTTCCTTCGATTGATGAGCGACCACCACCACTGCGTGAAGACGAACACGAAGAGAGAGAGAGAGAGAGAGAGAGAGACGAGAAGACAGAGCAGAGAAGGAAGAGGGCTACGATGACGGTTGTGCCGCCCCGGCGAGGCACTCAGGCGACGACGCCGCCGTCAGTGGCGGCGACGGTGATGGCGGTTCGCGGCAATGGTTTGGGTTCGGTTCAAAATTTGTTTAACTTGGTTCAGCATAACAACTTCGGGTCAGTTTTCGCATTCGGGTCAAATGTTGTTAAAGGCAGTCGACTCCGGTCGACATCATGTTCACTTTGTTTCGGTTCAGGTTAGTCTTGGTTCATACTTTAGTTGTTATTCCTATTCAAGTCTCGTAAATCCTTTCGTTATTCAGCAGGTTCGGGTTCTGTACAATCGGATTCGGTTCGGTGTTCGGGTCAAATCTGGTCAAAGCGGGTCAACCGTGGTCTCGGTGCCGTCTGGTTACGGGTTCGGGTCATTGGGTTAAACATGAGACGTGATATTTTAACGATGCTAATATCTCGATTATATTGTTTAATATCTTCGTTATCACAAAACCGCATCTTATATAATTTGTGAACATAATAGAAATATATGTATATATATGTTGTATTGTTTTGTTTATTGTTCATTGAATTCTGAAGATTTTGACGACAACTTGCATTGTCGGGATCGTCCAAAAACAAAGGAAACTCTGCCCGATTTTCGTAAAATTTCGTAAAATGAAACGCGTTAGTTTATAAAGCGAAATCTATCAAATTCGACTATCTTTTCTATAAAACAGATATAAATATATAATTATTTTATCTTAGTATTATTGTTATTATTTATTTATTCAGTTATTATTATTATTTTTTTTTAAAACATTTCATCGATACTTTTGAAAGAATTAATTTAGAAATATTACTTAAACTACATAAATTTTATATACATATATTTTTATATATATTTACGTTTATATCAACTAGAAATACTTTAAGTTCCAATTCAAATCCTCGGTCGTAAATTCGTTACTCTTACACATGAACTTTTGTCTAAACACATGAACATTCCTATAACATGCTTGTATATGTGATGGCTTGATACTTTAAATTTGGGTGATTCTTATGTGTTGAACTTATCATTAACTTCGTACGAGCCAAACCGTGACATATGTAGCGCTATAGGATTAACGACCCGCCTCTACTGAAACTTTGGTTATGTCATGAGCAAGTTGCGTTTTCTTGGTTTGATATGTTAGACACATGCCATATTTAATGTTTATCTTGAATCGCATGTTTGTTATGAGGAATTGTTCAAAAACCTATCTTTTGCTATGTATGTATCAAACTTGTATACTCGCCTTTGCTTTTGCATTGACTTTATTTTAACATGTTACAGGTGGATGTTGACGATGCTTGGAATCTAGTAGGATGCTTAGATACACACCTAAAAGAATTGTATTCATATGGTGTTATTTTATTATTCATGTTGTTGTATTTTGTTTCAAAACCTTGTAATTGATTCTTTAGAAATGGAATGAAATGACTATTTAAATACTTGTCACAATTATTAACGTTATGATGTCTCGAGCAATCTTCACACTTCGTCTCATCCCGATGTTTCCGCCATTGGTTGGGGTGTGACAGATTGGTATCAGAGCCATAACTATAGGGAATTAGGAAAAGTAGGAATGCTTTAACCTAGTCTATAGTTTTAGAGCTTTATTCTCATGTTTTGCTTGAAACTACTTGCATGCTATCTTATTTACCCTTATTTATTCTCTCTTCATCTTTCAAACATATATATCATTTATGTGTTAACACTTCACATGCTATACTTGTTTTATTATGTGTTAATACTTGTTCCGTTGTTCGATTCTTTATGTGTACTCTTAGCATATTTCTCTATGTGTTGGTACTTGTTTTATTGTCCTACTCTTTATGTACCGTTCTGGACGTGCATTCTTACGTGTTTACACTTGTTTTCGTATTCCTTTAACATACTCCCCTTTACTAAAGCATTTTACTCGATTTTTCTTAAACTCGAAAACACTCGCATTGTACAAACGAGACGAGTTTACCAAAATAGGCGTGAAACCCACAATTTGGTAAACGACTCTCATCCCGCTTGATTTCATTTTTGTTGCACGAAATTACACTATTAAGTTAGGAGTGAAATCCACATCTTAATGGAAATTTCAAATTTCAAATTTCAAATTCAATTTCTAGTGGACCCTCGTTAACATGTCGAAATTAAGTTTTGACCCAACGAGTACCAACCACACTAAGGGTACGAACTCGTCAAGCTAGGGGTGAAACCCGCATCTAGTCGACTAGTCCTACTCCTTGATTTTACATAACTCTCGCCAAGTCTCGAATTTTCGATTGGATTGGGGCATGTAGTAATCGGAAGGGTGAATACCGTTAACCGACTTGTCGGCGAGAGTATTCCACCTATTAGGCCAAAGCATGTTTCTCAATTTCAAAAGATCTTTCGACCACTTTGGTTAGTCAATGTTCCGTTTGGAACAATTCAAGTTTTATTCGAGCTTACACTTTATTATTTTCGATCTTTTGTCAATTTTGAGCAATTTTTCGAGATTTCATTTTTGCGCAACATCATACTCTTACTTTTCACACGATTATACGTTATTAACATGCAAGATTTCACGTAATTTTATTTACGCTTTTGTAACAACGAGTGAAGACATATCATCAAGATAGGAGTGATTCCCTCACCTTGACGATTAACTCCGCTTCCTTTCTCATCTTACGACAACCTCACCAACGGATTAGGGGTGATTCCCTTACCTAGGTAATCGTTACCAATGCTTTCTTTTAGTAGATTATTTTATGTAAATACGCTCATGTTTATATCCAAATCGTTTATCATTACAAACCTCTAATTATTTCAAAATGCATTACTTACATAAAGGAATTTCTTACCTTACCATCTATTTTCCTATAGCTCACATACACGAAATTCTTAACTTTTTCATAGACGCTTGTTCTTCAGCATTCGAAATTTCACGAAATGCTACTCATCAACTTAGTTACTCAAAAAAAATCTATGGCCCACGAAATCTCGCATTCAACATAATTATTAAAACACGCTCACCTCACAACATTAAACTAGGGATTTTTATTTTCAATCAGGAATCAACCAACCATTTTTGCACACGTCTATGAACATTAAAAAAAAAAAAACTTTATTCAAACATTTACTAGAACTTCTTTCAAAATCAACAAAACGTTTTATTAAAAGACGCTTTCAATAATCACTAAGTTCATGCACCAAATTTCCTTTCTAGGGATCAACTTTTTTTTTCTCAAGAATCTTTACACTTCAAAATTGTTTATATACAAAGTTATTTAAAACGATACAAACTTATTAATCTCTAGAACTTTTCAAAACCTCACTCGATACGTCAATTAACTTCAAAACACGTGGGCAAGGAAACTTCATAAGGACCGACAAATTTTCAAGTTATGTAATCTCTTTTAAAACCGTAGTAGCATTTCCATTCTTTTCACAAAGCACGTTTCACGTAACCAATAGCTGTTTTATATTCCCTTACATTCACAAACTAGATTCTGCATTTCATGACAACTCAATCTATTTAACTTCACGTGTTACGCAAACAACTACATATGCATACCATTTTACACGTTTTAGTCAATATCTCACAACAATCTCACGCGTGTCACTCGTTCACTTTTTCTTTCATACTCAAAACTTTTGATATTTTATGCGCATAAACTCGTGTATTTCGATTTATACTATAAACAAAATCATTATTTTCTACATCCATGCTTATACATTTTACGCCTTCACTTATGTTCACACCTACACATTTATGTTATAATCACGATTCAAAACTCGTACGTTTTACGTTAATAAATACACTCACAATTATACACTTACGTTGTCCTTACATTCATGTCTATACTACATTCGTATTCATATTCATATTCATACGCTTTATGTTCCCATTTGCACTTACACAACCTTGTTACACCTATATTCATATTCATATCTATGCTCATACAACTTATGTTCACACTGATACTTGTATTTATACTCATACGCCTTGTGTTTACGCTTATACTCATGTTGTACTCGCATTTATACTCATTTTTTTTCATACGTTTTATTATTATACTTATACACATACTACTTATATGTTTTTATGCTTATGCTTGTACACATACTACTTATACGTTTATGATTATGCTCATACATACATGCGTATTCATACTTAAACTTATGCTCATACTTTCATTCATAAACATGATTTATACATTCGTACCTATACACGAGCGTAATCCGAGGGATTCGCTTGCGTGGGTCCCATACATACTTAAGCATGGACTTGCGTACATACTACATTCTTATACGTACATGATCTTACTTTTTCACATTTATGAATACCCTGATTCATACACAATAGTACAAGCTATGCGGATCATGCGACGATCAACATAATCGCGGGTGCACACGGGATTATAGTGATGGGCGTATGAAAACCATAGAGTGTACTACTGCGTATGGTAAGACACGGAACGTAACATGACACCGAATACGAGATCGACGTAACGTGGTTAAAACATGGTGGATACGCCGTTGGTACTTCCTATATATAAGTGTTTTTCACTATGTTACAAAGATTTCGTAAAACGTGCCATAAGAAATTCAGTGTTTTGCAGACCTACTTAGACCTGACACGTAAACTTTAAATAACTCACAAACGCATTATATCCGGTTATCCACGACGAGACCTCATTCTTAACGCACTACTTTCGTCTATCTGATACTTGTGCTATTCTTATACTCATTATCGCTATTAGATCAATCGTCCACCCTTATACCTCAATTATTCTCCGTTGTCTCAAACCCCAAAGCCTCAATTCTAAACAACCCTTTTCGGCTTGCCAAAACCCTTTCGAGTCTTCCTATTCAACAAATTTCGGGACGAAATTTCCTAAAGGAGGGGAGACTGTAACGCTCCGCGTTTTCATAACCTTCCTAATTTAGAAACCGAGTCTTAAAAATCTATTTTTAGAAGCTTGCCTCTTGCAAATTATAATCCGTCGTATCGTCGAAAATATTTTATCTTTATTTATTTATTTATTTATTTAACTCGTTATAAATACGGTTATTTATCAATCCTATTTCCATTAATTAATTAAATTAATTAATATTACTATTTAAAAAAAAAAAGGGGGTTTAATTTTATATTAACCTAGTCAGTCTCGTGAGATATTAAAGTTAATAAACTAACCAAGTTAGTTTGTTATTAAATTAGTTCTTTTCTTTTTAACAACATAACTTACCTGTCTATTTAAAACCCTATCTATTTCATTTGTTGAAAACCCTCAATCCTTTTCTCCACCAGCCGACACCCACTTATATTTCCCCCATTTTCTTGTCCCTGCTCCTTCTTCTTCATCTTTTAGAAGTGAAACCCTATTAAACACACACAAGAGTGATACATGTACTCCTGATCCTACACACACAAGTGCCTTTAAATCTACAGACTCATCTACCTGATCCCCTCTCGATCTCCCTCATCCTTTCCCTCTATGACCGGTGACTGGATACACGGTGAAGACAAGGAACTCCGGTGGTTTTCCAATAAGGTGCTCACTTCACCTTACCACACCTCCTCACCCCCTCCTTCCTTCGATTGATGAGCGACCACCACCACCACTGCGTGAAGACGAACACGAAGAGAGAGAGAGAGAGAGAGAGACGAGAAGACAGAGCAGAGAAGGAAGAGGGCTACGATGACGGTTGTGCCGCCCCGGCGAGGCACTCAGGCAACGACGCCGCCGTCAGTGGCGGCGACGGTGATGGCGGTTCGCGGCAATGGTTTGGGTTCGGTTCAAAATTTGTTTAACTTGGTTCAGCATAACAACTTCGGGTCAGTTTTCGCATTCGGGTCAAATGTTGTTAAAGGCAGTCGACTCCGGTCGACATCATGTTCACTTTGTTTCGGTTCAGGTTAGTCTTGGTTCATACTTTAGTTGTTATTCCTATTCAAGTCTCGTAAATCCTTTCGTTATTCAGCAGGTTCGGGTTCTGTACAATCGGATTCGGTTCGGTGTTCGGGTCAAATCTGGTCAAAGCGGGTCAACCGTGGTCTCGGTGCCGTCTGGTTACGGGTTCGGGTCATTGGGTTAAACATGAGACGTGATATTTTAACGATGCTAATATCTCGATTATATTGTTTAATATCTTCGTTATCACAAAACCGCATCTTATATAATTTGTGAACATAATAGAAATATATGTATATATATGTTGTATTGTTTTGTTTATTGTTCATTGAATTCTGAAGATTTTGACGACAACTTGCATTGTCGGGATCGTCCAAAAACAAAGGAAACTCTGCCCGATTTTCGTAAAATTTCGTAAAATGAAACGCGTTAGTTTATAAAGCGAAATCTATCAAATTCGACTATCTTTTCTATAAAACAGATATAAATATATAATTATTTTATCTTAGTATTATTGTTATTATTTATTTATTCAGTTATTATTATTATTATTTTTTTTTTAAAACATTTCATCGATACTTTTGAAAGAATTAATTTAGAAATATTACTTAAACTACATAAATTTTATATACATATATTTTTATATATATTTACGTTTATATCAACTAGAAATACTTTAAGTTCCAATTCAAATCCTCGGTCGTAAATTCGTTACTCTTACACATGAACTTTTGTCTAAACACATGAACATTCCTATAACATGCTTGTATATGTGATGGCTTGATACTTTAAATTTGGGTGATTCTTATGTGTTGAACTTATCATTAACTTCATACGAGCCAAACCGTGACATATGTAGCGCTATAGGATTAACGACCCGCCTCTACTGAAACTTTGGTTATGTCATGAGCAAGTTGCGTTTTCTTGGTTTGATATGTTAGACACATGCCATATTTAATGTTTATCTTGAATCGCATGTTTGTTATGAGGAATTGTTCAAAAACCTATCTTTTGCTATGTATGTATCAAACTTGTATACTCGCCTTTGCTTTTGCATTGACTTTATTTTAACATGTTACAGGTGGATGTTGACGATGCTTGGAATCTAGTAGGATGCTTAGATACACACCTAAAAGAATTGTATTCATATGGTGTTATTTTATTATTCATGTTGTTGTATTTTGTTTCAAAACCTTGTAATTGATTCTTTAGAAATGGAATGAAATGACTATTTAAATACTTGTCACAATTATTAACGTTATGATGTCTCGAGCAATCTTCACACTTCGTCTCATCCCGATGTTTCCGCCATTGGTTGGGGTGTGACAGGTACTATCATAGATGATGAATGAAAGTCGGTGACATACTGTCGACAGTCTGGATTTTTCATTTTGAGAGTCAGAAGATCTGATTCCACCTTTTCTATTTCATGTCGTGGACAGTAAGTTTTTCTGATAAGGTCCATAAACTGAGACCATTCCATATTGTATAGGGGTATTTTCCCCGTGGACTGATGTGTTAAAAGTGGTCAAATAAATATTAACTAAATTAATCCTAAATTAGACACCTAAATTTTAAATTTATAAAACTAAGACTCTCTAATCTAGACCACACAACCGGCAAGTGTACCGGTCAATGTAGTATAGCCTAAGTAAGTCCGAGTATCGAACCCACGAGATTCTCTAATTACGCTAATTAGACTCTATCTAGACTTAGACTGACATGAACTCTAACTGTTTTTATATTTGAGGGGGGGGGAGGGTATTCTATATATCCTAAAATTGCAATTAAAGTAAACTAATTAACTAGACTAACTAGGCGCGAACTTGGACGAAGACTTAACTCAGTGGCGATGAAGGCTACCTAGGCTAGACTCATGTTTAACTAGGATTGGATTTCTATTCGTAGTTAATGTGGTATGGAACCGGGATCTTTTGATACTAAACCTATTAAGACACCAACTAAGCCCCTCAACTCTTCTCGAGGTGAAACTTATGGCACTACCTAGGCCGTTACGACTACCGATTGTTAGAATTCCTTACAGTCCTCTAACTTCTTGAAACGTGCCTTAATATGGCAATCTACCTTACAGCGCGAAAGTCTAAGGCAACTATGGTTTCTAACTTGGTTTAATAGACTCGAGAATGATTAGGGAACTAAGACCGATTTCTTACAAAACCTAATCCTAGCTATATACCAAACCAAGACCTATTAATAATCCCGAGCCTTACAGCGACAAGATTGGTAGAACACTTGATTTTATAAGATTACCGAATATTACTTCTAAGGTTATTCGCGCGATTTCACCCTAAAGAATTAAAGATTTATTACGTGATATAGACACTCGCCAAAATCTAAAACCCTAGCATGACTCTATTATGTGATAAAGACCGTCACCAAGAATCGTACGAAGCAATAATCAATGATCAAACAATATCAAGCATGCATATACACCAAATCAAAATACCATAATCGTTTACTTTTCAAGAAAACCCGTAAACCATATTAAAAACGAATAAAAATCCAGACTTTATTAAACCGTTGTCATAAGCCTAGGTAGTTAAAGAAAACTAGCCAAGAATCATAGTCTTAAAAATAATAAAACAAGGCTCAAAACAAGAATTCATCGATAAAGAACAAAGAAAAATAGAAAACAAGAAGATTCGGTAGCAAAATCCGTTTATTCCTTGCTCTCCAAGCTTCCTGCTCGATCCCGTAGATTCCGTCGCCTTGAATTTCCTTGCAAAAGACTTCCTCTTTAAAAAATCATCCAATTCGTCCCAGCCAGTTCTCTGTTCGTGCGTCTGGTCCTCCTTAGGGTTTATTATCACCTCATAAAATAATATATAACCTTCAACGAAAAACCCATGTCCCACGCTTTGCACAAATTCGTTGGGCTGAAACCGTTTAGCGGCCCATGTGCTCTTGTAAATCAACTTTTTATTCTTCCACAGCAGGTGTCGTCCCAAGTGAATTATGTGCGGCTCCAATTTAGTGCCGCCTCCTATTATAATATCGATCTCTTAGTTCCATATATGTCTTCAAAAAATAATCCCTCCGTATACTTTCTGTTCGTCCACTAATGGGCCTATTTTAATTGTAGTACAATTCCCTTTTCTTGAACTGGACCTTTTTAGCAAATAGGAAACATGGACCCAATTAATTCACTTGTTCAATTCCATTGTAACCTGTTTCTTTTATAATTCAACTAGGTTAATACCCGCGTAATACGCGGGCTTCAACCAAAACCATATTATTTTGATTCAAATTTAGTACTATGTAAAAAGACGTACATTGGAAAAAAACAAAATTATTCAAATCCCAGTGGGGCGCCATCACAAGGTTTGGAGAATATTCAATGTACTACAATCAACAAATAAGGGCATTTGAAAGTAGGGCTGTTCACGAGCCGAACCGAACCGATCAGACCTTTGCTCGTGCTCGGTTCGTTTACAAACCGATCCGAACCGAACCGAGCGTTTTTTCAACCGAGTCAAAGTCGAGCGAGCGTCTTTCGATCCGAGCATTTTTCGAACGAACGTCGAGCGAGTATCGAGCATTACAGAACAAACAAGGAAAGTGACGATGGGAGTGCTAGGTATTAGAATAAAGTACAGTTTTCGTCCCTGATGTTTCGTCCAATAGAACACAAGTAAAAATTTAACAAATAATAAGGAATACAAAAACACTCCAGTAGTTCTATCGAGATTAACTACATAGGAAGATAAATCGTTGACCGATTGAGACATACCATTGTTCTATCGGAAGTTTGAAATTGAATGAACTGATTGAAGTAAAACCCTGGCGAGTTGGCGTCTTGGCGAGTAGCGATGAAGAAATCGAATAACGATGGCAAATGGGGGGTTTTGATTAGGATCTTGTACTTCTGAATCGAATGGGGAGTTGAGACTTTAGTATTGATCGACGCTTCACATTTTCGTATTTGAAATTTTGACTCAATTACTCAAATGGACATTTAAGTATTGGACAATGGACTGTTGGTATTGGATTTCAATTCTAATTACTTAAATGAGCCCTATTTGGATCTTGGACCAAACATTGTTGATGTTGGTCTCTAGTCAATTTATTAAATATGATACACACACAAATATATATATATATATATATATATATATATATATATATATATATATATATATATATATATATATATATATATATAGAGTAGGAGTTCTGCGGAAAGTGTGTTTTTCCTAGAAAGTCTAGGAAGCGATCTGGGCCATCCGATTGGTGTTTTTAATGGTTTAGATCAAATGGATGGCATTTTCGTAATATCTGAGTTATATAATTAGAGACTTTTAATATTTTTTGGTAATTGAAAGTGTTTTAAATCAGCCAAGAAACTGCCATATCAATAACCAATCCCTAAAATCATGGGATTTCCTCTCTCTCTCTCTCTCTATCTCTCTCTCTCCCTAACCGCAACCAAAGAAGAACCAGCCATATTTCCTGCAAATATTCTTCTCCGATTGGTCTTATATCGGTTCCTTCGAGGTATAAGCCGATCATGACGGTTGTCGTTCAAACACTAGTCGGAATCGTTGGTCGGCCGGTGATGTTTCCCTATCGGTTGTTGTTTTTCAAACTTGTTTCAATTTTTTTTATCTATCATTGAATCGGGTTCTTATTTTTAGTCAATGGACCTCAATGCTTGACATCTTAGAGTGGGCTATAGATGTAATTGGGGTTACGTACAGACGTTTAGATGGCAGTACCTACAGATGTAATTGTGTTTTAAAATGACATCTGAATATGTTGATGATGGCAGTGTGTTTTAAGGTTTATGTGTTTTACCATTTTAATGTTGATGATGACTGTGTGTTGAAGACGAAGACACTGGGTTGTGTTGAAGACGAAGACACTAACAGTGTGTCCAGCAATCTGCTTGCTGTTAAAACACAATATCAAGAAATATGCTTGCTGTTAAAACACAGTGTCAAGAATCCTCCAGCAATCTGCTTGCTGTTAAAACACAGTGTCAAGAATCCTCCAGCAATCGGTTTGCCGTTAAAACACAGTGTCAAGAATCCTCCAGCAATTTGCTTGCTGTTAAAACACAACGTCAAGAAATCTGCTTGCTGTTAAAACACAGTGTCAAGGAAATCTGCTTGCTGTTAAAACATAATGTCAAGAAATCTGCTTGTTGTTAAAACTTAGTGTCAAGATTCCTCCAGCAATCTGCTTGCTGTTAAAACACAGTGTCAAGAAATCTGCTTGCTGTTAAAACACAACGTTAAGAAATCTGCTTGTTGTTAAAACACATTGTCAAGAAACACAGCGTCTTGTATGATTTAAATTGAAACTGTCAATTTGATTTAAATGGAATATTTAGTTTCCATATTTTCTGGTTAATTAGTTATCCTAATAAAATAATCCATAATTAAAATAATATTCAAATTACACAATTGCCCTTTTAGTTAAAATTCTTCAATGTCACATGTCGCGTTCTTATTGCTTCCTAGACTTTCTAGGAAAACACACTTTCCGCAGGAACCCTACTATATATATAGGGTAGGGATATGGTAAAAAGTGTATAAAATGTAAGAAGGGTAAGAAGTGTTTTAAACCATTGGATATTTGATCTAATGGTTGAGATCAATAGGGTATAAAAATGTAAATTGTGTTTTAATTAGAGAGACCTTATGTAAAATTGAAGGGCAATAGTGTCCTTTTCAATGTTTGAAATATGGTAACCGTAACCTACACAACCAAAAACACCTACATTCACTCCTTTTCCTTAAATATCGCAATTAATGATTCACCTTAATTGTAGGAAGTCTTTGGTTGCATATTCTTCATACGTTATCATAAAGAGATCTATAATCAGATTCATGGCGTGGTGTTTTAAAACAACAGGATAAATTGACTATGATTCAAGTCATGGTGTTTTATCTGGAGACATTGTTCATGGCGTGGTGTTTTAAACATCTATGATTCAAGTCATGGTGTTTTATCTGGAGACATTGTTCATGGCGTGGTGTTTAATCAATACAAAACATTCCCAGATTTTAAAACACCATGACTATGATTCAAGTCATGGTGTTTTATCTGGAGACATTGTTCATGGTGTGGTGTTTTAAGCATCTATGATTCAAGTCATGGTGTTTTATATGGAGACATTGTATAATCAGATTCATGGCGTGGTGTTTTAAAACAACTGGATAAATTGACTATGATTCAAGTCATGGTGTTTTATCTGGAATCCAGAAAACATTGTATTGTGATTACATCCATGGTGTTTTAACATCTGAACAATCAATACAAAACATTCCCAGATTTTAAAACACAATGACTATGATTCAAGTCATGGTGTTTTATCTGGAATCCAAAAAACATTAAAACACCAATTCAAGATCGAAGCTTTATGTATATAACCCTTTAATATTATAAAACCTCACGAGTATACTTGCATCACCACGATCCGTTGTGTGTATTCCGAGAATTAAATAAAACTTGAGAATTGCAGTGATCAAAATCCTTATGTTCATCAATTAAATAATGGCGTCGATTTTATGATGAGATTACGATCAGTATATATGAGATCATGTATAACCAAAAAGATATGTATCTCCTAAATTAACTCCAAAACCGTTACACACAATTAATTGATAAGAAAAGGTAAATTACTAATGTACCCTTTTGAATTAATTAAGAAAAAGGACACTTGTCATCCCCAAATTATTTCTTACACTTCTCACAAAAGTAGGACTTTTTACAGGATCCTCTACCTATATATATATATGGGATAGATCATGAGAAAACTAGTTTAAATGAGAAAACTAAAAAACTAACTAAAAAAACCTAAAAAAAATACCAAAACATTTTTTTTTACAATTTTTTAAAGAAAAATCACTACTTTTTATGTATGGAAAAAAATTTTCAAAAAAAAAAAAAAAAATAATTTGTTGTACTGCACATGTGCACTAATACGGAAAGCCTAAACCACTTAACCCACCCCCCACCGACACCCGCCAAAAACCTAAACCCCCCCCCTCCCAAAAAAAAAAAAGAACCTAAATTCACCCTCCCACTAAAAGCCAAACCCCCCCCCCCCCACCCCCAAAAACCTAAACCCCCCACCCCCACCCTCCCGAAAACCTAAAACTAAACCCTAAACATAAACCCCAAAAAAACCTAAACCCCCCACCCCACCAAAAAAAAAAAAAAACTAAACCCCCCTCCCCCTACACCCAAAACCTAATCCTAATCTTAAACCTCCAAAAAAACTAACCATAAATGCTAAACTAGACTCAAAAAGCTAATTTTAAGCATGTAATGCAATTGTAGTACATGTTATATTGCACATGTACACTACTATAATAATAGTGTTGAAAACAAGACGACACCATAAATCTTTTTTTATGTCATAAAAAATATGCTCGAATATACTTAAATGAAAGATAAGAAAATTTGTGATCTTATGGTGCAATCTTTGTTTTAAAATAATAAAGTATGGAGAAATAGGAAATGTTTGAAAAGTTATATATATATTTTTTCCAATTTTACCCCTCCTTCATTAAAAGTCCCCCATCCTTCATTAAAAGTCTCCTTCCTCCTCCTTTTTAGTGGATTTTAGTTGGTTTTCTAGTTTTCTCATTTATATCTAGTTTTCTCATGATCCTCTATATATATATATATATATATATATATATATATATATATATATATATATATATATATATATATATATATATATATAAGGGAGAGTTTAAATGAGAACATCCATTTTTTGTGAGAACCATAAGAACAAATCTCAACCACTCATTTATATCCCTTGTGTTTTAATGAAAAGGTTAAATTGGTAATTATACAATCCCTCTTTCCATTATCAGGCAACATCAATTCTTCTCTAACTCACACTCCACCCCCAAAGATCAGAAACTAGGGTTATTCATGCTCCACGCTTGAAGATCTTGTATTAGGATTCATTCACACTCGATTTCGATTGGTGTTTGTGTTCTTCATTCGATTCCAAATCAACTTCAATAATTTATTGTGTGATCTTCAACCATTCCAATTGCAGGTATCTTCAACGATTCATTCTATGAACATAATGATTTGTGTTTTTTTCTATGTTTAATTAACGATCTGATGGTGTTTAACCTCATGAAAGTAACCCTAATTCTTAATTTTTAATTGAAGTTCACAATTGTATGAAGATTGCACTTCCTACCAAATAGAATTTAGGTGATATACCCATCTGAATCATCAGGTACACTTAATTTTTAATGCACTGTGATTGAGAATTGGAATCTTGTAATTGCTATTTTCGATGAATGGTGGTAAACATAATTGAATTTGTTTACCGTTTGTTGAAGGTCTAGATTGTGAAGGATTATAATGTGTTGTAAATACTGGTTATAATATTACAAAATTATATAAACATTTACTATTGTTTGGATGATATTCGGTTTGCAGAACACCTGAATCGTGTGAAGTCAGTTTCTAATGAAATTATATTCAATTTATAGTCAAAATGACTCAAAGCTGGGGAATCAAAAGGTGAATCTGGGGATTTCTTCTTAATGGTTTTCCTCAGTCTATAAGATAAGTTGTAAGTAATTTCTACCATCTATAACAATCCTACAATGAAGCTTGCGTATTGTTAGCCATGTGGAACTGGTAATGTTCACAAACCAAATCAATTAGCTTTCATGTTCAACATATTTATTTTTTGTTTTATTTCATCAATTAGATGTTAGATATTATGTAAGGATGGGCAAACAGTAGCCGTGCCGAATTTCTCGGTACTGATTTAGTATCGACATTTTACATGCTCGGTACCTATTCAACATTCTGCGTGTTCGGTACCTATACATATCGGACTTTACCTTCAAATGCCGGTCCGTACCGATACCGAACCGTACCATACTGGGTATTTTCGGTACCGGTACCCATTTTTTGGAATTTTCGGTACCGATTGATACCGAACTCATCCATACTATTATGTATACAATCACTACATGTTACTTTCTATCCTTATATTCTTTCTAATAAGCTGTCATAGCTTTTAATTGAATTTAAATAGTCTTTCAGTAACTGTTTCTATAAATGTCATATGTTTTGACCCGTTAATCAACCCATTTTAAACATATTTACTAGATACACAAATTGTTACCCAACTCACTCTCTTATAATATTTTATTTATGATAGGGTGGTGTAGGCATTGCTAGGGATGTTTGATACCGCATAAGAGGAAGCCCGTGCTTATGACGTTGCAGCAACGCGACTAAGAGAGTAAAAAATGAGACCAACTTTGAGATATCATTGGTGTTCCCGTGTATATATCACTAACAATAAAAGGAAAAGAAAATGAAGTCTGACGACTGTAGTAGTAGTAGCAGCATTAGCAATAAGATGAAGCCTAACGATACCATAAATCAATAAACTTATTATAACGATGTAGAAGTCGGTTTGAAATCAAAAGCTCAGACTATTTATACGTTTTATTAATTCAATTTAATTATTATTTATGTTTTATGTTTGTTATGTTGGCGGAGTTTTCATTTCTATATTTTATCATCACTAATCCAATATTATTATTGGAACGAGTCTGTTTCATTATATGTGTATTCTTATTTATGTATGTGTAAGAGTTGATTGTACATATGTGTAAATCTTCAGATTACACATGTGTAAGTATGTGTTTTTATATATGTAAACGTCATGTACTATTATGAAATATGTATTACATATTACAGATGTGTAAATTGTTCCGTAGTCCCTTTATTTTTTATGTTTTACACATTTTTAGCTCATATACATGTGTAAATTGTTCCCTATCAATTAATTGTTTCCAATTTACACATTTGCAACTCATTCACACATGTGTAAACCGTGAATTAAACATGATAGTATCTTATGTATAGAGGATGGAACCCCTATAAATTTTATTGATAACAAAATATATTTACAACCTGCTAGAAAATTTTATTGATATCAAAATATATTTACAACCTACTGGCATTGGGCTTCCGGGGATATCCCCAAAGATACCAACCCAAAACCATTAGCTATGGTCAAACAATTAGAACCTAACAAGGCCACGACCATAAGCTAAACTAGAAATAAAAAAAAAAAAGACAACATATTCTAGACATAAAGCCACACCCGACCCGAGTCGAACGTAAAATTAAATCTATACAATCAAGTTTCGAACAACCCAAACCATCCGAAAAAACAAAAAACAATCATACACGACCAAAACATTAAAACAACATCAAAAGTATAACATCCGAGAGTCCATCTTGAGCTTCCCAAAAAACCTTGAACTCGACCAAGAAGTAGCATCATCCTCATTCCTCAACCTACACAAAATCCAAACAACCATACACCATAGAATATGACCAGTAAACACCAAACCAATATTTAAGTCACTTGTTTTACATGGCAATATAAACAAATAAACATTCTGACTTACACATGTGTAAATTCTCGGCGACACATGTATAAATTTATTCTACACATGTCTAAGTTTCTGTTGTACACATGTGTAAATTCTTAGTTAAGCATGTGTAAATTTATTTTATAATGTGTTTGTTTTACACATGTGTAAATTCTCAGTTAAACATGTGTATATTTGTTTTACAAAATTTCTGTTTTACACATGTGTAAATTCTCAGTTGCATATGTGTAAATTTGTTTTACACATATGTAAGTCTTAGTATCCCTTCTTGGGCAGTTAATGAAACATAACTATTATGATTTACACATGTGTAAACCTTTGTATTTATGCTTATTTTTTAAAAGTATTATTTACACATGTGTAAACAACTTATTTACACATGTTTACACGTGTGTAAACATGTATAAATTGATTGATCAATCTAATTCAGCGCTAACCAAGATGATTTACACATGTGTAAACAGATTACTTACACATGTGTAAACAGATTACTTACACATGTGTGTAAACATCTTACTTACACATGTGTAAACAGATTACTTACACATGTGTAAACATCTTATTTACACATGTGTAAACACCTTATTTACACATGTGTAAACATGTGTAAATTGATTGATCAATCTAATTCAATGCTAACAAATATGATTTACACATGAGTAAACAGATTTCGTACACATGTTATATGTGTAAACTTTATGATGTGTTTTATTACAAACCTGCAAGCATTTCTTTAATCATCTCATTCCTTTGTATTCTTAAAACCATCTTCAGATTCACTCACTGAACTTTCTGTTGAAATCAAAGAATTTAACCACAAGTTTATTTTATTTATTTAATGATCTATGAAAATGCATTTGTCTTACCTAATTGTATTTCTAGTTCAGCATCGATTTCTGATAATGTATTAACTCAATCCACATTCAATGACACTTCAGAATCTGTAACCAAAAGTCGACAAAATTTATTGTTTGCTTTCAATTTGTTATTCAAGTAATTATTTGATTTAAAATATTTTTAGTTACTTGCCTGTTTCGCCATTGTTCTCAGAACTCTCGTCATCAAGTATGTCTAGATTTGTTATCGTATTTGAGAAACTTTTTGCTTTAATCCTTAATATTCGTGGACTTTTCCGACCTGTAAAGATAGTGTATTAATACATCATATTCTACAATATATCTTTATAAATCCGAGATTAATGTTTTAGGATGCTTACTTGCCATTCTTCCTTTTTTTCCTGTAGAATCTTCTGATAACAATACCTTTAGACTTCCAAAAGCACTCTATTCAAGTCAAGTCATCAGTAAACATATGAGTAAACTTAACAACAAAGCAACACGATAACATAAATATTGACCAAAAAGCACAAAATATCAACTACTTTCAAACTACAATATCTAACAACACATAAATATTGACCAAAAAGCACAAAATCGGACTCTATAAGTAGGTTTCGAATGGTGCGACTGCATAACTCAGAAAAACTGAAGCATGTATGAACTATAATAAAATCAAGGAAGTGCATGATAACAGAGACAAAAGCAAACCACAAATGGCAAAATTATAGAGTGAAATTCGGGATGTGCAGATGAAACCGTGTACCGGTACCGAATTTCCCGAACCGAAATACTTCCGGTACTGGTATCGGTTGGTACCGAGCTCATCCCCAATAATTTGTTTTCCATTTGAGTCCAGATTGTCTAAAACTTGCAACATTTAGACCTAAAAACAGTGACTCCTGTAATCCTACATCCATGAAAATAGGCCTAATTTGTTCTTTGATTCTTTCAGTCGAACATCACCCTTCAGTACCAAACAGAACCACCACAGACCGTTGCACCTAACCTCCTCATCTCCTTCAACCTCTGGTAAACCAAAGTGAACAACCATAACTGCAAACCTCCCGTCACTGCACAAACCACCGTTCACCACCAACGACCATCAACAAACTCATCACCCGACCACCACCGTGCACACCCCACCATTCGTAACACCCGTTCAGCCATCCCTATCACAAAACCTACAACAGCCACTAACACCGTACACCACCGCTGTTCACACGACCACCACCATCTTCGACCCACCTTCATCCCACAACAAGCAAGCAAGCAACCAGCACAACTCACAAAATTGAAGTATTTTGACCTAGAAAACACGAATAATCGTACATTTTGCTTTATTTGTTTACAAAAACGTACCAGATTTTGTAAACAATCCTTCAAAACAACGATTTAAACAAGTAGAGAGAAAATTATAATCACATAAAGCGAAATCGTACAGTTTCAGCTACTATTAAAACAAAAACATTGATCGAAACAACATTTAAGCAAGTAGTAATTGCATAACTGCGAAGAGAAAGATGAGAGGCGTACCGAATGGATGAATCAGAAGAGTTTGAGCTTGAAATCGAGTGTTCGTCGGTGATCTTGAGTGCAAATGATCAACGGTTTCTTTCTTTGTGGAAAGTGAGGGTTTCGGAGCTTAAATGGAGCGTCGGACTGGTACCAGATGATTGGTGAAGGAGAAGTCCGTTGTGTTGTTTGGTGAATGATTTCTTGAAGGAGAAGATGGGTTTTGTGTTTTAAAGTTTGGACAATAATACCCTTTTGTATTTTAATTCAGCTTCTTTCCTTCTCATTTAAACTCATCTAATCTTAGCCCTTAATTTTGGATGATCTATGGATAAGATTTGTTCCTAATGTTCTCACAAAATTGGGTGTTCTCAAGATAACCCTCCCCTATATATATATATAGGGGAGGGTTATCTTGATAACGCTAAATATTGCGAGAACCGTGAGAACGAATAAAAAACCCAATCAAAACCGTATTTTTTTAATACAAACCTCATTGTAATAAAAATACAACATCAAAAAAAGAATTTGCATCACTAAATAATTCATTTCTCCTCTCAAAATTACTCTTACTAGATTTTTTACACATGTGTAAATATAACAAATTTACACATGTGTAAATGGCAAACTTACACATGTGTAAATTTTCATTATTTATGAATTCACGAAAATTTAAACGTGTAAATTTAATTTCTAACATTGTATTCAAATAATAATGATAAGTGCAAAAAGAAATTTTGAATTTGAATTGTTTTTGACCAAGTTCTTATGGTTTTTTCATTCGTTCTCACGGTTCTCGCGATATTTAGCGTTCTCATTTAATCCCTCCCCTATATATATATATATGGGACCGCTAAAATGAAAACCACCTCCAGTTGTAACAACCGTGAGAACCACTCTCAACCAATCATATAAAGGGGTATTTTGGTCCTTTACTCCAAATATCAAATCTTTCATCTCTCTTCATTTAAATTCACTGACATTTTATTAACCTCTCTCCCTCTCCTCTATCATCTCTCAGATCTATATCATCTTCTCTCATCTCTCATCTCTCAATCTCTCACATCCATATCTCACCTTCTCCAAATAAACACAGAGAGAAACATCAAAGACTTCATTTCTTAATTCATTGTCTCATTTCCCTCTTCTTCTGTCTGACAGCCACACCGGCCGACTGCCGAAGCCGGTATTCCGGTCATACCCTCTCTTTCGAAGGATGAACGGACCACCACCACCATCGTCGGGTGGTGGTGGTGAGCGACGGCTGGTCCAAGAAATCGACGAGAGAGAGAGAGAGATACACAGTTCCATCGCCGGAAAGCAGGGAGGTCACGAGTTGCCGGAGTTTTGCTTCTCCGGTTGCACCACATCTCTGGTTGTCACGAGTTCGCCGGAGTTTCATCTCTGTGACGTCCTTTCTTTCTCTCTCTCTCTCTCTCTCTCTCTAGCATCGGAGACACCGGTTGCCGGCGGCAGTGGTACTTCCTGGTTCCCGACGAATTCTCCGGTAAACCCCCAACCCTTTTCTTCTCTTTTTCTTTTCAATCCTTCTAGATTCGTGTTTCTTGTGGTCGACGCTGGATATTAACAATTAAACTGAAATCTTGCAGATAAGATAAAGAATTGGGGGAAAACATGAAACCTTAATCAGGAATGAAGGGTAACTAAATTAAAAAAAAAAAAACCCAAATTGGAAATTGAGAAAAAAAGAGGAAAGTCGATACCTTTAGTATGACTTAATGTTGTTGTTGTTGAGATGGTGGCTAGTGGTTAGTGAAAGGGGGATGTTGGTTTATAAAGAGGGGTGAAACTGAGGTTACACGGTTGAATAAAAAATAATATAAGAAAGAATGAGAAGAAAGTGTGGTCCACTCAGTCGAGTTCAGCGCAAACGAGAGCATGTGGTTTGTAGTTTGGATAACCATTTTACTATAATTTATATTCTATATAATATTAATTAATTTAAGTTTTTGTAAAAAAAAAGATTAAAGTGCAAACTTTTTAACGTAAAACGTAAATTTTTTAACGTAAAAAGTTTAACGTAAAACGTAAAACGTAAACTTTTTAACGTAAAACATAAAACGTAAATTTTTTAACGTAAAACGTAAGCTTTTAATGTAAAATGTAAAACGTAAATTTTTTAACGTAAAACGTAAACTTTCTAACGTAAAACGTAAATATTTTAACGTAAAACGTAAACTTTTTAACCGTAAAAAAAAGTTTTCGTAAAAAAAATTCTAAACCGTAAAAAAAAGTTTTCGTAAAAGAAAAAGTTTAAAACCGTAAAAAAAAGTTTAAACCGCATGTGTAAGAAAGGGGGCGCAAAAAACGACGCGTGACAACGGGGTGAAAAAAATGGCTCTTAGAAACCGGGTGATAAAACGGCGAGCGTGAACACGGGGCGTAAAAACGGCGCGTAAAAACGGGACGTAAAAAACGGCGCGGTATAAAACGGGGCGTAAAACCGGGCATAAAAGCCAACGCGTAAAAACACGGTCGCAAAAACGGCGTGAAAAAAACGGGTCGTAAAAAACGCACGTAAAAAACGGGGGCGTAAAAAAACGGCGTGTAAAACGGGTCGTAAAAACGGGGCGTAAAACACGGCGCGCTAAAAAACGGTGCGTAAAACCGGGAATAAAAAACCGCACGTAAAAACTTGTTTTGGTCAAAAATCTAGTGAGGATAATGTAACCAAACTCTTAGTTACGGGGAATGATGCTTGAAATGAAGAACAATAATAAGGATCACTTCGATGTAAATTGCACAAATAACACGAGGATTTATACGAGGAAAAAGCCCTTGATCAATGAATGATCTCCGGCATAAAAAACCTCGGGTGATGGAAACTACCGATCACCAAGCTCAAATAAATCAATAAATGTTTACAACTTCGGATAGTGATGAGCTAGGTACAAGGATCACTATGGTTAACTGTGTAAAAGTGTGTGGAAACTATTAAGTATTTGCTGAAAGCTTCAAGAATGTCGTTGTACGAGAATGTGTGTAGCTGAAAGTGGCTAAGTGTTCTAAAAATAGCTCCACCCTTTTAAAAATGAAAGCTAACTAAGCTAACAAACTATCCGACTTTTGTGCCATGCTCCCACGTTCTCCATAACGTCCATTTCCATTCAAACGTGTGCGAAATACCCGTGGAATATTCCTTAGTAACGTTGCCAAGACCAAGTCAAGCCTATTACTCCTGCAAAACAATACGAAACATAAACAAACAATCGTTAGTATGAGGATCCTTAAGGTGATCCATGATCCTGGTCCTGAAGGTCTTCTGAGGATCACTATCTGTCACAGAAGTAAGGATCACTATTAGGATAACATGTAAGGATCACTAATTGTTAGAAAATCCTCCCCTAACAATTGCCCCCAAAATATAAGGAGTAATATGTAAAATGAACGAGTTATGTTTTCTTGATCTTATCCGCAACTAACTTAACGGATATATAGCCGTTATTGTAGAACTATCCGTTGCAACCATGACGTCACAGAAGTGACAGCCCTGCAAAATCATGATTATAAATAGGAGATATAGATAGGATCGTTTGCATTTAAAATCCAGAGTTACTCCCTTTATAACTGCATTCCGAAGATAAACAAGTATTCATCTTCTTCCTTCCTTTTGCTCTGTTTTCCTTCTCTTCTCATTATTCCGTCAAAATGTTGCTCCGGAACTCCCCATCTAAGGATCACACGAAGAACAGCCCGCTAAAGAGCCAAGGGAATCATCGAAGATTCCATAAAAGAACGATGTTGCTTCTCTGATCCGCAAATTGATAGGATCCGCTACTGCTTCCCGGCAAACACTGTGTTTAAATCATTTGACCCCAATGCCCTCAGTGATCATATTTCTGATAACTGGGTTGCGTTTCCTGTTACCCCGTTCACCATAGGCTACACATATCCCTTTCCAGCTTTCACCCAATCTTTCTTTTCCCTAACCGGCATATCTTATATCCAAGCCATGCCGATGATCTGGAGGGTTTTGTATACCCTTGAAAGGATCATCGAGCAGGAGGGGATAGACTTAGGCATGGCAGAACTAGGAGAATTGTATGAGCTCACTACCTTTGGTTCCCATCGTTATCTGCTCAAACGTAAACCTGGTGAGGAACACCCGATCTTCAAAGCTACCAAGAATGATACCAACTGGAAGCGACGTTTCTTTTTTGTCAAGAGAGATTCTATCCCTGATGGGAAGGATTTACCCAAGGAGTGGGCTACCCATGGTAGGATGGAGGATCCTGAGAAGCATCACCAGAGAACTTATCCTATGATATAAGGATCACTGACATTCTTTTGCTTTCTTGTTGTGCAGCTATCTCCGTCTCACATCTTAGACTGACTCCTGCTGCTAAAGAGAGACTCGCCGCGTTCAAGAGGCTTGATCCTGAAACAAGATCTTTCAAGACAACCACCCAAGATTCTCAGGAAGTATCCTCAGGTTCTGTCACGATGTCAAGTAAGTATCTTTGCTTAAAAATTCAAATAAATAATGAAATACAAGTGAAATTAAGATACTTATCTTGTTTTGGTTGTGTAGGTGCTGGAAAATCCACCAAGTCTGCTTCAAAATTCAGCGTCACCGATCTTACCACCGTCAGATCCTCCAAGAGAAAAGCTCCTACCAGCCCGTCAGCTTTGGTCCCCAAGGCACCCCTCAAAGGAAAGGGAGGCAAGAAGAGAAAAGCCTCTGAAGCTGAGGATCTGCAAGGTCTCCCCTTGATCCGCCAACAATTCCTCGACTACTTCAGTGAGGTAAGGATCACTGTCTCTGCTCCTATATCCTGCTGATATGAGGATCACTTGGTTCTGACCTTATCCTTTGTCTCCTTTGCAGAAATTCGCTGAGATTGAGAACTACGTTGGCCACGTTGAGGATCAGGATAGCAAGATAGCTGATCTTCAACAGGTTGCAGTGCTAAAGGACCTCAAGATTGCTGATCTTCAGAAGGATCTCCAGAATGCCCGAAACGAGACGGCCAAGGTATTGATCAACTTTGACTACGAGAGGCATGAGATCACTGAGGATGCCAAGGTCTCCGCCGCCATAGCAATGTACAAGACCAAGCTGCAAATGGCCCTGGAAGCTCAGGATCCTGCTTTTGACAAGAGCACCTGGGATGTGGAAGGCTGGAAGGCAAGGCTGGCTGAACTGGAGGATGAAGAAGAGGCTGAAGAGATCCTGACCATTGAGGCTGGAGGCAAGGGTGAAGGTGGTGAAGCAAGTGGAGCCGGAGGTGGTGATGCAGTGAAGGTCTAGGCTGCATGATTGGGCGATGAAGGAAACTTCTAGACATAGCCGGAGCCCAATTTTTATTTTAGTTTGATGGTTGTTTGTTTGAACAATTTAGTGGTTTGTACTGAACAATAGTTTTTAGGATTAAGGATCTAGGATCCTTCAGACAATAGGCAGGATTGCAAATGGTGGAGGGATCCTCTGTTTGGGGGATGAAGCCATTGTGATCCTGCTGCCTTTATATTCCTGCACTACTTTGAACCTATTATCATGGACACCCTTTACCTACCCCAGCGGACGGGCCACGTATTGCTGGTAGATGCTCGGGGTAGGTAATTTTGACAACCTTTGAAAGGTTAGTCTTTTTGTTAATAAATAAAATCTTAGTCTTTTGTCGCTTATCTTGTGTTATTATCCTTTTGGTTCCTTTAATTCTCAATTGCTTTGATGTACACTTATTAAATAAGCAATTTTGAATGAATCAGATTGAAAATATTTAGGATATGATCCATGATCAAATATCCTATAGTTGAAAAATCCCAAAAAGTAGTATATGTTTTAAGGATCATAAGTTCAGTTGTCAAAGTACAAGGGTTATTCAAATAATCAACGAATATAATTGAAATAGTTAAGGATCATACCTGAGGATCCAAGTTAGGATCCTAACCATAATTAGGATAACTATAAGATAAACCTTAGGGAGAAGTAAGGATCAAGGATCCCTAGTTGTTTAACTTCAAGGACCTGAAATAGAGCATAACTTGGGACTAAGCCAATATAAGATAAGAGTTAGCAACTGGGGACAAGCCCAAGGATAACTGGGGACAAGCCCAAGGATAACTGGGGACAAAGCCCAAGGATAACTGGTGTAACACCTCAGAAATTCCTGTCCATTGAAATAAAGACACATGTCATGAGAAACAGACGTGTCAGGAAAACCGGATCAAATAAAAAGATGTATGGTAGGATTTTTAATAAAAAGGGCGTCATGTTATTTAAAATACCTCTGAACGACCCAAGGGCGACATGTTATTAAATCACCTCTGAGCGACCCGAATTTTATAAATCCCAAGATCCTTAAATCATTTGATAAACATCCTACATGATAACCGGTTGGTTCCAAATAAATAAAGTTCCATCTTTATTACTATGGACTTTGGATTAATAAGGTTTGTTACTACTGAAAATACTAAATAAAATCCTTGTAAATGGAATCAAGAATAATTATGAAGCTTGTTAACTATAATGGGAATCCAAGACTTGTTCTTGGTGTTTCCGTCACTTTACAAGTCCCATAAAAGGTCACATGAAGGAGGAAACATGTAAGACCTATCCAAGCATGCAATGGCTGAGCCAATGGCCCCACTACTGAAAAAGATGGACTGAATTCTGAAATGGTTTGATTGCATGGTCAAGACTTAAAAGTTTACAAATTTTTGTCCTCTGACCAACGGTTACGGACCGCAAGGCTCAAGGCTTACGGTCCGTAAGGAGGATACCTGGGCGATTTCAGCAAAGGTCGGTTACAGACCGTAACCATTTCAGCATACGGTCCGCAAGAGATGCTTACGGACCGCAAGGCCTTAAGCTTACGGTCCGTAAGGCTGTCGCTGGCAGCAGGTTTTGGACAGCTGCCTGTTCAGCCTGTTGCACCGACTTAAATAGTGGTTTTTCGAAACAAGGGACTTGCTAGGCAGTTTTTAGCCACATAGGGACACCTGGGGTGATCACACATCAATTGTAGACTTGCATGTCTTGATCTTGAGCTCATGGGTGCACTATATAAGGGTCAAGAGTTGTGACCATTTGATCATTCATTTGCATCTTCACTTCTGGAGCTCCTGGACAGCTATCAAGTTTTCTTAGGCTCCATAATCCTTCTTAGGACTCTTGTAAGTGTCCTTAACCTCCCTTAATCCATTTTAGCTTAGTTAATTAGCTAAAAGTCAAACCGTCGTAATTAAGGTTTGACTCCGGGATTAGTCCATAATTACTCACTAATATCCCGAATTAAAAATACCTTTAAGTAGGTAATTATGTGGGTAAAAAACCCTTAAAAGGGTAATTCCAGAATCCCACTCTAACTATGCTAATTGTCGAGTCAAAGTACATTATAAAAAGTCAACAGAAATGACTATTTGCAAATTAATGCATAATTAGCAATGTAGGTTACATGCAATCTGTTTGATCATTAAAATAACTTGGTAATTAATGTAAGAACATGTTCCAACATGTTCAACTCGACAATTTTCAGTTTAGGCTCGGTTTGGAACCGAATGTCGTAAAGTTTGACTTCTGCTTTGACTTTCAGTTCTGACCTGTTTAAGCCAAGATTAGGATTGCCTTAGAGCTTCTTTTGAACCTATTTACATGTTAGTATAACTCTCTGAGATTATACAACTTGGTTCATTGGATATCCTATTCACGTGCATGTTTCCGTTAATCGCTTATATGTTGACCATTATGCCCATTTGACCTTAAAACGTGATTTTTGAAAATGTAAAAGGGTAGGCACCTTAGTTGCTGATTTATAAACTTGCACCCAAAATTTGAAGTCAGTTTGAGGTCTAGATTAAGAGTTATGCTCAATAGCGTAATTAAGAGCTTCTTTACTAATTAAATGGCGTAAATTACGTATAGCCTATTAAAACCCAAATTTTTATACCAAACTTTTTACCCACTGTTATAAAATAATATTTTGGGATTTTTGGTGATTTTTATTTATTTTTAGGCTGAGCATAACTTAGTGTTCTAAGATCAATTCGGTTTATGCCGGTTTTGCCCTTTTTAGCCATAAAATGAGTTTTACAAAACCTTTGACCTCAAACCAATTTCTATTGATTTTTTATGATAAATAAATTATTTTGAGCCTTCTGGAATATTAAAAATATCAGCTTTTTACAGAAAACCCGGAAATGGCTCCAAATCGCCTTTTTAGGCATTTTTAACACATAAGTGTGCACTAGGACCTTATTTAGCATAAGGGTTTGAACCTACTGATGCAATTAGTATACTTTTATATTTTTAAACAGTAGGCAAATGTTTTGAACTCAGAATTCCAGAATTGACCTTTTAGGCACTTGTGAAATTACCAAAATGCCCCTACGGTGCATAGTAAGGTTAAAGTCAATAAATTTCACATAATTTTGATACCCTACTGTTATAACTTAGTAAATTAAATATATTTACTAATGTAATCAGACCTTTAACTCAGGTTATTAATTTAACTCTTTTACACCTTATAAAATGACTAAAACGCCCTTATGAGGCATAGTTTTGGTTTAACAATCATTTGGGGCATAATGGAAGGTATCATTCTGATATCACAACATATTTTAAGTATATTAACTTCAGAAACTTGTATTTGACTCCTATGGTTACTCGTTACGCATTATACGCGTTCGGATCGGCTTATGTGGCTAGTTTGGCCATTTTAGCCGAAACGGGTCAAACCATATCTTTTTGGTCTCAAAATCCAGAATGTGATTATGATACCCATATAAAACAAGTGTGCAAACTTGTTGGGGGCAAAAACCACATTCTAAAACGGTCTTCGCCTTATTGTGCGTTTAAAACCGTAATCTTTATATAAGACTAACCGGTCTAAGCTTAAGACCCGTTAGGATTCTAATAGGTTATTAAAACCTTAATTTCCAGATCTAGGAGCCCAGTAAAAGCTACTTGCACTCGTTATATTTGGTTTATACTTGCTCAGGTAAATACGTTTAACTTATTTTCCCTATACGGGCTTGGGGTACGGTATATAAAATACCGCTTGGTCGGGGAATTGACCTTAACCAGTTGATGGCTAAGTGCTGTCAAATTAACTCGTTTGAAAATGCTGTTTTGTTTGTTTAACGCCTTTGGGGGTTTAATGACCATGTCCCGGATATCCTTGGCATCATACCATGAATGGCCACGACCTTAGCACACGGGTGTAGGCGTACACCCGTAGTGCATTTTATTGCATATAATCGTCGGCACGGGAGGAGTCTCGCGGAGATTTATATTAAGTGGTGTGTCTATTGAGCTTTAACCCGGCACGACCCGGGCTACTGAACGCAGAACAAACATGTAATTCTTTTACAAGATTATTAAGCAAATAATTATCCCAAGTTATAAAAAGTTTTATGCCACGTGCATTTAAATCAATTTTAAACATTTTTCAAAATGAGTCAGTTGAATTGTATTTACCAGTGTAAACTGACGTATTTTCCAAAAAGACTAAGTGTAGGTACTACGCGCAATAGGCTGGTCACTTCTTAAGCATCCATAGAAGTCTCGCAAGCTTAGGATGCATGAAGTCTGTTGAAATGAAGTTTCCTTTTTGTTTGATTCTGCATGTGGATTTTATTTCGACATTTTGTGATACTTGGATATTACAATAAATTTTAAGTTGAAATAAATCTATCTTTGCTTCCGCTGTGCATTATAATTTGTGTTGTTTGACTATGACGATATCAACTACGTCACGATAATCCCCCACCGGGCCCACCAGTGACACGTGGAAATTAGGGGTGTGACAGGTTGGTATCAGAGCCAACACTGAGTGAATTAAACACTAGCCTTTTGTGTTTAGTCTCAGTGCACGAATTGCACATTCTTTGAGTTCCGATGTCTAGACAAAGAACATAGGACAAACTCTGTTTTGTTTTATTTTTGGGTCTTATTTTATTATATTGTGGTTATCTAAAACTTGTATGCAGGTCAACATGCCACCAAGATTTCTTTGCGGACGAGGCAAGGCCCCAGTCACGGGTCACGACCACGAAGCCGGGCCTTCGCACCGGCGTACCCCGTCCATCACCATGAGCACTAGTCCACAAGAGCCGTGGAGGCTCTATGTTGAACCCGAGAGACGATCAGTTTCCCTCAGCTCTTCACCTTCTTACCAGCATTCATTTGGGCCCCAGTCAGAAAATGAGCCCAACGAGCAACCACCCTCTTTCATACCTCTGCAGAGATCCAACTCTCACCACTCCTTTGGTGACCCAACCCCAACCTTCCAGAGCCGGTTCAACCCGGCCAACATTTTTCCAGAACCCATGGGTTTTAACCCACTTGGACCGGAAGACCACTTCTCTGGGGAAAACGATATGGACGAGGATACTGACCCTATGGAGCCTGCTACAGGGACGCCCAATCACCCGATAGAGATCTCTGACGGATCATCTTTTAACGGATCGCCTTATCGCGGTCCAGACAGCTACGAGGAGAGGTTCCGAAACATCGACTGGTATTTTACCCCCTCACACCACTCGTCCCCATACCACCAGCAGCAGCAGCAGCCGCAACAGCAACAGGATCCTTCTCAGGATTCTCGTTTCGTGGCAGTCACTCCGCCGCCACCACCACCAGTGGAACAGCAGCCGCCTCCGGAGCCACCGAGGCGGAGGAGATCGAACGCACGGATGTCCGTGCGAGGGGGTGTCCGCATCAGCACACCCCAACCATCAAGTGGCAGCCATTATCCGCCACTTCAGGAGGAAGAGGAAGAACCACAATTGGGGGGTCCATCAAGCCCCATTCCAGAAATCAACTCAGTGCCTATGGCACCTCCATTGGGTTTTGACAACCCAATCCCTGCATACGCTGGTTCAGCAGCGTATAACCCCTTTGAGCAGCCAGTGCATACTCATTACAACTTCGGCTATGCGGAGGTCGATCCATATCAAGTAGCTCGGGACTACAACGCTCTTCATCCTGAAGGACCATACGGAGGACCATGGACCACTGGTTACCCGACTTATGGGTACCAGCATCCACCACCTCCTCAACCTATGTACCAGCCGCCGCAGCCACAACTGATTCCGCCAAAACATCAGCAGGAGGTTCTTGAGAGGTTGCATCAAGTCGAACAGGAAGTTCGAGAAGACCGCAGGGAGCGGCAAGGCTTCTTCAAGGGCCTGTCAGACTTACTAAAGGGGAAGTCTAAGAGGAGGGGTCATTAAGGACCTTTGATGTTTGTCTGCTTAGTTGTAATCAGTCCCTGCGTGGACTTTATGTTTATGTATTCAGCTCCTGCGTGAGCTTGTCTTTTAGTATTCTGCCCCTGCGTGGGCATGTCTTTCAGTTGACCCCTGCGTGGGTTTGTTTGTTGTTTTATTTGTTGTATTTCGCCCCTGCGTGGGCATGTTGTTGTAGAAGTCCCGTTTTGGGCAAATGATGTACTGTTAAATCTTGATTTAGTGAAATGTTGCATTTAAATTTTCATGATTGTTGTTATAAATAAGTATATGAATAAACTTAAAATAAAATGAAAATAACATTTCCTAAAATAAAGAAGACCTACCATTTGTGTAAAATGGCAAAATCTAAAAAGGGACAAGACATAGCCACATGTCATTTTAAGACAAGGCCAAGATGGTATCTCCATAATTAGATTCAGGTCCATAATTAACGTCTCAACTTAGGATTGATCTGCGTTATAAAGAGAATCTAAGGGGTAAGACCTAGCCACGTGTCGTTGCAGATATGGCCAAGATGGTAGAACCTGTCTAGAAGATTCCAAATTCTGTTAACATCTGTAAGTATGTTAACATAGTGGGCAAATTGTGACACAATAAAAGTCACACAGGCCATCATTGAAAATTGGGTTAATTTGAAATCCCTGTAAGTAAATGTCCATTCCTTGGGAATGAAGTGCCTACGGGTAATAATTAATGTCCTAGGGACTAAGAGACAGTTAGAGTCTGCAACTCACTGTCTAGAATAGGGAAATGAACTGTGATTCAAACCCTAATGCCTTGATTCGGTAAGAATCCGGGTTATAGGCTAACACTGTCCTTGTGACTAAGTTATATGTTAATTCTTAACTATAATATAGGGTTATAATGCAGACCCTGAATTTATGTTTAATTAATAATTTAACCTGCAATGACTATTTAAAACCATGGTTAATAAAATACATAAAATACTGTATTAGCTATTAAATAAAACCTTGCCCATTATTGTTTATATGTAGCAATTGAAGCTACATGGCGGGGTCGGATGAAGTGAATAGTCGTCCGGTGGAAAACCACGATAATGCAAAGATACAGTTAACTGGTGCGGAGTTGAAAGCACTGGTGGATGATGCGGTTACAAAGGCATTAGAAAGACAGTACAGTGAGTACAGTGGGACCCATAGTAGAACCCTGTCTACACCACATAATAAATCTAAGACTCATTCAGAGGCTCACAGCAAGCCACCTTCTGTCAAACCCAAGTCTAAAAAGGAGGAATCCAAGAAGGAGGACTCCAAGAAGGAGGATGATAGACATTCTTCGAATGAAAATGATAATCATTCCAAGAAGATTGTGCTTTATGATGCCCCACGTGCCAAAGGTTACACGTATAAATACTTTGTATCTTGTAAACCCCGGGATTTCACTGGGGAGAAGGGGGCAGTAGACTGTATGACTTGGCTTGATGAAATGGAGGCAGTAGTGGATATAAGTGGCTGTGCTGAAAAAGATATTGTGAAGTTTGTGACGCAATCTTTCAAGGGTGATGCCCTGCAATGGTGGAAGTCGTTGATTCAAGCCAACGGGAAAATACCTCTATACAACATGTCTTGGGAACAATTTGTTGCCCTAATCAAGGAGAATTATTGCCCACAGCACGAGGTCGAGGGAATAGAGTCTGATTTCCTATCTCTGGTTATGAAGAACCTAGACTGCCAGGCTTACCTCACAACCTTCAATACCTTGTCGAGGCTGGTTCCCTATCTTGTAACACCTGAACCAAAGAGGATAGCCCGTTTCATTGGGGGTCTGGCCCCAGAAATTAAATCAAACATCAAGGCCTCTCGGCCCACTACTTTTCGATCAGTGGCTGACCTATCTATGTCCCTTACAAAAGACGCAGTTAGACAGAGATCACTGAGGGTTGCAGATGCCGAGAAACGAAAACGCGAAGATGATGGTTCGCGACGCCCAGATAAGAAGCGGAAAGGCAATGACGACCACAAGAAAGGGTCGGGATCCAAGAAGGGAGATCAACAGTCGGGCGAAAAGCCCAGGTGCAAGGTGAGTAAGAAGCACCATTTCGGGAAATGTAGGCAGGAGTCTAGGTCCCAATCTCAGCAGAAACTATGTGGGATTTGCAAGTCCCCGGATCATAAGGCATTAGATTGCAAGAAACTTAAGGATGCCACCTGCTTCAATTGTAATGAGAAGGGACAAATTAGACCCAGCTGCCCGAAGCTTACCAAGAAAACAGAAGAGGGAAAGAAGACTAATGCAAGGGTCTTCCGCATGGATGCAAAGGAAGCTATACAGGATGATAATGTTATAACAGGTACTTTTCTCATTAATGATGTCTACGCAAGGGTTTTGTTTGACTCTGGGGCGGATAGGTCCTTTGTAGATAATAAGTTCTGTAAACTGTTGAAATTACCTGTTAAATTCCTACGTATGAAATATGAAGTGGAATTAGCTGATGGATCAATAGAAACAGTTTCGACTGTATTAGATGGATGTGTCCTATCCATTAGGAACCACTCTTTTCCTTTGTCCTTGTTACCCTTTAAGCTAGCTAGCTTTGATGTAGTAATAGGGATGGATTGGTTATCGCATAACCAAGCCCAGATAATGTGCAATAAGAAGCAGGTAGTAATCAAGACCCCATCTGGTGAGCCACTCACTATTCAGGGAGATACTCAACACGGAATGCCAGAGCGTGTGGCCATGCTTAAGGCATCCGGGTGCACGAGTAGGGGTTGTGTCATTTATATGGCACGAGTAACCATTGACGAGAAGAAACCCAGGATCGAAGACATACCGGTCATTTCTGACTATCCCGAGGTTTTTCCGAAGGAACTACCTGGTTTGCCACCAGATAGGCAGGTGGAATTTAGGATTGACATCATCCCCGGAGCTGCACCAGTGGCCAGAGCACCGTATAGATTAGCACCAACGGAGATGAAGGAATTAAGGACACAGCTTGATGATTTGCTAGCTAAAGGCTTTATCAAACCTAGTTTATCTCCATGGGGAGCGCCAATTCTGTTTGTCAAAAAGAAGGATGGATCAATGCGTCTATGCATTGATTACCGTGAGCTAAACAAGGTTACTATCAAGAACAGATATCCTTTGCCTAGAATCGATGATCTATTCGACCAGCTACAGGGAGCGAGTTATTTTTCCAAGATAGATCTCAGGTCTGGCTATCATCAATTGAAAGTCAAGGAGGAGGATGTACATAAGACCGCGTTTAGGACTCGTTATGGTCATTACGAGTTCCTAGTGATGCCTTTTGGGCTCACTAACGCGACTGCCGCATTCATGGATCTCATGAATCGCGTATGCAAGCCTTATCTAGATAAATTTGTCATCATCTTCATCGACGACATCCTCATCTACTCAAAGAACCAAGCTGACCATGAGGAGCATCTTCGGTGCATTCTCAAGCTACTCCATCAAGAAAAACTCTATGCCAAGTTTTCAAAGTGTGAGTTTTGGCTTCGCGAAGTCCAGTTCCTTGGTCATGTTGTGAGCGAACGTGGAATTCAAGTGGATCCCGCAAAGATAGAAGCTATTATGAACTGGCAAGAGCCAAAGACACCTTCAGAGATTCGTAGCTTCCTAGGTTTGGCTGGATACTACAGGCGTTTTATTGAAAACTTCTCAAGAATTGCTGCACCCTTAACGTCGTTAACACGTAAGAACATTAAGTTTAATTGGGGGCCTAAGCAGCAAGAATCTTTTGATATCTTGAAGCAGAAGTTGAGTAACGCTCCAGTACTGACTCTACCTGAAGGCATTGAAGAATTTGTGGTGTATTGTGATGCGTCACACACCGGAATGGGTTGTGTGAATGCAAAAGGGCAAGGTCATAGCCTACGCTTCACGTCAATTAAAGGTGCACGAAAAGAATTACACCACCCATGACTTAGAGTTGGGTGCCGTTGTATTTGCACTAAAGCTTTGGAGGCATTATCTGTATGGGACGAAGTGCGTGATCTACTCCGACCACAAGAGCCTTCACCATCTGTTCAATCAGAAAGATTTGAACATGAGGCAGCAACGATGGATGGAAACCTTGAACGATTACGATTGTGAAATAAGATACCATCCAGGCAAGGCTAATGTAGTCGCAGATGCTTTGAGCAGGAAGGAAAGAGTGAAGCCGATAAGGATCAATGCCAAGAGCATTGAAATTAAGAGCAGCTTGAATGAGAGGTTGTTAGCTGCACAAAAGGAAGCTGTGTTGGAAGCTAACTATTCCGAGGAGAAATTAGGAGTAACTGAAGAACAGTTGTCCTACGATAAAGACGGAATGTTGAGATTAAATGGACGAATATGGGTTCCTGTATATGGAGGACTTCGTGATGTTATCCTCAAGGAAGCCCACAGTTCCAAGTATTCTGTCCATCCTGGAGCTGATAAGATGTACCAGGATTTAAAGGCGAATTATTGGTGGATAGGCTTGAAAAAGTCTATAGCTGCTTATGTAGCTAAATGCTTGACGTGTGCTAAAGTCAAAGCTGAACATCAGAAGCCGTCAGGTTTACTGCAACAGCCTGAAATTCCCACTTGGAAATGGGAAATGGTGACGATGGACTTCATCACCAAATTGCCTAAGACGCCGAAGGGAAATGATACTATATGGGTCATAGTTGATAGACTGACTAAGTCAGCACACTTCCTGCCCATTAGAGAGACCTTCAGCTCTGACATGCTAGCCCAATTGTACGTAGATAAGATTGTGGCCTTGCATGGTGTGCCAGTATCTATTATCTCGGATCGGGATACTAGATACACATCTCATTTCTGGAAGAGTTTCCAACAGTCTCTGGGCACTCAATTGAATTTCAGTACGGCTTACCACCCTCAGACGGACGGGCAGAGTGAACGTACCATTCAGACGTTGGAAGACATGCTGCGTGCATGTGTGATTGATCTAGGAGGAAGTTGGGACAGGCATTTACCATTAGTCGAATTCTCCTACGATAATAGCTACCATACTAGCATTAAGGCTGCGCCTTTCGAGGCACTATATGGTAGAAAGTGCAGAACGCCCATTTGCTGGGCAGAAGTGGGAGATACGCAATTATCAGGTCCTGACTTAGTCTTCGAGACAACGGACAAGATTGTCCAAATTCGCGACCGCCTGAAAGCTGCTCGAGATAGACAGAAGAGCTATGCGGATGAAAGGCGAAAGCCTCTCAAGTTTGAGGTTGGCGATAAGGTTTTGCTCAAAGTATCACCTTGGAAGGGGGTGATGCGATTTGGCAAGAAAGGTAAGTTAAGCCCAAGGTATATAGGACCTTTCGAGATCATCGAATGTGTAGGATCAGTGGCTTATAAATTGAACTTACCTGAGGAGCTCGATGGTATTCATAATGTATTCCACGTCTGCAATCTAAAGAAATGTCTAGCTGACGAGTCGCTAGTCATACCACACACGGATGTGCATATAGACGAGAGCTTAAAATTTGTGGAAAAACCTGTGTCGATTGAGGATCGACAGGTAAAGAAGCTTCGGAGGAAGCTTGTGCCTATTGTCAAGGTAAAACAGGATGCTCGTAGAGGTCCTGAATATACATGGGAGTTAGAGTCCAAAATGCAAGAGAAATACCCTCAATTGTTTCAGTAAATCTCGAGGTCGAGATTTCTTTTAAGGGGGTGAGGATGTAACACCTCAGAAATTCCTGTCCATTGAAATAAAGACACATGTCATGAGAAACAGACGTGTCAGGAAAACCGGATCAAATAAAAAGATGTATGGTAGGATTTTTAATAAAAAGGGCGTCATGTTATTTAAAATACCTCTGAACGACCCAAGGGCGACATGTTATTAAATCACCTCTGAGCGACCCGAATTTTATAAATCCCAAGATCCTTAAATCATTTGATAAACATCCTACATGATAACCGGTTGGTTCCAAATAAATAAAGTTCCATCTTTATTACTATGGACTTTGGATTAATAAGGTTTGTTACTATTGAAAATACTAAATAAAATCCTTGTAAATGGAATCAAGAATAATTATGAAGCTTGTTAACTATAATGGGAATCCAAGACTTGTTCTTGGTGTTTCCGTCACTTTACAAGTCCCATAAAAGGTCACATGAAGGAGGAAACATGTAAGACCTATCCAAGCATGCAATGGCTGAGCCAATGGCCCCACTACTGAAAAAGATGGACTGAATTCGGAAATGGTTTGATTGCATGGTCAAGACTTAAAAGTTTACAAATTTTTGTCCTCTGACCAACGGTTACGGACCGCAAGGCTCAAGGCTTACGGTCCGTAAGGAGGATACCTAGGCGATTTCAGCAAAGGTCGGTTACAGACCGTAACCATTTCAGCATACGGTCCGCAAGAGATGCTTACGGACCGCAAGGCCTTAAGCTTACGGTCCGTAAGGCTGTCGCTGGCAGCAGGTTTTGGACAGCTGCCTGTTCAGCCTGTTGCACCGACTTAAATAGTGGTTTTTCGAAACAAGGGACTTGCTAGGCAGTTTTTAGCCACATAGGGACACCTGGGGTGATCACACATCAATTGTAGACTTGCATGTCTTGATCTTGAGCTCATGGGTGCACTATATAAGGGTCAAGAGTTGTGACCATTTGATCATTCATTTGCATCTTCACTTCTGGAGCTCCTGGACAGCTATCAAGTTTTCTTAGGCTCCATAATCCTTCTTAGGACTCTTGTAAGTGTCCTTAACCTCCCTTAATCCATTTTAGCTTAGTTAATTAGCTAAAAGTCAAACCGTCGTAATTAAGGTTTGACTCCGGGATTAGTCCATAATTACTCACTAATATCCCGAATTAAAAATACCTTTAAGTAGGTAATTATGTGGGTAACAAACCCTTAAAAGGGTAATTCCAGAATCCCACTCTAAATATGCTAATTGTCGAGTCAAAGTACATTATAAAAAGTCAACAGAAATGACTATTTGCAAATTAATGCATAATTAGCAATGTAGGTTACATGCAATCTGTTTGATCATTAAAATAACTTGGTAATTAATGTAAGAACATGTTCCAACATGTTCAACTCGACAATTTTCAGTTTAGGCTCGGTTTGGAACCGAATGTCGTAAAGTTTGACTTCTGCTTTGACTTTCAGTTCTGACCCGTTTAAGCCAAGATTAGGATTGCCTTAGAGCTTCTTTTGAACCTATTTACATGTTAGTATAACTCTCTGAGATTATACAACTTGGTTCATTGGATATCCTATTCACGTGCATGTTTCCGTTAATCGCTTATATGTTGACCATTATGCCCATTTGACCTTAAAACGTGATTTTTGAAAATGTAAAAGGGTAGGCACCTTAGTTGCTGATTTATAAACTTGCACCCAAAATTTGAAGTCAGTTTGAGGTCTAGATTAAGAGTTATACTCAATAGCGTAATTAAGAGCTTCTTTACTAATTAAATGGCGTAAATTACGTATAGCCTATTAAAACCCAAATTTTTATACCAAACTTTTTACCCACTGTTATAAAATAATATTTTGGGATTTTTGGTGATTTTTATTTATTTTTAGGCTGAGCATAACTTAGTGTTCTAAGATTAATTCGGTTTATGCCGGTTTTGCCCTTTTTAGCCATAAAATGAGTTTTACAAAACCTTTTGACCTCAAATCAATTTCTATTGATTTTTTATGATAAGTAAATTATTTTGAGCCTTCTGGAATATTAAAAATATCAGCTTTTTACAGAAAACCCGGAAATGGCTCCAAATCACCTTTTTAGGCATTTTTAACACATAAGTGTGCACTAGGACCTTATTTAGCATAAGGGTTTGAACCTACTGATGCAATTAGTATACTTTTATATTTTTAAACAGTAGGCAAATGTTTTGAACTCAGAATTCCAGAATTGACCTTTTAGGCACTTGTGAAATTACCAAAATGCCCCTACGGTGCATAGTAAGGTTAAAGTCAATAAATTTCACATAATTTTGATACCCTACTGTTATAACTTAGTAAATTAAATATATTTACTAATGTAATCAGACCTGTAACTCAGGTTATTAATTTAACTCTTTTACACCTTATAAAATGACTAAAACGCCCTTATGAGGCATAGTTTTGGTTTAACAATCATTTGGGGCATAATGGAAGGTATCATTCTGATATCACAACATATTTTAAGTATATTAACTTCAGAAACTTGTATTTGACTCCTATGGTTACTCGTTACGCATTATACGCGTTCGGATCGGCTTATGTGGCTAGTTTGGCCATTTTAGCCGAAACGGGTCAAACCATATCTTTTTGGTCTCAAAATCCAGAATGTGATTATGATACCCATATAAAACAAGTGTGCAAACTTGTTGGGGGCAAAAACCACATTCTAAAACGGTCTTCGCCTTATTGTGCGTTTAAAACCGTAATCTTTATATAAGACTAACCGGTCTAAGCTTAAGACCCGTTAGGATTCTAATAGGTTATTAAAACCTTAATTTCCAGATCTAGGAGCCCAGTAAAAGCTACTTGCACTCGTTATATTTGGTTTATACTTGCTCGGGTAAATACGTTTAACTTATTTTCCCTATACGGGCTTGGGGTACGGTATATAAGATACCGCTTGGTCGGGGAATTGACCTTAACCAGTTGATGGTTAAGTGCTGTCAAATTAACTCGTTTGAAAATGCTGTTTTGTTTGTTTAACGCCTTTGGGGGTTTAATGACCATGTCCCGGATATCCTTGGCATCATACCATGAATGGCCACGACCTTAGCACACGGGTGTAGGCGTACACCCGTAGTGCATTTTATTGCATATAATCGTCGGCACGGGAGGAGTCTCGCGGAGATTTATATTAAGTGGTGTGTCTATTGAGCTTTAACCCGGCACGACCCGGGCTACTGAACGCAGAACAAACATGTAATTCTTTTACAAGATTATTAAGCAAATAATTATCCCAAGTTATAAAAAGTTTTATGCCACGTGCATTTAAATCAATTTTAAACATTTTTCAAAATGAGTCAGTTGAATTGTATTTACCAGTGTAAACTGACGTATTTTCCAAAAAGACTAAGTGCAGGTACTACGCGCAATAGGTTGGTAACTCCTTAAGCATCCATAGAAGTCTCGCGGAGATTTATAGTGATCCTTGTATCTAGCTCGTTACCATCCGAAGTTGTAACCATTATTTGTTATATGAAAGTTTGGTGATCGGTAGTTTCCATCACCCGAGGTTTTTTATGCCGGAGATCATTCGTTGATCAAGGGCTTTTTCCTCGTATAAATCCTTGTGTCACTTGTGCATTTTACATTTGAGTGATCCTTCACTTTGTTCATCATACCAAGCATCATTCCCCGTTTACATAAAGTTTGGTTGCATTATCTTTAAGTGATTTTTGACCAAAACAGTTTGGCGCCCACCATGGGGCCATTGGTGCTTCATTCATAAGGAAGTTTTTCTGTTGGTGATCATTCCGGAAGTGTTGCATGGCTTCATCGTTGAAGAATACTTCCACAGCGATGTCAGCAGTCAATTCATCTAATGGCATTCCACCTTTGCCTCCACCACCAGCTGGATCTCAGAAAAATGCTGAGAAGAGACCAACTCCTATCTCCTCTAAACCATCATCTTCTGCTCTAACTTCTTCTATTCCCAGTACTAGTGATATATTTACTTTGATTTTGCAGATGAGGGATCGTATGCAGCAGCAGGATGAAACTAATGACAGGATCCTCAAGGAAATCGGAGATCTCAAAAGGCAAAAGAAAACGGCAGAGGATCATTCCCCACTAATGCCCAAATCTTTGAATTTTGATACTCCGATGATTACTTCTCAGCCATCAGAGGTCCCAGACGTTCAACACATGTGTGGATCAAGAGGAGTGCATTTCGGCCCAGCAGTAGTGACTCAGGCATCAGGATCATATTTCCAACCGGCAGGATCCTATACTCAGCATATGGGGTCCTTCATGAACTCAGGATCCTCCTTCGTTCCGGGATCATCCCAGGTTCAAGGATCCTCCTTCGTTCCAGGATTATCCCAGGTTCAAGGATCCTCCTTCGTTCCAGGATTATCCCAGGTTCAAGGATCCTCCTTAGTTCCAGGATCATCCCATATTCAGGGATCCCTTCAGATGCCAGGATCCTTGAAGAATTTGCAAACAGGAAGTCCAGATGTCCATCAAGGAGATTTTATTCCGATGCAGTCCATTGCTTCCACTGGTCCATCAATCATCCCAGAATCCCAGCAATATGGATTCACATCCAATGTTCCTAACTTGAACCCGATGGGAGGTAACACTTTTAATAATTCTCTTACCACTAACCATGGATTCATGCAGGATACAGGTATCAATCATGCTATGGCCAGAGAACTACAAAAACTGAAGGATATGATATCAAGTGTTCTAGGGGTAGTCAAACCTATCCCGGAGATTGCAGATGGAAGCCATAAGGTATCTCGTTTTGCACCACCAATTTGTGATGCTGAGATACCCAAAAGATTCCATATCCCTACTATGAAGCTGTATGATGGTACAACGAATCCTGAGGAACACATAGCACAATACAGGGAGAGGATGGAGATCAATCCTATTCCAGAAAGGTTAAAGGAAGCATGCATGTGCAAGGGATTTGGATCCACTCTTACTGGATCAGCTCTTAAATGGCTACTAAGTCTTCCCCCTTACTCTATTACTTCGTTTGCTAATTTAGTTAACTTATTCAATAATCAATTTTCTTGTAGCAGAAAATTTGAACGATTGACTAGTGATTTATATAGGATAACACAGGGTCATAATGAATCATTAAGGGATTATATAACCAAGTTTAGTAAAGAATCCTTGGACATTCCTAACTTGGATGTGGCCACAGCTGTTGAGGCCTTCAAGATGGGATTGCTTAAGGATTCATTGTTCTATGATGATCTTGTTATGACACCGTGCAGGAACCTAGACGAAGTAAGAACCCGGGCACTCAGGTTCATCCGGCTAGAGGATGACAAAAGGATCCAGGAGAGACAAGTAGGATCCTCAAAACAAGAAAAGCAAGGATCCTCTTTCAAAAGCAACAAATTCAAATCCTATAACAGAACTGACAATCAGAATGTGCATGCTATAGACCAAGAAGAGGATGATGAAGATTATCCTCCAATTTCTGAATACTGTTTTTCCGTTGATAATCATGAACTAATCCTTGCAATGCAGAATCTAGGAGAAAAAGCCAGATGGCCCAGAAAAAATGACAAAACAGCCGCAACTAAAGATAAATCAAAGTGGTGTGCATACCATGAAGATTTTGGGCATTTGACAGAGGAATGCATCGCATTACGAAAGGAAATTGGATATCTGCTGAGCAAGGGGCATTTGAAAGAATTGTTGGGAAGAAAAAAGCAAAGGACTCAGGATCCTGAAAGGATCCCTGAGAAAGCTCCAGCTCCTCCAGTAGATGCACAAGTGATTAACTTTATATCTGGAGGATCAGACATCTGTGGTACATCCTTCTCAGCAGCTAAAAGGCATGCAAAGGAAGCTAAAATGGATAACGGAGAAAGACCTATTCGAACATCAAGTGTCTCGGAAGGAAAAATCATAACCTTTGATGAGGATGATAGAATTAACATCCAGGATCCTCATCATGATAGTTTAGTTATTACTCTTTTTATTTCTAACCATTTTTTCCGCAGGATCCTTATTGACGGAGGAAGCTCAGTAAACATTATCCAGCTTGATGTTCTGAAGAAAATGGGTATCCCTGAATCAGATATCACACCAAGATCCTCCGTGCTTGTAGGATTTAGTGGCGAAACTAAGAAAACCCTGGGGGACATTAAACTCCCAATTTATGTGGAAGGATTACATAATTATCAAAAATTTTGTGTTATTGACTGTTTGTCTTGTTGTAATGTTATCCTTGGCAGGCCCTGGATACACGATATGAAGGCAGTCCCATCCACCTACCATCAGTGTGTGAAGCTTCCTAGCCCATGGGGAATAATCAAGATCGATAGTGATCAACAGGAGGCTAAGGATTGTTACACCTCATCAATGAAACCAGCCTCGAAATCAAGGGAGCAATAGCAATTAAAGTATCCTCCAAGGGGTGTCTTGCAGGCAAGAGAGCAGGATGTGGACGAAATCCTCTTGGATCCTGATGATCCTGAATCCAAGATCTACATCGGATCAGGGATCCTTGATAAAACGAAAGAAGACATAGTATCCTTCCTCAAAAGAAGAAAATCTACCTTTGCATGGAAACGTGAGGATATGACAGGTATATCTAAGGATATTATCACTCATAAACTTGGCATTGACAGGTCAGTTAAACCGATCCATCAAAAAAGGAGGAAGTTTGCACCAGAAAGAAATGCCATTATCCAGGAAGAGGTAGAAAGATTACTACGAGCAGGTATGATCAGAGAAGTGAAGTATCCAAAATGGCTGGCCAATGTGGTTGTTGTTCAAAAGAAAAATGGAAAGTGGAGGGTATGTGTCGATTTCACTGATTTGAATAAGGCATGTCCCAAGGATCCTTTCCCATTACCCCACATTGACTCCATGGTGGATGCAACGGCGGGTCATGAACTGTTAACCTTTATGGATGCATCATCTGGATTCCAACAAATTCAGATGGAACCATCTGACCAAGAGGATACGGCTTTTATGACCCCAACCGGTTTATATTGTTATATTGCTATGCCTTTTGGATTAAGAAATGCAGGTGCAACGTATCAAAGGCTGGTGAATATGATGTTCAAAGATCAAATTGGACAAACCATGGAAGTGTACATAGACGATATGGTGGTGAAATCCAAAAAAGCTGAGGATCACCTAAGGGACTTGGAGGAAGCATTTGATATCCTTGATAATTATAACATGAAGCTTAATCCTTCAAAATGTCACTTTGGTGTTAAAGCAGGTAAATTCTTAGGATATATGGTAACCCAGAGGGGCATTGAAGCAAGCCCAGAACAAATCAAAGCATTGGTGAATATCAAATCCCCTACCAACGCTAAGGATGTGCAAAGGCTAACAGGCAGGATAGCAGCTCTAAACAGATTCATATCCAAATCCTCATAAAAGTGTAAAGAATTCTATGATATCCTAAGAAAGAACAAGAAATTCGGATGGACTGAAAAGCATGAGAATGCTTTACAAGCCCTAAAAGAATACATGTCCTTAGCCCCAGCATTGATGAAACCAGAAAAAGGAGATGTGTTATCCTTATACCTTGCGGTATCCTCAAAAGCAGTAAGTGCAGTCCTTGTTAAGGATCATGAAGGTACACAATATCCTGTCTATTATGTAAGTAAGAGTTTACTTGATGTTGAATCCAGGTATTCACACCTTGAAAAACTTATTCTTGCACTGATTTTGGCATCTACTAAACTAAGACATTATTTTGAAACCCATGTTATTGTTGTTAGAACTAATTTCCCAATTAAGAATGTCCTCAGGAAACCAGATGTTTTGGTCAAAAATCAGACAAGGAGAATGCAACCAAACTTTATGTAAATGGGGAATGATGCTTGGTATGATGAACAAAGTGAAGGATCACTTAAATGTAAAATGCACAAGTGACACAAGGATTTATAGGAGGAAAAAGCCCTTGATCAATGAATGATCTCCGGCATAAAAAACCTCGAGTGATGGAAACTACCGATCACCAAACTTCAATATAACAAATAATGGTTACAACTTCGGATGGTAACGAGCTAAGTACAAGGATCACTATAGTATCGTGTGTCAAAGCGTGTGAGAAGTGTGTTGTGTCTTCCGAATGTTGAAGAGTGCTACTTATACAAGTGAGTGTGGTCATATTTTAGGTAAATAACCTAACTATTAGCTCGTTACCCCTTCAAGAATAGAAGTAAATTTAGCCTAAATTTTCGCCCTTAAATTGTGCTGAGTTTCCATATTGTCCACAACGTCCATCTTTGATTATGCATATGCCAAAGTAGAGTGACAGGTTCCTTGTTTACGTTGTTAAGAGCGGATCCTACTCGAAATTCCTGCAAGACAACATTAAATCCAAAGAGAACAATCGTTAGTATGAGGATCCCTAGGATGGTCCGTGATCCTGATCCTGGAACTCTTCTGAGGATCACTATCTGCCAAAGAAACAAGGATCACTGGTTAGGATCACATGTAAGGATCATAAGTCATAAAAATCCAGCCCTAACAATTGCCCCCAAAATATAAGGAGTATTTATCTAATATAAACGAGTTATATTTTGCCAGTCTTATCTCTAACTGACTTAACGAATATATAGCCGTTACAATGGAACTATCCGTTGTGATCTGACGTCACAGAAGTGACAGCCCTGCACAAATCATCATTATAAATAGAAATAGGGATAGGATCGAATGCATTTAAATTCAAAGCGACTCCCTTTATAACCGTATTCGGAAGATCAGCCAGGTATTCTCCTTCGCATCTTCTTCTCTTTTGCTCTGTTTTTCTTCTTCTTTCCATTCTTCTGTAAAGATGTTGCTCCGGAACTCCCCGCATAAGGATCCTAAGAAGAACAGCCCCTTGAAGGGTCAAGGGATCATCAAAGATTCTCCCACCGATAGATGCTGTTTTACCGATCCTCAGATCGACAGAATCCGTCAATGCTTTCCGGCGAACACTATCTTCAAGTCTTTTACCCCCACTGCTTTGAGTGATTTTATTTCTGATACTTGGGTAGCTTTCTCGGTTACTCCGTTCTTGATAGGATATTCGTATCCTTTCCCACAGTTCACTCAATCCTTTTTCTCTCTTACCGGCATCTGCTATATCCAGGCTATGCCCATGATCTGGAGGGTGTTATACACCCTTGAGAGGATCATTGATCAAGAGGCCTTTAAGTTGACTCATCTTAAGTTGACTCCTGCTGCAAAAGAGAGACTCTTGGCCTTTAAGAAGCTTGATCCGGAGACAAGAACTTTCCAGGTTGCCATCCAGGATTCTCAAGAAGTATCCTCTTCCTCTGTCACAATGTCAAGTAAGTATCCTCATTTAAAAAGTAATTCTATGTAGGATTTTCAAGTTTAATTAGAATACTTATCTTATTTTGGTTGTGTAGGTGCTGGAAAATCTTCTAAGTCTGCCTCAAAGTTTGGCATCGATGATCTGACCAACGTGAAATCCTCAAGAAAGAAGAATCCTGCTAGCCCAAGCGCTTCAGCCCCTAAAGCACCTATTAGGGGTAAAGGAAAGAAGAGAAAGGCCTCTGAGGATTTACAAGGTCTGCCCCTGCTCCGCCAACAGTTCCTGGACTACTTCAATGAGGTAAGGATCACTGCCCCTGTTTGCTATCCTGACAGTTTTGAGGATCACTTGTTTCTGATGTTGGGCCTTGTTTTCCTTGCAGAAATTTGCTGAAATAGAGACTTATGTTGGCCACGTCGAGGATCAAGACCGTTAAATCGCTGACCTCCAACAAATGGGTGTGCTGAAGGATCTCAAGATTGCTGATCTTGAGAAGGAGCTCCGGGCTACCAAGGATGATGCTGCCAAGATGCTGATCAACTTTGATTATGAGAAGCATGATATCACCCAGGATGCCAAGGTCTCTGCTGTGATAGCCATGTATAAGATCCAGCTGCAGATGGCTGCGGAAGCTCAGGATCCTGCCTTCGACAAAAGCACATGGGACGTGGAGGGCTGGAAGGCGAGGCTGGCAGAGTTGGAGGATGATGAGGAGGCTGAGGAGATCCCGATGCTTGAAGGTGCTGGCAAGGATCATGCTGGGGAGGCAAGTGGAGCCGGTGGTGATGGTGCAGCGAAGGATTGAGCTGCAAGATTGGGCAATGATGGAAACTTCGTGACTTAGCCGGAGCCCAATTTTTTTGTGGTTGTTGATGTTTTTTAGAAACAATTATGGTCTGTAACTTTGAACAATAGTTTTAGGATTAAGGATCCAGGATCCTTCAGACAATAGGTAGGATTGCAAATGGTGGAGGGATCCTCTGTTTGGGGGATGAAGCCATTGTGATCCTGCCGCCTTTTAATTTCCTGCATGCTATGACCGCACAAACAATGGACACCCTTTGCTAACCCATGTGGACGGGCCACGTTTTGCTGGTAGAAACGTGGGTTGGCAATTTTGACAACTTTGAAGGGTTTTAAACCTTTGTTAATAAAATAACTCTAATCTTTTTGGCTTATCTCGTATTGTTATCCTTTTAATTTCCAACTGTTTTGATACATGTTTGTTTGAGTAAGAAAAGTTAAGCAAACTATGTTTAAGAAATTTAGGATATGATCCTGGATCAAATATCCTATAATCGAAAATTTTCAAAGTAGTTTATTTTAAGGATCATAGGTTCAGTTGTCAAGGTCTAAGGGTTATTCAAATGAATAATGAATGAAATTGAAAATAATTAAGGATCATACCTGAGGATCCAAGTTAGGATCCTAACCTTTAATCAGGATAACCATAAATGAAACTTTAATGGATAATAAGGATTAAGTGTCACACCCCCAAAATACCACCTAGGGAGTGTCCCTGCTAGGCGTGTGACGTACCAGCACTGAGCCACTAATCACATTGAACCCATACAAGTTTCTAAATAAAGTTCTCAATTATTAATAAAATACCATCAATATGTTTAAATGAAAACCAATATGTTCAGCGGAAGCAAATAGTAAACCAAGTTAAACTGTTTCAAAACCCAAGTATAGTTTCATGAAATCAATCGCATAAATCCTCCCAGTCGACCCATGACCACTCCAGCTACTCCAGACAGCAAGTTCCCCCAAATCCAAGATACCTAACGACCTGCGAGCATGCAACAAGTGTATCAGACAACGCTGGTGAGTTCATAGTTTTACAAAAACGTTGGTTACCAAGTGTTTAGTTAATCCATTGAATTTAATTCCGAAAGTAATGTTGAAAACAATGTTGATAATACCCCAATACAAGACGGCTTCTGATTTACATTGCCCTTTCTCCAATGCTCCTATCAAAGCATTGGTCATGACTAGGTCCTTAGTTCAACACCCGTCCTCCCAGGTACGGGGTGAGGTTGCCAAACCTAAGTAGCGCTACTAACTAATACCATGTTACCTTCCTGGTAACCAAACAACACGGAGGGACTTTAAAGGTGATAGGAAGAGTATATTATCCAACATTCCCGTTTTTACCCAAAAGACTTATCCCTTCCCGGGATACCCACTGACAGTCCCAACCACCGGGACGCATGCTCAAGAAAGATGAACTCACCTTTGATTTGCTCGGTAAGACTAGTTATGTGTTCACACTTGATTAATCGAATCCTAATATCAGTTCCAGTTATGGTCAGCTTTATAGCACACAATCATACGTCCCTTATACACATTTTGCATGAAATTCCCACATAGATCATACAAGTCATAACAAGAAATCACGCATCACACTAGTCACAACATTCATTGAGGAATCAGTTTCAGTCTCACTGATTCGCTTTCGTCACATGTACAGGTATCACATCAACACTTAAATAAGCCATTCATGCATCCTACAATTTATAACTTAAGTGTTCACTAACTAGTGTACTTTAACCATTCAATCCATAGGTAACACATATTAAATTATTCCACTCGGCCTAACCCAACAAGTATTGTGATTCTTTTAATCTGAATGGCTCATTCATTCAGTTTATGACCCAAGTGATGCAGGCCCAAGGTTCGCTTGGGTGAAGTGGTATCACAGCCTAGATGTAACCCGGGCCCAAATCAAATGCAAGTGGGCTTCCTTTTTGCGCGATCCCCCCCACATTCAGCCCATGTTTAACGTGAAACTTTACCCAGTGAATTTAATAGTTGTTTACTTTGCAACTAGGTTAACACAAGCCATATTCAAGATTAATAGCATCTCTTTTACCACCCCCTAAACATAATTACCCTTTTAAGAAATTTCGAAAACAACAACATCATGCACAGTTGATTTTTAAGATGGCTTAACCAATCAATTATTCGCCCTCATGCACCTTAATATTACACATAATCCGATCTATGAGTAAACATCTATATTTACGTATCATTAATATGAATCATATCAATTTCTACACAAATAATCCAGTTAATAATGAACTAACATTTATATCTTTGACTAACCTGACAACACACATGGGCCTCCACTTTTTCATTCATGTTACCAAGCTTTACCAACCATGTACTATCAATCCTATTGGACCTCTAACTCTACTGTTACATCAATATTTCTTATGGATCACATGCCATCAAATGTATTGGACCCCCCCCCTCTAAAAGCTACTGATATATCATAATTAGCAAGCATTCAAGTTAAATAATATTCCCATCAATCCCTCACATGACCAATCACATTAATTCTATTACATACTCGAACCCCATCTTGTGTTTTAGACATACTAATTTAATTTCTGAATCCTTCTTTACTGTTATCATCTCAACTAATTTAATGCCATGTTCATGTATACAACACCCTAATCATCACATAAATACCACCTGTTATCATGATTTATTTAATGCATGATCCTAGCAATAATCATCCATTCCTCATTAATCGTTCAAGTCCACTGTTATATTCTTTAATCAAACTCATACACACAACATTAAGCACATAATCTAATCTCAACTAAGGTTATGTACACATACCTTTTATTACAGTCAAGCATCAAGATTAAACGTATAAATTGTTGCACCCCTACTAATGTTCGATCCCCCTATATCAACACAGTTTCTAACAAGACCAATTCAGACCTTTTACTTACACATACTCATGCAATCGAACATATCATCACATACCATATATTACCACATATGAGCATAATTCATGTCAACCTCAAGAACAACAAGCAGGTTAACAATAACAAGCAGGTTGACAATAAAATTACTAACCGAAGTCAAGAACGCCGATTGAAAGGCCTCGATGAAGGGGGGTCTCCTGGTGCCGTGCGTAGACTATGGAGACTAATAGGGTTTTTGTTTTTGATTTAGTGTTTATGATAAACAATCACAATTATCATGCAATAACTATTAAACTTTGAGGCGGAAACGGTTTCCTGTTTGGCCGACATGGGCTCCAGCCCACTCACTTGGGCTGCCATATCACTTAGCAAACATTAGTAAGGTTTGTGATGGCTTGGGCTTGTAAATATGTATGTGTTAATCAGGTTCGCGGCCCAAATGTATCACCGGCCCAATTTCTATATCTATAATTAGGCTTGGGTGAATTATATTTGATTATCATACTAATAAGTGTGCAAGTTCGGGTTTTGTATGCGGGAGTGTTAAACGAGTTTGCAGCCCAATCGAGTTGGTTCTTTAAATTAATTGAACAACACACAACAACATTTAACGGTTTCTTCTATGCATACACACCTAATCCTTAATAGTGCGCGATACAAGTAAATAAACACGGAGACACACGCTAAAGGTTCGTGGAATTTTGAGTAGTGCCAACCTTAATTATTCGGGTTGTCACATCATCCCCAACTTGAAAGAAATTTCGTCCCGAAATTTGATAAGCAATCCAAAACAACTCGGTGTTAGATCAGGATGACTGTGGATTTTTCCCCAGGTGCCACATCATCCCCAACTTGAAAGGGAATTTCGTCTCGAAATTCGCGAACGATATCAGAAGTTGATTCCACCGCTCGAATAACTGAGGATACTAGAGTTTATTCCGATCATTGTGTTACCATGTGAACTCCGGTCCACGTCTTGAGTTCCAACGAACTCTCTCACGATTGGGATTCGACTATACTAATAAACCTTGACTTTCTAGTCCATGCCAAGCTTCGTTACTATGCGTGGCTATGTGGGCCTTTAGGACCGGTCATCCGTACATGGTCGTCTTCAGGTTTTTAATACACCCTATTAAAACTCAGATGAATAGAATATCGAGACCAGCGTGCTTTTCCTGCACCAGTTCCCTAAGGTTGCTGTATAGTGAGGTCCGTATTCGTTCCATGAAGTAGCAAATATCGTCCGACCTGCCAAAGGTTGCTTCCCCATGCCCTACATGGGTCAATCTTGAGAACTCTCTTTCTTCAGTTCTCCAGTTTAAGCAAAGCGAGTCTGATCAGGTATGTTAGAGTCAATAGCAAGCTGCGAAGCTCGTGCACGTCCAGGCTTCAAGGTCGTATTCATTCAAAAGTTCCATCCAGTGATGTCGTTACATGTTTAACTCCTTAGGAACAAGGGTATACGGGAGGCCCTTGTGATCGGTCTAGGTAGCGCATTTGGTACCGTCCAAGCAATGCCTCCAACTTAAATCCAAAGACCATGGCTTCCACCGCAGGTCGTGACTCGTGTAGTTCTTCCTGTAAGTCCACCACGTAAGCCATCGCCTTCTCATGTTGCATTGGTGTGTGACTGGGACTCTGATTCAAACCATCATGGTATACCGCCAGATCATCAGTACTCTCGGATAGAAGTGATACTCATTGCGTTACAGGGTTGGGTTTCGAAAGCTGAAGAACGTTTCCCTGTTTTAGTTCCCATGAATTCACAGCTCCCCGCTGTGCTAAGGAGGTTGAAGTTGCGCCATCTTCGAAAACTCATGATGAATCTGCGATAGTATCCAGCGAACCCAAGGGATTGCTGTATCCCAGAAGGAATCCGAAATTGCCTGAGGTTAATTTGAAATTCCACCTGACGATGTGGAGGTAAACCAAGTAACTCTTCAGAAAACACGAGAGAAAATTTTACGAACACAGGGAAGATCTTCTTCAGGTTGCGAATCGGTGACGAGAGCCAGAATAGCAGGGTAGCCCTTCAGTAGACACTTCTGGGCTTTCATGGCTAAGACGATGCCAACAATGGCACCACTACGATGATCTTGAGCTGACAAGGGTTCCCCATTAGGGAGAGGGATACGCACGATTTTCTCTTTACAGAGAATTTCCGCTCGATGCATGGGTAACCAAATCCATGTCAACGACCACGTCAAAACTTACAAGGGTATCAGGAAGTAGGTCAATGTCGAACACTTGACCCATGAAATCAAGTTTACAACCAAAAAGAACATGAGAAGCTTCTATCGATTTACTATCAGTTAATTCTACTACATGCTTATTTACAATAAGGGTGCGAGTCAGTCCTAGCTAACGATTGAACCCCAGAGACACATAACTCAAATCGGCACCAAAGTCGAATAAAATAGAAGCAAAAAGATCATTCAAATAAGACGTACCGTTCTCAGCATTGCCATCATTGTGAGCTTCCCCCAGCGCCAATAGTAAATACTCTTCCACGTGCTCCGTTCCCACCATTGTTTCCATTGTTGTCGCTCCCAGTATTGTTGTTGTTGCCAGCATTCTGATTAAGCTGAGGGCAATCCCTCTTAAAATGACCCTCATCACCACACTGAAAGCACCCCTTTTGATTTCCCCGGTTCTGTTGAGACTGTTGCCTCTCCTGTTGCTGTGGCTGCTGCTGCGGCTGCTTTGGAAGCCAGACCCTGCAATCTTTAGCCATATGACCCACCTTGTTGCACCTATGACATACCCGGGTGCACGGTCCGCGATGGTGGAACATACACTTGTCACACTTTGGTAGCTTTCCCGCGTAAGAACCCTGATTTGAATTGTTGCTCTGATTCTGATTCACAGAAGACGACTGGCTGAAACTACGGTGGATGCTGTGGTCTGCCCTTTTCTGAGATTGGCTGGCACTGGTTGCTTTGTCAGTATCGCTCCATTTTCGCTTGTGATCACTAGCAGGTGTGGTAGCTGTAGCAGTCAAGGTAGTAGCAGAAACACGTGGCGGCAAGTTGCCACGTTCGACCTCTTGGTCAGTAATCTTATGTGCCAAACGGACGATACGGGGCAGATTGTCTAAGTTTGCAGCAGTAACGTACCCCTTAACAGCTGGTGCTAAGCCCTTGAGATACAACTCAATTCGCCGAGGTGGGGGTCGAGACATGTTAGGGCACAAAGTTGCTAAATCATTAGACCTCCTAGTGTATGCTTCAATCTCAGATCCCTCCATTTTCAGATTGTAGAACTCGTTCTCCAGTTTCTGAATCTCATCACGAGGACAATACTCCTCTCGCATCAACTCCTTGAAATCATCCCAAGTAGTGGCATTCGCCATCTCAATACCCAACATCTGAACCTGGGCATTCCACCATGTAAGGGCACCATCCTCGAGTGTACCCGTAGCATACTTCACTCTGTCCCCAGCTGGACAGTTACACATTGCAAATACTGATTCTGCCTTCTCAAACCATCGCAGGAGTCCTACAGCCCCTTCAGTCCCACTGAAGGTCTGTGGCTTACAATCCATGAACATCTTGTACGTACATGCAGGTGGAGCAGGTGGATTGTTTTGATTCGCAGGTTGACCTAAAACGTAAGAACGTACAACGCACTGGTAAGATTCGAGTATACGACACAAGGATATAAAGTAATTGGCACCTATCGTACCAGCCTGGTAAGCCGCTAGGGCTTCAGCTACACGAGTGTTGATCAGGTTGGTCAGCTCAGCTTGGGTCATCGCGATGTGACCACGTCCATGTCCTCGTCCACTCATGATTCTATAGGATAAGAGGGAAAGGTTACGAGTTGAAATGAGGTACAGGTCAAGTATCACGTTGAAATCTACAATCTACCAAGTTTACACACAATAGGGCAGAACCCTTCTCACGCTCGTTAAGCCTCACTGGGACTTGCATGCACCTCGCGTTATTATTATGTGTGCACCCATAATAATAAGGCGATTTGCATGCTTATCTCAGCGCCTCTTAACTTGCGCTAAAAGGTTCCCCACATTCAAATAGCAAGCGAAAAGGTTTTATATGATCAAGAATCACAACAGTCGAAGGGTAGTGTCACACTAACAGTTCACATAACAGGGGTTGGTAATATAAGGGCTCATGCTGTTGTGCTAAGTGTGCATTCACGTGTGATGTTATACATAAGTGTACACTAGATATACTATGCAATAGTAAATGAGAAACGAACCTTGCAGTCTGGAGCTGAGTGTCATGGTCGATTTCGGTACTGTTCGGTTATAGTCTGGTTTTATGAAAACGTTTTAAAACCAAGTTCACTATAACCAGTGGCTCTGATACCAAACTGTCACACCCCCAAAATACCACCTAGGGAGTGTCCCTGCTAGGCGTGTGACGTACCAGCACTGAGCCACTAATCACATTGAACCCATACAAGTTTCTAAATAAAGTTCTCAATTATTAATAAAATACCATCAATATGTTTAAATGAAAACCAATATGTTCAGCGGAAGCAAATAGTAAACCAAGTTAAACTGTTTCAAAACCCAAGTATAGTTCCATGAAATCAATCGCATAAATCCTCCCAGTCGACCCATGACCACTCCAGCTACTCCAGACAGCAAGTTCCCCCAAATCCAAGATACCTAACGACCTGCGAGCATGCAACAAGTGTATCAGACAACGCTGGTGAGTTCATAGTTTTACAAAAACGTTGGTTACCAAGTGTTTAGTTAATCCATTGAATTTAATTCCGAAAGTAATGTTGAAAACAATGTTGATAATACCCCAATACAAGACGGCTTCTGATTTACATTGCCCTTTCTCCAATCCTCCTATCAAAGCATTGGTCATGACTAGGTCCTTAGTTCAACACCCGTCCTCCCAGGTACGGGGTGAGGTTGCCAAACCTAAGTAGCGCTACTAACTAATACCATGTTACCTTCCTGGTAACCAAACAACACGGGGGGACTTTAAAGGTGATAGGAAGAGTATATTATCCAACATTCCCGTTTTTACCCAAAAGACTTATCCCTTCCCGGGATACCCACTGACAGTCCCAACCACCGGGACGCATGCTCAAGAAAGATGAACTCACCTTTGATTTGCTCGGTAAGACTAGTTATGTGTTCACACTTGATTAATCGAATCCTAATATCAGTTCCAGTTATGGTCAGCTTTATAGCACACAATCATACGTCCCTTATACACATTTTGCATGAAATTCCCACATAGATCATACAAGTCATAACAAGAAATCACGCATCACACTAGTCACAACATTCATTGAGGAATCAGTTTCAGTCTCACTGATTCGCTTTCGTCACATGTACAGGTATCACATCAACACTTAAATAAGCCATTCATGCATCCTACAATTTATAACTTAAGTGTTCACTAACTAGTGTACTTTAACCATTCAATCTATAGGTAACACATATTAAATTATTCCACTCGGCCTAACCCAACATGTATTGTGATTCTTTTAATCTGAATGGCTCATTCATTCAGTTTATGACCCAAGTGATGCAGGCCCAAGGTTCGCTTGGGTGAAGTGGTATCACAGCCTAGATGTAACCCGGGCCCAAATCAAATGCAAGTGGGCTTCCTTTTTGCGCGATCCCCCCCACATTCAGCCCATGTTTAACGTGAAACTTTACCCAGTGAATTTAATAGTTGTTTACTTTGCAACTAGGTTAACACAAGCCATATTCAAGATTAATAGCATCTCTTTTACCACCCCCTAAACATAATTACCCTTTTAAGAAATTTCGAAAACAACAACATCATGCACAGTTGATTTTTAAGATGGCTTAACCAATCAATTATTCGCCCTCATGCACCTTAATATTACACATAATCCGATCTATGAGTAAACATCTATATTTACGTATCATTAATATGAATCATATCAATTTCTACACAAATAATCCAGTTAATAATGAACTAACATTTATATCTTTGACTAACCTGACAACACACATGGGCCTCCACTTTTTCATTCATGTTACCAAGCTTTACCAACCATGTACTATCAATCCTATTGGACCTCTAACTCTACTGTTACATCAATATTTCTTATGGATCACATGCCATCAAATGTATTGGACCCCCCCCCCCCCTCTAAAAGCTACTGATATATCATAATTAGCAAGCATTCAAGTTAAATAATATTCCCATCAATCCCTCACATGACCGATCACATTAATTCTATTACATACTCGAACCCCATCTTGTGTTTTAGACATACTAATTTAATTTCTGAATCCTTCTTTACTGTTATCATCTCAACTAATTTAATGCCATGTTCATGTATACAACACCCTAATCATCACATAAATACCACCTGTTATCATGATTTATTTAATGCATGATCCTAGCAATAATCATCCATTCCTCATTAATCGTTCAAGTCCACTGTTATATTCTTTAATCAAACTCATACACACAACATTAAGCATATAATCTAATCTCAACTAAGGTTATGTACACATACCTTTTATTACAGTCAAGCATCAAGATTAAATGTATAAATTGTTGCACCCCTACTAATGTTCGATCCCCCTATATCAACACAGTTTCTAACAAGACCAATTCAGACCTTTTACTTACACATACTCATGCAATCGAACATATCATCACATACCATATATTACCACATATGAGCATAATTCATGTCAACCTCAAGAACAACAAGCAGGTTAACAATAACAAGCAGGTTGACAATAAAATTACTAACCGAAGTCAAGAACGCCGATTGAAAGGCCTCGATGAAGGGGGGTCTCCTGGTGCCGTGCGTAGACTATGGAGACTAATAGGGTTTTTGTTTTTGATTTAGTGTTTATGATAAACAATCACAATTATCATGCAATAACTATTAAACTTTGAGGCGGAAACGGTTTCCTGTTTGGCCGACATGGGCTCCAGCCCACTCACTTGGGCTGCCATATCACTTAGCAAACATTAGTAAGGTTTGTGATGGCTTGGGCTTGTAAATATGTATGTGTTAATCAGGTTCGCGGCCCAAATGTATCACCGGCCCAATTTCTATATCTATAATTAGGCTTGGGTGAATTATATTTGATTATCATACTAATAAGTGTGCAAGTTCGGGTTTTGTATGCGGGAGTGTTAAACGAGTTTGCAGCCCAATCGAGTTGGTTCTTTAAATTAATTGAACAACACACAACAACATTTAACGGTTTCTTCTATGCATACACACCTAATCCTTAATAGTGCGCGATACAAGTAAATAAACACGGAGACACACGCTAAAGGTTCGTGGAATTTTGAGTAGTGCCAACCTTAATTATTCGGGTTGTCACATTAAGGATCCTTAATTGTTTAACTTTGAAAACCTGAAAAATAGAACATAACTTGGGACTAAGCCAATATAAAAGATAAGTTAGTAACTGGGGACATGCCCAAAGGATCACTGGGGACAAGCCCGAAGGATAACTGGGGACAAGCCCGAAGGATAACTGGGGACAAGCCCGAAGGATAACTGGGGACAAGCCCGAAGGATAACTGGGGACAAGCCCAAGGATCGTATGTAAACTGGAGTATGGCCCTTACTGGCGATTATCCAAACTTAGTGACATGAAAATGCCAAAACCTTAGCTAACGTGAAAACGTTAGAAACCTTAGGAACGGATGTATGGTACGTCTACCATTATACGTAGGATCCTAGGTATAGCCAGTACGATGAGGTTATCAGCCCCTAAAGCGGGTACTGGTCCCAAAGACGTGAACTATACCAGGATCATCGTGCGCTACAGGCGAAAACTGAGGACAAGCCCAAGGATAACTGGGGTTGAACCCAAGGATCTGAGATGCTTTTGAAGACTATCAATAACATGCTGAGGATACCTGGACTATCAGAACTCAAATTCTCGTGAGAGGAGGATGAAGGATACATGATCCTTATCCTTAGGTAAAAATAAGAAAATGGAATAGTTTAGGATTAGGACTTTACCAGAGTAAGGATCATTGACATCACTGGGATCCTTCGAGGATGCTTTCAATGTAAGGATCATATGTGCCAGGAGGATCCTGCTCACATGAAATATTTCTTTAAGTGAACAGCATTCCAGGCTCTTGGTAACAAATTTCCTTCCATGGTTAGCAATCTATATGCCCCCTTTCCTGCTTCAGCTTCAATCAAGTAAGGGCCTTCCCACTTTGGTGCTAATTTCCCATCAGCAGGATTGATGGTATTTTGGAATGCTTTTCTCAATACGATATCCCCCACTTGGAATTTCCTTATTCTGACATTTTTGTTGTAAGCACCAGCCATTCTTTGTTGGTAGCTCGCCATCCTTATCCTAGCCAGATCCCTGATTTCCTCAATAGTATCCAAGTCCTGAGCCAAGTTTACAGCATTTCCTTCAGGATCACGAGTACTTGTTCTAGCAGTTGGAACCACCATTTCTGTTGGGATTACTGCTTCTGCCCCAAACACTAAAGAGAAGGGTGTTTGACTGTTAGGGCTGGATTTTTATAATACATGATCCTTACATGTGATCCTAACCAGTGATCCTTGTTTCTTTGGCAGATAGTGATCCTCAGCAGAGTTCCAGGATCAGGATCACGGACCATCATAGGATCCTCATGCTAACAGTTGCTTTCATTAACTTTAATGTTGTTTTGCAGGAATGACTAGCAGGATCCGCTCTTAGCATCACAATCAAGGGACGCGTCTTTACAATTTTGGCACACGCTCAATCAGAGATGAACGTTGCAAAGGATATGGAAACTTGGCATGATTTAAGGGCGGCAATTTAGGCTAGATTTACTTTTATTTCTAAAGGGGTAATGAGCTGATTATTAGTCTTTTTACCTAAAATAGGCCACCTACACTTGTATATATAAATACTCTTCCCCATTCGGAAGAACACACAATAAAATTCTCACACGCTTAGACACACATTACGATAGTGATCTTTGTACTCAGCTCATTATCATCCGAAGTTGTAACCATATTTTTGATATATTGAAGTTGGTGATCGGTAGTTGCCATCACCCGAGGTTTTTTATGCCGGAGATCATACATTGATCAAGGGCTTTTTCCTCGTATAAATCATTGTGTCTTTGCATATTACATACTAAAGTGATCCTTTACTCTTTCAATAAACCAAGCATCATACCCCGTTTACAAAGAGTTTGGTTGCATTATCCTTGTGTGATTTTTGACCAAAACAGTTTGGCGCCCACCGTGGGGAAATTAGTGCTTCATTCATAAGAAAACTTTCTGTTCGAAATCATTTCAAAGAGTTACATGGCTTCGTCATTGAAGAATACATCCACAGCGATGTCGGCAGTCAATTCATCTACTCGCATTCCACCTTTGCCTCCACCACCAGCTGGATCTCAGAAAAATGCTGAGAAGAGACCAACTTCTATATCCTCTAAACCATCATCTTCTGCTCTAACTTCTTCTGTTCCCAGTACTAGTGATATATTTACTTTGATTTTGCAGATGAGGGATCGTATGCAGCAGCAGGATGAAACTAATGACAGGATCCTCAGAGAAATCGGAGATCTCAAAAGGCAAAAGAAAACGGCAGAGGATCATTCCCCACTAATGCCCAAATCTTTGAATTTTGATACTCCAATGATTACTTCTCAGCCAACAGAGGTCCCAGACATACAATATATGGGTGGATCAAGAGGAGTGCATTTCAGCCCAGCGACAATGACTCAGGCATCAGGATCATATTTTCAACCGGCGGGATCCTACGCCCAGCATTCGGGATCCTTCATGAGCTTAGGATCCTCCTTTGTCCCTGGATCATCCCAGGTTCAAGGATCCTCCTTCGTTCCGGGATCATCCCAGGTTCAAGGATCCTCCTTTGTTCCAGGATCATCCCAGGTTCAAGGATCCTCCTTCGTTCCGGGATCGTCTCAGATACCAGGATCCTTCCAGATGCCAGGATCCCTAAAAAGTTTGCAAATAGGAAGTCTAGATGTCCATCAAGGGGACTTCATTCCAATGCAGACCATTGCTTCCACTGGTCCCTCCGTTATCCCAGAATCCCAGCAATATGGATTCACACCCAATGTTCCTAACTTGAACCCGATGGGAGGTAACACCTTAAATAATTATCCGACCACTAACCATGGATTCGTGCAGGATACAGGTATCAATCATGCTATGGCCAGGGAGTTACAGAAGCTAAAGGATATGATATCAAGTGTTCCACGGGTAGTCAAGCCTATCCCGGAGATTGCAGATGGGAGCCATAAGGTATCTCGTTTTGCACCACCAATTTGTGATGCAGAGGTACCCAAAAGGTTCCATATCCCTACTATGAAGCTGTATGATGGTACAACGGATCCTGAGGAGCACATAGCACAATACAGGGAGAGGATGGAGATCAATCCAATCCCAGAAAAGTTAAAGGAAGCATGCTTATGTATAGGATTTGGATCTACCCTTACTGGATCAGCTCTTAAATGGCTGCTAAGTCTTCCCCCTTACTCTATCACTTCATTTGCTAATTTAGTTAATTTATTCAATAACCAATTCTCTTGTAGTAGAAAATTTGAAAGATTAACTAGTGATTTATATAGGGTAACTCAAAGTCATAATGAATCATTAAGGGATTATATAACTAAATTTAGTAAAGAATCCTTGGACATTCCCAACTTGGATATGGCTACGGCTGTTGAAGCCTTCAAAATGGGACTGCTTAAGGATTCATTGTTCTATGATGATCTTGTTATGACACCATGCAGGAATCTAGATGAAGTAAGAACTCGGGCACTCAGGTTCATCCGGCTAGAGGATGACAAGAGGATCCAGGAGAGACAAGTGGGATCCTCAAAACAGGAGAAGCAAGGATCCTCCTTCAAGAACAATAAATTCAAATCCTACCATAGAAATGACAACCAGAATGTGCATGCTGTTGACCAAGAAGAGGATGATGAAGATTATCCTCCAATCTCCGAATATTGTTTTTCCGTTGATAATTGTGAACTAATCCTTGCAATGCAGAATCTAGGAGAAAAAGCTAGGTGGCCCAGGAAGAATGATAAACCATCCGGGACCAAAGACAAGTCAAAATGGTGTGCATACCATGAGGATTTCGGGCATCTAACTGAAGAATGCATAGCTTTAAGAAAAGAAATTGGATATCTGTTAAGCAAGGGGCATCTAAAAGAATTGTTGGGAAGAAAAAAGCAAAGGACTCAGGATCCTGAAAGGATCCCTGAAAAGGCTCCAGCCCCTCCGGCGAATGCACAAGTGATCAACTTTATTTCCGGAGGATCAGACATCTGTGGTACATCCTTCTCGGCGGCCAAAAGGCATGCAAAGGAAGCAAAAATGGATAATGGAGAGAGACCTATTCGAACATCAAGTGTCTCAGAAGGAAAGACGATAACGTTTGATGAGGATGATCGCATTAACATCCAGGATCCTCATCATGATAGTTTAGTTATTACTCTCTTTATCTCTAACCATTTTGTCCGCAGGATCCTTATCGACGGAGGAAGCTTAGTGAACATTATCCAGCTTGATGTTCTGAAGAAAATGGGTATCCCAGAATCAGACATCACACCAAGATCCTCCGTGCTTGTAGGATTCAGTGGAGAAACGAAGAAAACTCTGGGGGACATCAAACTCCCAATCTACGTGGAAGGATTACATAATTATCAAAAATTTTGTGTTATTGACTGTTTATCTTGTTGCCATGTTATCCTTGGCAGGCCCTGGATACATGATATGAAAGCAGTCCCATCCACCTATCATCAATGTGTGAAACTCCCTAGCCCATGGGGGATAATCAAGATCGACAGTGATCAGCAGGAGGCTAAGGATTGTTATACCTCATCCATGAAGCCAACCTCGAAGCCAAGGGAGCAATAGCAATTACAGTATCCTCCGAGGAATGTCTTGGAGGCAAGGGAACAAGATGTGGACGAAATCCTCTTGGATCCTAGTGATCCTGAATCAAAAATCTATATCGGATCAGGGATCCTTGGCAAAATGAAAGAAGACATAATATCCTTCCTCAAAAGAAGAAAATCTACCTTTGCATGGAAGCACGAAGATATGACAGGTATATCGAAGGATATCATCACTCATAAACTTGGCATTGACAGGTCTATCAAACCAATCCATCAAAAAAGGAGGAAGTTTGCACCAGAAAGGAATGCCATTATCCAAGAAGAAGTAGAGAGACTACTTCGAGCAGGTATGATCAGAGAGGTAAAATATCCAAAATGGTTAGTGTTTTGGTCAAAAATCACACAAGGATAATGTAACCAAACTTTATGTAAACGGGGTATGATGCTTGGTTAATTATGAAAGTAAAGGATCACTTCTGTGATAAAGATGCAAAGACACAATGATTTATACGAGGAAAAAGCCCTTGATCAATGTATGATCTCCGGCATAAAAAACCTCGGGTGATGGCAACTACCGATCACCAACTTCAATATAAGAAAAATATAGTTACAACTTCGGATGATAATGAGCTGAGTACAAGGATCACTATTGTTTCGAGTGTCTAAGTGTGTGAGAGTTGCGTTGTATGTCGTGTGTCCTCTTCCAAATGATGGAGAGTGGTATTTATACAAGTGTAGGTGACCTATTTTAGGTAAAAGGACTAATTATCAGCTCATTACCCCTTTAGAAATAAAAGACAATCTAGCCTAAATTGCCACCCATACATCAAGCCAAGTTTCCATATCCTATGCAACGTCTATCTCTGATTATGCTCCTGCCATAATTGTGAAGACGCGTCCCTTGATCATGATGCTAAGAGCGTATCCTGCTAGATATTCCTGCAAAATAACATTGCATTAAGTGAAGGTGACCGTTAGCATGAGGATCCTTTGATGGTCCATGATCCTGATCCTGAAGTCCTGCTGAGGATCAGTGTCTGCCAAAGAAACAAGGATCACTGGTTAGGATCACGTGTAAGGATCACCTATAATAAAAATCCTGCCCTAACAATTGCCCCCAAAATATAAGGAGTTTATTGTAAATTAATGAGTTGTATTTTGATCTTATCTCCAACGGGTAACTCCGAATAACTAGCCGTTAATATCGAACTAGCCGTTGCGATCATTACGTCATAGATGTGACAATCCTTGCAAATCATGATTATAAATAGGAGATAGGGTTGGGATCACTCTGCATTTAAATTCGAGATATCTTCCCTTTATAATCGCTGCCGAAGATCGATCAGGTATTCTCTTTTCTTCTCTTTTCATTCTTCCTTCTCTTGCTCTGTTTTTCTGCTGTGAGAATGTTGCTACGAAACTCTCCCCATAAGGATCACGAGAAGAGCAGTCCCCTGAAAAGCCAAGGGATCATTAAGGATTCTCCTACGGAGAGATGTTGCTTTACCGATGCTCATGTAGATAGGATTCGTCATTGTTTCCCGGCGGATGCTGTTTTCAAATCCTTCACATCCACTGCTTTGAGTGACTTTGTTTCAGACACCTGGGTGATCTTTCCTGCAACTCCATTTACCATAGGATATTCGTATCCTTTTCCGGCCTTCACCCAATCTTTCTTTTCTCTGACCGGCATATCTTATATCCAAGCTATGCCGATGATCTGGAGGGTCTTGTATACCTTCGAGAGGATCATCGAGCAGGAGGGGATTGATTTAGGGATGGCAGAGCTGGCCGCGCTTTATGATCTTACCACATTTGGTTCTCATCGATATTTGTTGAAACGGAAGGCCGGGGAGGATCACCCTGTTATGAAAGTTACCAAAAATGACGCAAATTGGAAGCGTCGTTTCTTCTTTGTGAGAAGGGATTCCCTCCCTAATGGGAATGATCTGCCCAAGGAGTGGGCCACTCATGGTAGGGTAGAGGATCCTCGAAGGATCACTATCAGTCTTGTCTCATATGATGAAGATCACTTATGTCTTTTTTCCTTTGTCTTTTGTGCAGCTATTTTCGTTGCTCACCTAAAATTGACCCCTGCTGCAAGAGAAAGAGTGTTAGCTTTTAAAAAGCTTGATCCTGAGATCAGAAGTTTTCAAGTCACCATCCAAGATTCTCAAGAAGTATCCTCCGCATCTGCCACAATGTCAAGTAAGTATCCTTACCAAAAAGTAAGTTCTATGCAAAAATATTAAATAAGTTAGGGGACTTATCTTGTTTTGATTGTGTAGGTGCTGGGAAATCTGCTAAGTCTGCCAAGTCTGCCTCCTTATTTGGGATTGATGATCTTGCCAACGTCAAGTCTTCGAAGAAGAAGACTTCTGTTGCTAGTCCTTCTGCTTCAGCCCCTAAATTACCCATTAGGGGTAAGGGAAAGAAGAGGAAGGTTTCTGAGGATCTTCAAGGATTTCCCCTAATTCGCCAACAGTTTCTTGATTCTGTCAACGAGGTTAGGATCACTGCCCCTGTTGGTTATCCTGATGGTTTTTGAGGATCACCCGTGTCTGACGTCATATCCTGTTGTTTTTGCAGAAACTTACTAAAATAGAATCTTATGTTAGCCACGTTGAAGATCAGGATCGCCAGATTGCCGACCTTCAACAGATGGGTGTGCTGAAGGATCTCAAGATCGCTGATCTTGAGAAGGAGATCCGGGCTGTTAAGGATAAGGCTGTCAAAGCATTGATCAAGTTTGATTATGAGAAGCATGACATTACTCAGGACGCTAAAGTCTCTGCCGCGATAGCTATGTACAAGATACAACTGCAGATGGCTACGGAGGCTCAGGATCCTTCCTTTGATAAGAGCACATGGGATGTTGAAGGCTGGAAAGCAAGGCTAGCAGAGTTGGAGGATGACGATGATGCTGAGGATATCCCTATGCTCGAAGGTGGAGATGCTGGTAAGGATCAGGGGGAGGCAAGTGGAGCTGGTGGTGATGGTGCAGCGAAGGTTTGAGCTGCAAGATTGGGCGATGATGGAAACTTCTAGACATAGCCGGAGCCCAGTTTTTTTTTGAATTTTGATAGTAGTTTGTGGTATTTGAAACAATTATGGTCTGTAATCTCCGAACAATAGTTTTTAGGGTTGAGGATCCTGGATCCTTCGAACAATAGGTAGGATTACAAAAGGTGGAGGGATCCTCTGTTTGGGGGATGAAGCCTTTGTGATACTGCCGCTTTTAATTTCCTGCACAATGCTAAGACCGCATAGACAATGGACACCCTTTGCCAACTTTTTGCAAGGGTTAAAGATCCTTTTGCTAATAATATAACCTTAATCTTTCTGGCTTATCCTGTGTTGTTATCCTTTGTTTATCTTTTTGGTTTCCAATTGTTTTAGAAATATATTTGTAACAATAATTAAGCAAACCATGTTCAAGAGATATAGGATATGATCCTGGATCAAATATCCTATAATCGAAAATTTTCAAGGAAGTTTATTTTAAGGATCATAGGTTCAGTTGTCAAGGTCTAAAGGTTTTTCAAATGAATAATGAAATTAAAAATAGTTAAAGATCATACCTGAGGATCCAAGTTAGGATCCTAACCTTTAATCGGGATAACCACAAGTAAAACTTTAATGGATGATAAGGATTAAGGATCCTTATTTGTTTAACTTCGAGAACCTGAAAGATGGAACATATCTTGGGACTAAGCCAATGTAAGAGATAAATTAGTAGCTGGGGACATGCCCAAAGGATAACTGAGAATGATCCTGGAGGATCACTGGGGACAAGCCCATAGGATAACTGAGAATGATCCTGGAGGATCACTGGGGACAAGCCCATAGGATAACTGGGGACAAGCCCAAAGGATAACTGGGGACAAGCCCAAAGGATCGTATGTAAACTGGAGTATGGCCCTTTCTGGCGACTATCCAAACTTAGTGACATGAAAATGTCAAAACCTTAGCTAACGTGAAAACGTTAGAAACCTTAGGAACGGATGTATGGTACGTCTACCATTATACGTAGGATCCTAAATATAGCCAGTACGATGAGGTTGTCGGCCCCGGAAGTGGGTACTGGTCCCAAAGACGTGAACTATATCAGGATCATCGTGCGCTGCTGGCGGAAACTGGGGATAATCCCAAGGATAACTGGGGTTGGACCCAAGGATCTGCGGTGCTTTTGAAGATCTTTGACGATATGCTGAAGATACCTGAACTATCATAACTCAAATGTTTTGTGAGTAGAGGATGAAGGATACATGATCCTTATCCTTAGGTAAAAAGTAAGAAAATACAATAGTTTCTAGGATAAGCATATTACCAGAGTAAGGATCACTGATATCACCGGGATCCTTTAAGGATACTTCAATGTAAGGATCACGTGCATGGAGGATCATGTTCACATGAAATATTTCTTTAAGTGAACAGCATTCCAGGCTCTTGGCAACAAGTTTCCTTCCATGGTTAGCAACCTGTATGCCCCCTTTCCTGCTTCAGCTTCAATCAAGTAGGGACCTTCCCATTTTGGTGCTAACTTCCCGTCAGCTGGATTGATAGTATTTTGAAATGCTTTTCTCAACACCATATCTCCGACTTGAAATTTCCTTAATCTGACATTTTTGTTGTAGGCACCAGCCATTCTTTGTTGGTAGCTTGCCATCCTTATCCTAGCTAGATCCCTGATTTCTTCAATAGTATCCAAATCCTGAGCTAGAATTGTAGCATTTTCTTCAGGATCACGAGCACTTGTTCTAGCAGTTGGGATCACCATTTCTGTTGGGATCACTGCCTCTGCCCCAAATACTAAAGAAAAAGGTGTTTGACCAGTGGCATTCTTGGGAGTTGTTCTATCAGCCCATAGCACATAAGGTAACTCCTCTGCCCATTTCCCCTTCTTGGATCTTAGCTTCTTCTTGAGATTGTTGATGATGATCTTGTTGGATGATTCTGCTTGACCATTGGCTTGTGGATGAACTGGTGTTGATGTTATCATCTTGATTCCCCAACTGTCACAAAAGTTAGTGGTTCTGCTTCCAATGAATTGGGAGCCATTATCACATACAATTTCAGAGGGAATGCCAAATCTAGTTATAATATTTCTTTTGATGAAGGATATGACTTCCTTTTCTCTGACTTGGGCGAAGGCTTCAGCTTCTATCCACTTAGAAAAATAGTCAGTCATGGCAAGCATAAATACTTTTCCACCAGGTGCTTTAGGAAGCTTGCCCACTATATCCATTCCCCATCTCATGAATGGCCAAGAGGATGGTATAGGGTGTAGCAGTTCAGCTGGTTGATGAAGGATATTGCTGTGTCTTTGACAAGGATCACATTTCCTAGCATATTCCACAGCATCCCTTTTCATGGTTGGCCAGTAGTATCCTGTTCTGAGGATCCTTGAGAATAATGCCCTGCCCCCAGTGTGGTTTCCACAATCTCCTTCATGGAAGTCTCTCAACACTTCTTCAATTTCAGGATCCTCAATACATCTTAAGTATGGTCCTGCAAGGGATCGTTTATATAGCACATTATTTAAGATTGTAAATTGAGATACCTTGATCCGGAAAGCTCTAGGGTTTTCTCCCATTGGAATCTCTCCGTTTTGCAAGTATTTCATGATTGGTGAGACCCATGATCCTGAATAAGATTGAGCTTCTTCACTAGGGATTATTGCAGTATCCTCTTCTATTTCCATGGCCACTTGATTTTCAATAGCAGGAGCCAGGATATGGATGATAGGGATACTTATGTCTTCTGGAATTTTTAAGGATGATCCTAAGTTGGCCAATGCATCAGCTTCCGTGTTATCCTCCCTTGGTACCTGTGTTAAGCTGAAAGAAACAAAAGAGAGTGCCAATTTTTTGACTATCTCTAAATATTTGGTTAGTTTTTCACCTTTAACAGCATAGGATCCGTTAAAGTGATTGGTGATCAATAATGAGTCTACATATACTTTAAGATATTTTACCCCCATATCCTTAGCAATTTGCAAGCCAGCAATCAAGGCTTCATACTCAGCCTCATTGTTAGTTGCTTGGAACTCACAGGCTATGGAGTGGGGTATTATGTCCCCCTGTGGCGATTTTAGTAGGATCCTGAGCCCTGTGCCCTTGACATTTGAGGATCCGTCAGTGTGTAATATCCAAGGATCCTTGGTTTCATCCAGCTGCTGGACCTCCAATTCTGCTTCTTTTTGTAGATCACTACTGAAATCAGCCACAAAGTCGGCTAAGGCTTGTGATTTAATGGCTGTTCTTGGTTCATATCTTATATCATGGGCACTAAGCTTCACTGCCCACTTAGCCATTCTCCCTGACATCTCCGGTTTCCTGAGGACATTCTTAATTGGAAAATTAGTTTTAACAACAATAGTATGGGTTTCAAAATAATGCCTTAACTTAGTGGATGCCATGATTAATGCAAGAATAAGTTTTTCGAGGTGTGAGTACCTGGATTCGGCATCAAGTAGACTTTTACTTACATAGTAGATAGGATATTGTGTACCTTCGTGATCCTTGACAAGGACAGCACTTACAGCGGTTGAGGATACCGCCAGGTATAAGGATAACACATCTCCTTTTTCCGGTTTTGCTAATGCTGGTGCTGAGGACATATATTCTTTAAGGGCTTGTAAAGCGTTCTCATGCTTCTCAGTCCATTCAAACTTCTTATTCTTCCTTAGGATATCGTAGAATTCTTTGCATTTTTCTGAGGATTTCGATATGAACATGTTCAAAGCTGCTATCCTGCCTGTCAGTCTTTGAACATCCTTGGCATTGGCAGGAGATTTGATATTTACTAATGCTTTGATTTGTTCCGGGCTTGCTTCAATGCCCCTCTGAGTTACCATGTATCCTAGGAACTTTCCTGCCTTAACACCAAAATGGCATTTTGAAGGATTAAGTTTCATGTTGTAATTATCAAGGATATCGAATGCTTCTTCCAAGTCCCTTAGGTGATCCTCAGCTTTCTTTGACTTGACCACCATATCATCTATGTACACCTCCATAGTTTTTCCAATTTGATCTTTGAACATCATATTTAGCAGCCTTTGATATGTTGCACCTGCATTTCTTAGTCCAAAAGGCATGGCAATATAACAATATAAACCGGTTGGGGTCATAAAGGCTGTATCCTCTTGGTCAGATGGTTCCATCTGAATTTGTTGGAATCCAGATGATGCATCCATAAAGGTCAACAGTTCATGCCCCGCTGTTGCATCCACCATGGAGTCAATGTGGGGTAATGGGAAAGGATCCTTGGGACACGCCTTATTTAAATCAGTGAAATCGACACATACCCTCCACTTTCCGTTTTTCTTTTGTACAACAACCACATTGGCTAACCATTTTGGATACTTTACCTCTCTGATCATACCTGCTCGAAGTAGTCTCTCTACTTCTTCCTGGATAATGGCATTCCTTTCTGGTGCAAATTTCCTCCTTTTTTGATGGATTGGTTTGATAGACCTGTCAATGCCAAGTTTGTGAGTAATAATATCCTTAGATATACCTGTCATATCTTCATGTTTCCAAGCAAAGGTAGATTTTCTTCTTTTGAGGAAGGATATTAGGTCTTCTTTCATCTTGCCAAGGATCCCTGATCCGATATAGATTTTTAATTCAGGATCACTAGGATCCAAGAGGATTTCGTCCACATCTTGTTCCTTTGCCTCCAAGACATTCCTCGGAGGATACTGTAATTGCTATTGCTCCCTTGGCTTCGAGGTTGGCTTCATGGATGAGGTATAACAATCCTTAGCCTCCTGCTGATCACTGTCGATCTTGATTATTCCCCATGGGCTAGGGAGCTTCACACATTGATGGTAGGTAGATGGGACTGCTTTCATATCATGTATCCAAGGCCTGCCAAGGATAACGTTGCAACAAGATAAACAGTCAATAACACAAAATTTTTGGTAATTATGTAATCCTTCCACGTAGATTGGGAGTTTGATGTCCCCCAGAGTTTTCTTCGTTTCCCCACTGAATCCTACAAGCACGGAGGATCTTGGTGTGATATCTGATTCTGGAATTCCCATCTTCTTCAGGACATCAAGCTGGATAATGTTCACTGAGCTCCCTCCATCAATAAGGATCCTGCGGACAAAATGGTTAGAGATAAAGAGAGTGATAACTAAACTATCATGGTGAGGATCCTGAATGTTAATGCGATCATCCTCATCAAATGTTATCATCTTCCCTTCTGAGACACTTGATGTTCTAATAGGCCTTTCACCATTATCCATTTTTGATTCTTTTGCATGTCTTTTGGCCGCCGAGAAGGATGTACCACAGATGTCTGATCCTCCGGAAATAAAGTTGATCACTTGTGCATTTGCTGGAGGTGCTGGAGCCTTCTCAGGGATCCTTTCAGGATCCTGAGTCCTTTGCTTTTTTCTTCCCAATAATTCTTTTAGGTGCCCCTTGCTTAACAGATATCCAATCTCTTTCCTTAAAGCTATGCATTCTTCAGTTAGATGCCCGAAATCCTCATGGTATGCACACCATTTTGACTTGTCTTTAGTCCCGGATGGTTTATCATTCTTTCTGGGCCACCTAGCTTTTTCTCCTAGATTCTGCATTGCAAGGATTAGTTCATGATTATCAACGGAAAAACAATATTCTGAGATTGGAGGATAATCTCCATCATCCTCTTCTTGGTCAACAGCATGCACATTCTGGTTGTCACTTCTATGGTAGGATTTGAATTTATTGTTCTTGAAGGAGGATACTTGCTTCTCCGGTTTTGAGGATCCTACTTGTCTCTCCTGGATCCTCTTGTCATCCTCTAGCCGGATGAACCTGAGTGCCCGAGTTCTTACTTCATCTAGATTCCTGCATGGTGTCATAACAAGATCATCATAGAATAATGAATCCTTAAGCAGTCCCATTTTGAAGGCTTCAACTGCCGTAGCCATATCCAAGTTGGGAATGTCCAAGGATTCTTTACTGAATTTAGTTATATAATTCCTTAATGATTCATTATGACTTTGAGTTATCCTGTACAAATCACTAGTTAATCTTTCAAATTTTCTACTACAAGAGAATTGGTTATTGAATAAATTAACTAAATTAGCAAATGAAGTAATAGAGTAAGGGGGAAGACTTAGCAGCCATTTAAGAGCTGATCCAGTAAGAGTGGATCCAAATCCTTTACATAGGCATGCTTCCTTCAACTTTTCTGGGATAGGATTGATCTCCATCCTCTCCCTTTATTGTGCTATGTGCTCCTCTGGATCCGTTGTACCATCATACAGCTTCATAGTAGGGATATGGAACCTTTTGGGTACCTCTGCATCACAAATTGGTGGTGCAAAGCGAGATACCTTATGGCTTCCATCTGCAATCTCTGGGATAGGCTTGACCACCCCTGGAACACTTGAGATCATATCTTTTAGCTTCTGCAATTCCCTGGCCATAGCATGGTTGACACCTGTATCCTGCATGAATCCATGGTTAGTGGTAAGATATTTATTTAAAGTGTTACCTCCCATTGAGTTCAAGTTAGTGAATCCATATCGCTGGGATTCTGGGATAACGGAGGGACCAGTGGAAGCAATGGTCTGCATTGGAATGAAGTCCCCTTGATGGACATCTAGACTTCCTGTTTGCAAACTTGTTAGGGATCCTGGCATCTGGAAGGATCCTGGTATCTGGGATGATCCTGGAACGAAGGAGGATCCTTGAATCTGGGGTGATTCTGGAACAAAGTAGGATCCTTGAAACTGCTGCGCTCCCGGATAGGCTCCTGAATTCATGAAGGATCCCATATGCTGGGGATAGGATCCTGCCGGCTGAAAGTGTGAGCCTGATGCCCGAGTCATTGCTGTCGATCCGAGGTGCAATCCTCTTGATTCTCCCATAATTTGCACGTCTGGAATTTCCGATGGCTGAGAAGTGATCATTGGAGTATCAAAGCTCAAGGATTTGGGCATCAGTGGGGAATGATCCTTTGCCGTTTTCTTTTGTCTTTTGAGATCTCCAATTTCCCTGAGGATCCTTTCATTAGTTTCATCCTGCCACTGCATACGATCCTTCATCTGCAAAATCAAAGTAAATACATCACTAGTACTGGGAATATAAGAATTCATAGCAGAAGGAGATGGAGATTTAGAAGTAGTAGGAGTTTGTCTCTTCTCAGCATTCTTCTGGGATCCTGCCGGTGGTGGAGGCAGAATGCTCTGGGACGAGGTGACTGCAGACATTGTCGTGGACATGTTTTTCAATGATGAAGCCATGTAACTCTTCGAAATGATTTCGAACAAAAGATTTTCTTATGAATGAAGCACCAATTGCCCCACGGTGGGCGCCAAACTGTTTTGGTCAAAAATCACACAAGGATAATGTAACCAAACTTTATGTAAACGGGGTATGATGCTTGGTTAATTATGAAAGTAAAGGATCACTTCTGTGATAAAGATGCAAAGACACAATGATTTATACGAGGAAAAAGCCCTTGATCAATGTATGATCTCCGGCATAAAAAACCTCGGGTGATGGCAACTACCGATCACCAACTTCAATATAAGAAAAATATAGTTACAACTTCGGATGATAATGAGCTGAGTACAAGGATCACTATTGTTTCGAGTGTCTAAGTGTGTGAGAGTTGCGTTGTATGTCGTGTGTCCTCTTCCAAATGATGGAGAGTGGTATTTATACAAGTGTAGGTGACCTATTTTAGGTAAAAGGACTAATTATCAGCTCATTACCCCTTTAGAAATAAAAGACAATCTAGCCTAAATTGCCGCCCATACATCAAGCCAAGTTTCCATATCCTGTGCAACGTCTATCTCTGATTATGCTCCTGCCATAATTGTGAAGACGCGTCCCTTGATCATGATGCTAAGAGCGTATCCTGCTAGATATTCCTGCAAAATAACATTGCATTAAGTGAAGGTGACCGTTAGCATGAGGATCCTTTGATGGTCCATGATCCTGATCCTGAAGTCCTGCTGAGGATCAGTGTCTGCCAAAGAAACAAGGATCACTGGTTAGGATCACGTGTAAGGATCACCTATAATAAAAATCCTGCCCTAACAGTTAGCCAATGTGGTCGTTGTCCAAAAGAAAAACGGAAAGTGGAGGGTATGTGTCGATTTCACTGATCTGAATAAGGCATGTCCCAAGGATCCTTTCCCATTACCCCACATTGACTCCATGGTGGATGCAACGGCGGGGCATGAACTGTTGACCTTTATGGATGCATCATCTGGATTCCAACAAATTCAGATGGAACCATCCGACCAAGAGGATACGGCCTTTATGACCCCAACCGGTTTGTATTGTTATATTGCCATGCCTTTTGGACTAAGAAATGCAGGTGCAACATATCAAAGGCTGGTGAATATGATGTTCAAAGATCAAATTGGACAAACTATGGAAGTATACATAGATGATATGGTAGTCAAATCAAATAAAGCTGAGGATCACCTAAGGGATTTGGAAGAAGCATTTGATATCCTTGATAATTATAACATGAAGCTTAATCCTTCGAAATGTCACTTTGGTGTTAAAGCAGGTAAATTTCTAGGATATATGGTAACTCAGAGGGGCATTGAAGCAAGCCCAGAACAAATTAAAGCATTGGTGAATATCAAATCCCCTGCCAATACTAAGGATGTACAAAGGCTAACAGGCAGGATAGCAGCTTTAAACAGGTTCATATCAAAATCCTCAGAAAGATGTAAAGAATTTTATGATATCCTAAGGAAAAACAAGAAATTTGAATGGACTGAAAAGCATGAGAATGCTTTACAAGCCCTTAAAGAATATATGTCCTCAGCACCAGCATTAATGAAACCCGGAAAAGGAGATGTGTTATCCTTATACCTAGCGGTATCCTCAACCGCTGTAAGTGCTGTCCTTGTTAAGGATCACGAAGGTACACAACATCCTATTTACTATGTAAGTAAGAGTTTACTTGATGCAGAATCCAGGTACTCACACCTTGAGAAACTTATTCTCGCATTAATTATGGCATCAACTAAGTTAAGACATTATTTTGAAACCCACACTATTGTTGTTAGAACTAATTTTCCAACCAAGAATGTCCTCAGGAAACCAGAGATGTCCGGAAGAATGGCTAAGTGGGCAGTAAAGCTTAGTGCCCATGATATAAGATATGAGCCTTAGGTAAAAATAAGAAAATGGAATAGTTTAGGATTAGGACTTTACCAGAGTAAGGATCATTGACATCACTGGGATCCTTCGAGGATGCTTTCAATGTAAGGATCATATGTGCCAGGAGGATCCTGCTCACATGAAATATTTCTTTAAGTGAACAGCATTCCAGGCTCTTGGTAACAAATTTCCTTCCATGGTTAGCAATCTATATGCCCCCTTTCCTGCTTCAGCTTCAATCAAGTAAGGGCCTTCCCACTTTGGTGCTAATTTCCCATCAGCAGGATTGATGGTATTTTGGAATGCTTTTCTCAATACGATATCCCCCACTTGGAATTTCCTTATTCTGACATTTTTGTTGTAAGCACCAGCCATTCTTTGTTGGTAGCTCGCCATCCTTATCCTAGCCAGATCCCTGATTTCCTCAATAGTATCCAAGTCCTGAGCCAAGTTTGCAGCATTTCCTTCAGGATCACGAGTACTTGTTCTAGCAGTTGGAACCACCATTTCTGTTGGGATCACTGCTTCTGCCCCAAACACTAAAGAGAAGGGTGTTTGACTGTTAGGGCTGGATTTTTATAATACATGATCCTTACATGTGATCCTAACCAGTGATCCTTGTTTCTTTGGCAGATAGTGATCCTCAGCAGAGTTCCAGGATCAGGATCACAGACCATCATAGGATCCTCATGCTAACAGTTACTTTCATTAACTTTAATGTTGTTTTGCAGGAATGACTAGCAGGATCCGCTCTTAGCATCACAATCAAGGGACGCGTCTTTACAATTTTGGCACACGCTCAATTAGAGATGAACGTTGCAAAGGATATGGAAACTTGGCATGATTTAAGGGCGGCAATTTAGGCTAGATTTACTTTTATTTCTAAAGGGGTAATGAGCTGATTATTAGTCCTTTTACCTAAAATAGGCCACCTACACTTGTATATATAAATACTCTTCCCCATTCGGAAGAACACACAACACAATTCTCACACGCTTAGACACACATTACGATAGTGATCTTTGTACTCAGCTCATTATCATCCGAAGTTGTAACCATATGTTTGATATATTGAAGTTGCTGATCGGTAGTTGCCATCACCCGAGGTTTTTTATGCCGGAGATCATACATTGATCAAGGGCTTTTTCCTCGTATAAATCATTGTGTCTTTGCATATTACATACTAAAGTGATCCTTTACTCTTTCAATAAACCAAGCATCATACCCCGTTTACATAGAGTTTGGTTGCATTATCCTTGTGTGATTTTTGACCAAAACATTGACCAGTAGCATTCTTGGGAGTTGTCCTATCAGCCCAAAGCACATAAGGCAATTCCTCTGCCCATTTCCCTTTCTTGGATCCAAGTTTCTTCTTCAGATTATTGATGATGATCTTGTTGGATGATTCTGCTTGACCATTGGCTTGTGGGTGGACTGGTGTTGATGTTATCATCTTAATCCCCCAGCTGTCACAAAAGTTAGTAGTTCTGCTCCCAATAAATTGGGAACCATTATCACATACAATTTCAGAAGGAATGCCAAATCTAGTTATGATGTTTCTTTTAATAAAGGATATAACTTCCTTTTCTCTAACTTGGGCAAAAGCTTCAGCCTCTATCCATTTGGAGAAGTAGTCAGTCACAGCAAGCATGAATACTTTTCCACCAGGTGCTTTAGGGAGTTTTCCAACTATATCCATTCCCCATCTCATGAATGGCCAAGAGGATGGTATAGGATGTAGAAATTATGCCGGCTGATGAAGGATATTGCTGTGTCTTCGACAAGGATCACACTTCTTAGCATACTCCACAGCATCCCTTTTCATAGTTGGCTAGTAGTATCCTGTCCTTAAGATCCTTGAGAATAATGCCCTGCCCCCAGTGTGGTTGCCACAGTCTCCTTCATGGAAGTCTTTTAAAACTTCTTGAACTTTAGGATCCTCGATACATCTTAAATATGGTCCTGCAAGAGATCGCTTATATAGCACATTATTTAAGATTGTGAATTGAGATACCTTAATCCTGAAAGCCCTAGGATTTTCTCCCATAGGAATCTCCCCGTGTTGTAAGTATCTCATGATTGGTGAGATCCATGATCCTGAATAAGATTGAGTATCCTCATTAGGGATCATTGCAGTATCCTCTTCTATTTCCATGGCCACTTGATTTTCAATAGCAGGAGCCAGGATATGGATGATGGGGATACTTATATCCTCTGGGATCTTCCTAGATTGGCCAAAGCATCAGCTTCTGTATTTTCCTCCCTTGGTACCTGTGTTAAACTGAAAGAAACAAAGGAGAGTGCCAATTCTTTGACTATCTCTAAATATTTGGTTAGTTTTTCGCCTTTAACAGCATAGGATCCATTAAAGTGATTAGTGATTAACAATGAGTCCACGCATACCTCAAGATACCTGATCCCCATATGTTTAGCAATTTGCAAACCAGCGATTAAGGCTTCATATTCAGCCTCATTGTTAGTTGCTTGGAACTCACAAGCTATGGAGTGGGGTATTATGTCCCCCTGTGGCGATTTTAGTAGTATGCCGAGCCCTGTGCCTTTGACATTTGAGGATCCATCAGTATGTAGTATCCAAGGATCCTTGGTCTCATCCAGCTGCTGGACCTCCAATTCGGCTTCTTTTTGTAGATCACTACTGAAATCAGCCACAAAGTCTGCTAATGCTTGAGATTTGATGGCTGTTCTAGGCTCATATCTTATATCATGGGCACTGAGCTTTACTGCCCATTTAGCCATCCTTCCGGACATCTCTGGTTTCCTGAGGACATTCTTAATTGGGAAATTAGTTCTAACAACAATAATATGGGTTTCAAAATAATGTCTTAGTTTGGTAGATGCCATAATTAATGCAAGAATAAGTTTTTCAAAGTGTGAATACCTGGATTCAGCATCAAGTAAACTCTTACTTACATAATAGACATGATATTGTGTACCTTCATGATCCTTAACAAGGACTGCACTTACTGCTTTTGAGGATACCGCCAGATATAAGGATAACACGTCTCCTTTTTCTGGTTTCATCAATGCTGGAGCTGAGGACATGTATGCTTTGAGGGCTTGTAAAGCATTCTCATGCTTTTCAGTCCACTCAAATTTCTTGTTCTTCCTTAGGATATCATAGAATTCCTTACACCTTTCTGAGGATTTGGATAGGAATCTGTTTAGAGCTGCTATCCTGCCTGTTAGCCTTTGCACATCCTTAGCGTTGGCGGGGGATTTGATATTCACCAATGCTTTGATTTGTTCCGGGCTTGCTTCAATGCCCCTCTGGGTTACCATATATCCTAAGAATTTACCTGCTTTAACACCAAAGTGACATTTTGAAGGATTAAGCTTCATGTTATAATTATCAAGGATATCAAATGCTTCCTCCAAGTCCCTTAGGTGATCCTCAGCTTTCTTGGATTTTACGACCATATCGTCTATGTATACTTCCATAGTCTGTCCAATCTGATCTTTGAACATCATGTTTACCAGTCTTTGATATGTTGCACATGCATTCCTTAATCCAAACGGCATAGCAATATAACAATATAAACCGGTTGGGGTCATAAAAGCCGTATCCTCTTGGTCAGATGGTTCCATCTGAATTTGTTGGAATCCAGATGATGCATCCATAAAGGTTAACAGTTCATGACCCGCAGTTGCATCTACCATGGAGTCAATGTGGGGTAATTGGAAAGGATCCTTGGGACATGCCTTATTCAAATCAGTGAAATCGACACATACCCTCCACTTTCCGTTTTTCTTTTGAACAACGACCACATTGGCTAGCCATTTTGGATACTTTACCTCTCTAATCATACCTGCTCGAAGTAATCTTTCTACTTCTTCCTGGATAATGGCATTTCTTTCCGGTGCAAACTTCCTCCTTTTTTGATGGATTGGTTTGATTGACCTGTCAATGCCAAGTTTATGAGTGATAATATCCTTAGATATACCTGTCATATCCTCGTGTTTCCATGCAAAGGTAGACTTTCTTCTTTTGAGGAAGGATGCTATGTCTTCTTTCATCTTGCCAAGGATCCCTAATCCGATATAGATTTTTGATTCAGGATCATTAGGATCCAAAAGGATTTCGTCCACATCCTGTTCTCTCGCCTCCAAGACATTCTTTGGAGGATACTGTAATTGCTATTGCTCCCTTGGCTTCGAGGCTGGTTTCATTGATGAGGTGTAACAATCCTTAGCCTCCTGCTGATCACTGTCGATCTTGATTATTCCCCATGGGCTAGGGAGCTTCACACATTGATGGTAGGTGGATGGGACTGCCTTCATATCGTGTATCCAAGGTCTGCCAAGGATGACATTACAACAAGACAAACAGTCAATAACACAAAATTTTTGATAATTATGTAATCCTTCCACATAGATTGGGAGTTTGATGTCCCCCAGGGTTTTCTTAGTTTCGCCACTAAATCCCACAAGCACGGAGGATCTTGGAGTGATATCTGATTCAGGAATTCCCATCTTCTTCAGAACATCAAGTTGGATAATATTCACTGAGCTTCCTCCGTCAATAAGGATCCTGCGGACAAAATGGTTAGAGATAAAGAGAGTGATGACTAGACTATCATGATGAGGATCCTGAATGTTAACGCGATCATCCTCATCAAAGGTTATCGCTTTTCCTTCCGAGACACTTGATGTTCGAATAGGCCTTTCTCCGTTATCCATTTTAGCTTCATTTGCATGCCTTTTAGCTGCTGAGAAGGATGTACCACAGATGTCTGATCCTCCAGAAATAAAGTTGATCACTTGTGCATTTGCCGGAGGGGCTGGAGCTTTTTCAGGGATCCTTTCAGGATCCTGAGTCCTTTGCTTTTTTCTTCCCAACAGCTCTTTTAAATGTCCCTTGCTTAGCAGATATCCAATTTCCTTTCTCAATGCGATGCATTCTTCAGTTAAATGCCCGAAATCCTCATGGTATGCACACCACTTTGACTTGTCTTTAGTTCCGGCTGGTTTGTCGTTTTTTCTGGGCCATCTGGCTTTTTCTCCTATATTCTGTATTGCAAGGATTAGTTCGTGATTATCAACGGAAAAACAATATTCAGAAATCGGAGGATAATCCTCATCATCCTCTTCTTGGTCAACAGCATGCATGTTCTGGTTGTTATTTCTATCATAGGATTTGAATTTATTGCTCTTGAAAGAGGATCCTTGCTTTTCTTGTTTTGAGGATCCTATTTGTCTCTCCTGGATCCTCTTGTCATCCTCTAGCCGGATGAACCTGAGTGCACGAGTTCTTACTTCATCTAGGTTCCTGCAAGGTGTCATAACAAGATCATCATAGAATAATGAATCCTTAAGCAATCCCATCTTGAAGGCTTCAACAGCTGTGGCCACATCCAAGTTAGGAATATCCAAGGATTCTTTACTAAACTTGGTTATATAATCCCTTAATGATTCATTATGACCCTGTGTTATCCTATATAAATCACTAGTCAATCGTTCAAATTTTCTGCTACAAGAAAATTGATTATTGAATAAATTAACTAAATTAGCAAATGAAGTAATAGAGTAAGGGGGAAGACTTAGCAGCCATTTAAGAGCTGATCCAGTAAGAGTGGATCCAAATCCTTTGCATAGGCATGCTTCCTTTAACTTTTCTGGAATTGGATTGATTTCCATCCTCTCCCTGTATTGTGCTGTGTGTTCCTCAGGATCCGTTGTACCATCATACAGCTTCATAGTAGGGATATGGAATCTTTTGGGTATCTCAGCATCACAAATCGGTGGTGCAAAACGAGATACCTTATGGCTTCCATCTGCAATCTCCGGGATAGGTTTGACTACCCCTGGAACACTTGATATCATATCCTTCAGTTTTTGTAGTTCTCTGGCCATAGCATGATTGATACCTGTATCCTGCATGAATCCATGGTTAGTGGTAAGAGGATTATTAAAAGTGTTACCTCCCATCGGGTTCAAGTTAGGAACATTGGATGTGAATCCATATTGCTGGGATTCTGGGATGATGGATGGACCAGTGGAAGCAATGGTCTGCATTGGAATAAAATCTCCTTGATGGACATCTGGACTTCCCGTTCGTAAATTCTTCAAGGATCCTGGTATCTGAAGGGATCCCTGAACCTGGGATGATCCTGGAACGAAGGAGGATCCTTGAACCTGGGATAATCCTGGAACGAAGGAAGATCCTTGAACCTGGGATAATCCTGGAACGAAGGAGGATCCTTGAACCTGGGATAATCCTGGAACGAAGGAGGATCCTTGAACCTGGGATAATCCGGGAATGAAAGAGGATCCTTGAACCTGGGATAATCCTGGAACGAAGGAGGATCCTTGAACCTGGGATAATCCTGGAACGAAGGAGGATCCTGAGTTCATGAAGGATCCCATATGCTGAGTATAGGATCCTGCCGGTTGGAAATATGCCTGATGCCTGAGTCACTACTGCTGGGCCGAAATGCACTCCTCTTGATCCACATATGTGTTGAACGTCTGGGACCTCTGACGGCTGAGAAGTAATCATCGGAGTATCAAAATTCAAAGATTTGGGCGTTAGTGGGGAATGATCCTCTGCCGTTTTCTTTTGCCTTTTGAGATCTCCGATTTCCTTGAGGATCCTGTCATTAGTTTCATCCTGCTGCTGCATACGATCCCTCATCTGCAAAATCAAAGTAAATATATCACTAGTACTGGGAATAGAAGAAGTTAGAGCAGAAGATGATGGTTTAGAGGAGATAGGAGTTGGTCTCTTCTCAGCATTTTTCTGAGATCCCGCTGGTGGTGGAGGCATAGGTAGAGTGCTCTGAGATGAGTTGACTGTAGACATCGCTGTGGAGGTATTCTTCAATGATGAAGCCATGCAATACTTTGAAATGATCACCAACAGAAGAATTTTCTTATGAATGAAGCACCAATTGCCCCACGGTGGGCGCCAAACTGTTTTGGTCAAAAATTAGACAAGGAGAATGCAACCAAACTTTATGTAAATGGGGAATGATGCTTGGTATGATGAACAAAGTGAAGGATCACTTAAATGTAAAATGCACAAGTGACACAAGGATTTATACGAGGAAAAAGCCCTTGATCAATGAATGATCTCCGGCATAAAAAACCTCGGGTGATGGAAACTACCGATCACCAAACTTCAATATAACAAATAATGGTTACAACTTCGGATGGTAACGAGCTAAGTACAAGGATCACTATAGTATCGTGTGTCAAAGCATGTGAGAAGTGTGTTGTGTCTTCTGAATGTTGAAGAGTGCTACTTATACAAGTGAGTGTGGTCATATTTTAGGTAAATAACCTAACTATTAGCTCGTTACCCCTTCAAGAATAGAAGTAAATTTTGCCTAAATTGTCGCCCTTAAATTGTGCTGAGTTTCCATATTGTCCACAACGTCCATCTTTGATTATGCATATGCCAAAGTAGCGTGACAGGTTCCTTGTTTACGTTGTTAAGAGCGGATCCTACTCGAAATTCCTGCAAGACAACGTTAAATCCAAAGAGAACAATCGTTAGTATGAGAATCCCTAGGATGGTCCGTGATCCTGATCCTGGAACTCTTCTGAGGATCACTATCTGCCAAAGAAACAAGGATCACTAGTTAGGATCACATGTAAGGATCATAAGTCATAAAAATCCAGCCCTAACACCAGAGATGTCCGGAAGAATGGCTAAGTGGGCAGTAAAGCTTAGTGCCCATGATATAAGATATGAGCCCAGAACAGCCATCAAATCCCAAGCATTAGCAGACTTTGTGGCTGATTTCAGTAGTGATTTACAAAAGGAAGCCGAATTGGAAGTCCAGCAGCTGGATGAAACTAAGGATCCTTGGATACTACATACTGACGGATCCTCAAATGTTAAAGGCACGGGACTTGGTATACTACTAAAATCGCCACAGGGGGACATAATACCCCATTCCATAGCTTGTGAATTCCAAGCCACTAATAATGAGGCTGAATATGAAGCCTTAATCGCTGGTTTGCAAATTGCTAAACATATGGGGATCAGGTATCTTGAGGTATACGTGGACTCATTGTTAATCACTAATCACTTTAATGGATCCTATGCTGTTAAAGGTGAAAAACTAACCAAATATTTAGAGATAGTCAAAGAATTGGCACTCTCCTTTGTTTCTTTCAGTTTAACACAGGTACCAAGGGAGAAAAATACAGAAGCTGATGCATTGGCCAACCTAGGATCATCTTTGAAGATCCCAGAGGATATAAGTATCCCCATCATCCATATCCTGGCTCCTACTATTGAAAATCAGGTGGCCATGGAAATAGAAGAGGATACTGCAATGATCCCTAGTGAGGATACTCAATCTTATTCAGGATCATGGATCTCACCAATCATAAGATACTTACAACACGGGGAAATTCCTATGGGAGAAAATCCTAGGGCTTTCAGGATTAAGGTATCTCAATTCACAATCTTAAATAATGTGCTATATAAGCGATCTCTTGCAGGACCATATTTAAGATGTATCGAGGATCCTAAAGTTCAAGAAGTGTTAAAAGACTTCCATGAAGGAGATTGTGGAAACCACACTGGGGGCAGGGCATTGTTCTCAAGGATCTTAAGGACATGATACTACTGGCCAACTATGAAAAGGGATGCTGTGGAGTATGCTAAGAAGTGTGATTCTTGTCAAAGACACAGCAATATCCTTCATCAGCCGGCTGAATTTCTACATCCGATACCATCCTCTTGGCCATTCATGAGATGGGGGATGGATATAGTTGGCAAGCTCCCTAAGGCACCTGGTGGAAAAGTATTCATGCTTGCTATGACTGACTACTTCTCCAAGTGGATAGAGGCTGAAGCTTTTGCCCAAGTCAGAGAGAAGGAAGTTATATCCTTTATTAAGAGAAACATTATAACTAGATTTGGCATTCCTTCTGAAATCGTATGTGATAATGGTTCCCAATTTATTGGGAGCAGGACTACTAACTTTTGTGACAGTTGGGGGATTAAGATGATAACATCAACACCAGTCCACCAACAAGCTAATGGTCAAGCAGAATCATCCAACAAGATCATCATCAACAATCTGAAGAAGAAACTTGGATCCAAGAAGGGGAAATGGGCAGAGGAATTGCCTTATGTGCTTTGGGCTGATAGGACAACTCCCAAGAATGCTACTGGTCAAACACCCTTCTCTTTGGTATTTGGGGCAGAATCAGTGATCCCAACAGAAATGGTGGTTCCAACTGCTAGAACAAGTACCCGTGATCCTGAGGAGAATGATGCAAACCTGGCTCAAGACTTGGATACTACTGAAGAAATCAGGGATCTGGCTAGGATAAGGATGGCTAGCTACCAACAAAGAATGGCTGGTGCTTACAACAAAAATGTCAGGATAAGGAAATTCCAAGTTGGGGATATGGTATTGAGAAAAGCATTCCAAAATACCACCAATCCTGCTGATGGGAAATTGGCACCAAAATGGGAAGGCCCTTATTTGATCGAAGCCGAAGCTGGAAAGGGGGCATATAGATTGCTTACCATGGAAGGTAATCTGTTACCAAGAGCCTGGAATGCTGTCCACTTGAAAAAATATTTCATGTAAGCAGGATCCTTCTGGCATGAGTGATCCTTACATTGGAAGTATCCTTCAAGGATCCCTGAAGCATCAATGATCCTTACTATGGTAATGTCCTAAGCTTGAACTCTTATTTACATATCTTCTTATTTAAGGATAATGATCATGTATCCTTCATCCTTCTCTCACGAGATTTTGAGTTCTGATAAGTTCAGGTATCCTTAGCATAATGTTGACAATCTTCAGAAGCAACTCAGATCCTTGGGCTTGTCCCCAGTTATCCTTGGGCTTGTCCCCAGTTTTCGCCTGCAGCGCACGATGATCCTGGTATAGTTCACGTCTTTGGGACCAGTACTCGCTTTAGGGGCTGATAACCTCATCGCACTGGCTATACCTAGGATCCTACGTATAATGGTAGACGTACCATACATCCGTTCCTAAGGTTTCTAACATTTTCACGTTAGCTAAGGTTTTGGCATTTTCATGCCACTAAGTTTGGATAGTCGCCAGTGAGGGCCATACTCCAGTTTACATACGATCCTTGGGCTTGTCCCCAGTTATCCTTCGGGCTTGTCCCCAGTTATCCTCCGGGCTTGTCCCCAGTGATCCTTTGGGCATGTCCCCAGTTACTAACTTATCTTTTATATTGGCTTAGTCCCAAGTTATGTTCTATTTTTCAGGTTTTCGAAGTTAAACAATTAAGGATCCTTAATCCTTATTATCCATTAAAGTTTCATTTATGGTTATCCTGATTAAAGGTTAGGATCCTAACTTGTATCCTCATGTATGATCCTTAATTATTTTCAATTTCATTCATTATTTATTTGAATAACCCTTAGACTTTGACAACTGAACCTATGGTCCTTAAAATAAACTACTTTGAAAATTTTCGATTATAGGATATTTGATCTAGGATCATATCCTAAATTTCTTAAACATAATTTGCTCAACTTTTCTTACTCAAACAAACATGTATCAAAACAATTGGAAATTAAAAGGATAACAATACGAGATAAGCCAAAAAGATTAGAGTTATTTTATTAACAAAGGTTTAAAACCCTTCAAAGTTGTCAAAATTGCCAACCCACGTTTCTACCAGCAAAACGTGGCCCGTCCACATGGGTTGGCAAAGGGTGTCCATTGTTTGTGCGGTCATAGCATGCAGGAAATTAAAAGGCGGCAGGATCACAATGGCTTCATCCCCCAAACAGAGGATCCCTCCACCATTTGTAATCCTACCTATTGTTCACAGGATCCTGGATCCTCAACCCTAAACTATTGTTCAAATATAGACCATAATTGTTTTAAAACATCACAACCACCAAACAAAAAAAATTAGGCTCCGGCTATGTCTAGAAGTTTCCTTCATCGCCCAATCCTGCAGCTCAATCCTTCGCTGCACCATCACCACCAGCTCCACTTGCCTCACCAGCATGATCCTTGCTAGCCTCTCCACCCTCAAGCATCGGGATCTCCTCAGCCT